>NC_134484.1:251871059-252187309 GCF_040206685.1 Ascaphus truei
CAAGCGGCTGTGCTGCTCGCAGCTGATCGGGAGGTTCCACCCTGTATGCGGGATGATGTGTAAAGCGTAATGTGACGACCTCAACGCGTTTCGCACAGGAGTTCTTCATCAGGGGGTACTACTATATATAGTCCTTGTTTAGATTGAATAATCTTAATTACAAAGCTGTGGACAATCTTCCACAAGTGACATAATTAGCACTAGATTCCAAAACACATGGAAAAAAGAGGAATGATGGTGTCCACACCACCGCGGTCAATGTGCAATAATATTCTTTTAGAATAAAATGCTCACAAAGGAGCATTCTATTCAACCAATAATATATTTGATTTAGAAAAATTAATGTACTACTAGGAATTGTGCATAAATAATGCCTGCCATGTTGTTTTTAATAACGACATAATTAAATGCCAAATTACAATTGTTTGTATAACCTAGGTGATGTGAATTCTAAGATCCTCATGTTTGTAATATTTTGCAATGAATACATATTTATACACATAATAAAATACATTCAAACACCAATAAAAAATATGCAATGAAGGTGTAAGAATGTGTGTGACACAAAGCACCTCCCCCATATAAGGGATCTACACTAAGAACCATCAAAGATGCTGTCCCATATGGGGGCCTATTCAAACTAGATAAAATTCATAAACAATCAACTAAAAATAATAAAACTTTATTAATCATTTTTAAAATAAATATTAAAAATAACGGTTGGCAAAAATTGTTACCAAAGATTTTAAAAAAAATAATGTAAAAGAACTTATAGGGAAAATTTCCCATAAGGGACCTTCCCTTAACATGTATTATCGTTTAATTCCCCTGTGGTGTCTCCTTAGAAATTGGACTAATACCACACGAGAAACATGTCATGACGAAGTGAGCCACATGTGCCTGTCATTATAATGTTAAGCTCAATGTCAGCATGCATCATTTCTTGAGGAATGGCATGATATCCATCATGTCATTGAACCCCAAGGGATGCTTAGTCCTCAATTTAAAAATCCAAAACTGTTCTCTATGTAACAGATAAGTCCCTATTTCTGCCTCTAATGTTATCACCAAGACATTCTATGGCTGAAAAGCGAAAAAGCACATGTATCACTATCGTGGACTTTATGAAAATGATCTAGGAGGAAGGTGAGGGGTTTACCTTTGTCTAAGAATTTTGTTGTATTTTTAATATTTCTAAAGGTGCTCAAATATTCATGAGCTGGATTTGACCCAAAGGCTGCAAGAGCCCTGTTTTAAGCTGTGAAACTAAGGGGATAATTCTATACCCACCAAAGCAGCATTGAAGTCTGCGAGGATTTCCAGCTGCAAACAACCGCTTTGCTGGGCATAGAACAAGGCCCCTAGTCTAATGCAAAGTGTTGTAAAGCAATATGTATACTCGTAGCACAATGCTACTAAAGCTTACAGTATTAAATATTAATGAAATATTTGCCGAAATTGCTCATCTCCGTCCGTCAACAGCTGCGGTGCATCTGCCCTGCGTAGAGTATTGAATCAGGTCCCAAATGTAATTTAGACTGATTTACTGTAATCTGCACCCTTTTGTTTCTTCAATGCAGCTATGGCTGGGAATTTCTTGAGCACACCTACTTGTATCACTTGACCAGGAGAGATATTCGGCACAATTTCTCCCCCTATTTCTACATGTTGTACCTGACTGCAGAAAGCGAGTGGAGTTTTTGCCTGGGTCTTGCTGCTTTCCTGCCTCAGCTTTTGCTGCTGATCGCCGTGTCTCTAGCATACTACAAAGACCTTACCTTTTGCTGCTTCCTTCACACTGCTATTTTCGTGAGCTTCAACAAAGTGTGCACCTCACAGGTAAGCCAGCCATGTCTACTGGGGATTTTATTGAGTCGGTTTTTCCAAAAAGGACGGGATACAGGAAAATAATGAAATGGGAAGAAGAAATAAAATGCACAAAATGAAATCAAATAATAGTATTGGTGGGTAAATCGCCAGTCCAAAACTGATTGTAAAATTTTCAGTGACTCTTGCCTCGTTAGAAATATACAGTTACCCTTGATGTAACTGTTTTACCTATTTGTTTTTCTCCCTGTACGCCAAATTTGATCATATCAGCTACTTATGTGCATCTGTTTGACTAACCAACAACAAAGCAAAAAGGACAGTTTGCCTATGGTTTTGAGTCTTATCAAAATGCATTAGATAAAGATGGTAAAACCCATCCAAACGTTTGTTTAGCATGAAAAAGTTACATTTGAAAAAATGATTACAAATACTCTTTCTCCAATATAAATGTACAAAAACATGCCAGGCAGCTCCATTTACAGTAATAAATATGCTACTGTCCTGTAAAGAATGTATTAGTGTCATTTAGTAATCCAAGGGGCTTAAAAAAAAAGTACATGCTACTTTTAAAATAGGTCTACATTGGGTCAAAGCTCCGTAGACCTGTATTTTATAAAGTTTTAAGGCAGCAAATAATGTTTTTTACCTTAAAAATACACCACCCCTGCCTATCTTGCTTGCTGGTAATATTGCCTTTTAATTTTTTGTAGCAGTAAAATAAAAAATACTACTAACATGACCATGGGGTCACCACTAGAAAGTTGACACGGCATCACCTGATGACATTGCAACTTTTCCGTTGGTTGCTGTAGTGAGCCTGAGCCTGCCATTTTGTGTCCACTAGGCAAGTATCCTCTCTCTAAGGGCCCCACGGTTTCAGGCAATTAAAGAGGGGTAAAAAAAAAGAAATCCCAAAAAGTTTTCAAGCAACGCGGTTCAAGAAACGCAGTGGTTCACTCGGCCTGGGCAAGTGGAACATTGGGGGTGACTTGTGGAGCCGAGTGTTCAGCTTCTGCAGAACATCTTCGGAGAGTAGAGCAGCGATTGACAGCTCGGCTCCCTCAAGTCACACAACATACTGTAATGCCTTGTATAGCTTTGATGCAAGGCATTGTGCGGCTCGACTTCAGGAAGCAGAGCAGTGATTGACTTTTTAGTTTCTGAAGAAGTTCACACATGGTCTACCTTGACATGGTTGCAGGTCTAACATGTTTTGGCCAGAAGATTGAACTAAATGACCCATACTTCTGAGAAGAAAAAACATATAGAAATAAATCAAATCATTTGCCGTATTGGCTGTACATTGGGGCTTCTGTGTTTTCTGTTGTATATTTGGAGGTTCTGCAGCAACTAGTCTTTTCCTGCACAAATATATTTATATATTTAAAATGCTCATACTGAAGTGTCAGTCACCTACATCTAACCTTTTCACTGCCAGAATTCCCATCTCACGGTAAAAAGATTAAACATTTATTTATAGGGTATACCTTATATACAAGACATTGCATGCACAGTAAGAGATAATATATATTATAGGCGTATGTAACAGTTACAGACCAGATTAAAATGTGAGACGGCTTTAGTTTTCAAAGAACTTAGACTGGTGATGGCTGTGAGGGTCTCTGGTAGGTTGTTCCAGTTTTGGGGTGCGCGGTAAGAGAAGGAGGAGCGGCCGGATACTTTATTGAACCTTGGGACCATGAACCGTCTTTTGGAGTCAGATCTCAGATAATGATGTGAAATGGTATGGGAAGATATAAGGACAGGTTTTCAGGGTGCTTCATCTCTGGTGAACAGCGCCTCCAGCAGTGAGGATCCTAGGGTACCAGGATGGTAAATGCTGGCAACTCTTAGTGGCACAGACATTAAGCCACACTCAGGATGGTTCAACTGGATCTTTATTGTAATCAGCCAGACGTCACAGCCGTTTCTCTTGTATAAGGCACTGAAGGCCCCATCCAGCTCCTTATCCCTGATGGTGCTCAGGATATCACACACACTCCTCAGCGTGAGGGGAGAGTGTCAGTATATACTCAGGTGTTGGGCTTGTAACCCTGCCCCATAACAAGCAGGTCTGATACTGACAAGCATCACATAAACTGCATGTGACCCAGCAAGTATCCTCCCCAGGATGACACTTTCAGGTTGTTGTTAGGCCCGCCCCTGGATATAGCCAGTGTATCCAGGCTGCAACAACAAGCTAGGTCTGCATGAGAGAATCTAACCCTTCACAGTGCCTGGACCTATCAGGACTTACACTGAGGGCCCAAAAGAAGAATAGCGGCCGGAGGCTATGCTATGCATATATATATATATTGTGACAAACGGCTTACTCCGGGGCTCCGTCGTTTGTCCGGGACTGTTTAGAACACGGTCTTTTAGGGTAGGTTAAATGATGAGGCGTCACGTACTGTTCCTTTAAACAGGCTATGCCTGGTTTATTCAGTCCCAGGCACTGAGACTGCCACAGTGCATACAACAGAAAACAGATCAAAACAAAAGCTGCTCACCTGAGCGATAACTTAACTTAGATATCCCTGACTCAGGGTTGGAAGTGGCTTTTCCACTCCCAACAACAAAACAAGGTACTTTTGCAGTCTTACACAAATGAACAGAAAGATTGAACCTGTTTGGGGAAGAGGCTTCTCCCCTCTGTAGTTCAGCAGCCTTCCAGCCTCCTGGCTCTTGTGGGGAGCCCAGAGCAAACAGGAAATCAGTCTTTCATACCTGATTCCTAATTAGCATGACAGGTGACAGAAATCAGGCAGCAGACAAACTCTGGTCTGGATCTCTCATCCCTCAGTTCCAGCGCTTGCCAAACTGTGGGATGGAGTGTATGTATTATAAGGCTGCACTCCCAGGCCAAACAGGATAGAAACTGTCTAGTATCCTGGGAGCCCTATATACGGAATTTATTATCATCCCCTGGTTTCTGTCACATATCCTCCCCCCCAGCTCAGACCTCGAGGGATGAGCGACCATGGATATTAGGGAGTGCATCCTTGACAACCCGTCAGCATTGCCATGTTTGTGCCCTGACCTGTGTTCCACAGAAAATTTAAAGGGTTGTAGGCTTAGGAACCACCTGGTCACTCTAGCATTCTTTTCCCTGTTTTGACACATCCAGGTAAGGGGTGCATGATCTGTGACCAACCGGAATTTTCTCCCCAACAGATAGTATTTGAGCGTCTCTACAGCCCACTTTATTGCGAGACACTCTTTCTCTACTATGGAGTAATTTTTCTCCTGGGGATTTAGTTTCCTACTTAAATAAAGGATGGGGTGCTCCTCACCTTGAGACTCCTGGGAGAGTACCGCCCCCAGCCCTACCTCAGATGCGTCGGTTTGGACTACGAACTCTTTGGAGAAGTCAGGTGTGACCAACACTGGTTGGGCACAGAGAGCTTCTTTCAGGCTTCTAAAGGCCTGTTCGGTTTCCGGGGACCACTTTACCATTAGCGGTCCTCTTGCTTTTGTGAGGTCAGTTAGTGGGGTTGCCTTAGTTGCAAAATTGGGAATAAACCTTCTATAGTACCCAATTAACCCCAAAAAGGTCCTTACTTGTTTTTTTGTAACTGGCCTTGGCCAATTTTGTATCGCCTCCACTTTGAGTGTTTGGGGTTTGAGTAAACCTCTGCCAATAGAATATCCCAGATACTTGGCCTCCTCCAGACCAATAGTGCATTTAGCGGGGTTAGCAGTTAGTCCAGCAGACCGGACTGCGTCAAGCACAGCTTGGACCTTTGGAAGGTGGGATTGCCAATCTTCACTATGGATTACCACATCATCCAGGTAAGCGGCAGCATACCGAGCATGTGGTTTTAAAATTTTATCCATCATTCTTTGGAATGTGGCGGGAGCTCCATGTAAGCCAAAAGGCAACACCTTATACTGAAAGAGGCCGTCTGGGGTTGAGAAGGCTGTCTTTTCTTTTGCCCTTTCTGTGAGGGGAACCTGCCAGTACCCTTTTGTTAGGTCTAGGGTTGTGAGATATCGGGCTTTGCCCAGTCTCTCTACAAGTTCATCTACCCTGGGCATAGGATAAGTATCAAATTTTGACACCGCGTTTAGTTTCCGGTAGTCATTACAAAACCTTGTTGTACCATCTGGCTTTGGGACTAAGACTATAGGGCTGTTCCACCCACTTTGGGATTCCTCAATTACACCTAGTTTTAGCATTTTTTTAACCTCTAAACTTATAGCCTTTCTTTTGGCCTCTGGGATTCGGTACGGTTTAAGGTTAACTCGGACCCCCGGTTCAGAGACTAGGTCATGTTCAATTACGCTAGTTCTACCTGGCCGTATAGAGAAGATTTCTTTGTTTCTTCTCACTAAATTCTGAACCTCTCGTTTCTGATGAACAGACAGGGTTTCAGCTATGCTAACCTCTGGGTCAGTTTCTTGATTCTCTGACGGACCTGGGGGTACTAGGGTTAACAAGACTTCTCTATCTTTCCAGGGCTTGAGTAGGTTTATATGGTAAATTTGCTCAGGTTTCCTCCTACCTGGCTGTCTTACCTTATAATTTACTTCTCCCACTCTTTCCAAGACCTCATATGGCCCATGCCATTTAGCAAGGAATTTACTCTCCACGGTGGGAACCAGAACTAGTACCCTATCACCTGGAGAAAAAATTCTGACCCTAGCACCCTTATTATATGTATTCCTCTGTGCTTCTTGAGCTTTCTCCATGTGTTCCCTCACTATGGGTAGGACTGCAGCAATGCGGTCCTGCATCTGGGCAACATGCTCTATTACACTTCTGTAAGGGGTAACCTCGTGTTCCCAAGTCTCTTTGGCTATATCCAGTAAGCCCCTTGGGTGTCGGCCATACAATAGTTCAAACGGGGAGAAGCCTGTGGATGATTGGGGAACTTCCCTAATGGCAAATAACAGGTACGGTAACAAACAATCCCAGTTTTTCCCATCTTTATCAACCGCCCGCCGTAACATGCTCTTTAAGGTTTTATTGAACCTTTCCACTAAACCATCTGTTTGTGGATGATAGACTGAGGTTCTGAGATGCTTGATTTTTAGGAGTTTACATAGCTCTTTCGTTAGTTGGGACATAAATGGTGTTCCCTGGTCAGATAGAATCTCTTTAGGAATCCCGACCCGGGAAAACAGAACTACTAACTCTTTTGCTATGTTTTTAGCTGAGGTGCTACGTAGGGGAACTGCCTCCGGATATCGGGTGGCATAATCTAATATTACCAATATATGCTGATGTCCCCTAGCAGACTTTATTAGGGGTCCTACTAGATCCATAGCAATCCGGTCAAATGGTACCTCTATTATGGGAAGGGGTACCAATGGGCTGCGGTACGCCTTGAACGGGGCGGTGATCTGACATTCTGGGCATGAGGAACAATAATTCGTAATTTCTGCCAGAACCCCAGGCCAATAGAAGCTTCGGAGAACCTTTTCTTTTGTCTTTTCCACCCCTAGGTGTCCCCCCAATGGATGACTATGTGCGAGGTGTAATACTACGTTACGGAATGTCTGTGGTACCAACAATTGTTTAGTTGTAACTGATTTCCTTTTATCAACCCGATATACTAGGTCGTTCTCTACCTCGAAGTAGGGGTAAGCAAGTGACCTATCTGGTTGGCCAGGAGTACTATTCTGGTCCCGTATATTTCCCCTTGCTACCGCTAATGTGGGGTCTTCCCACTGGGCCTTCTTAAAACTCCCAGGACTGACCTCTAGGTCAGCGAGGGTCTTATCCGGTTCTGGGGTGGTAAGTGTCTGCTCAACATCTTGATTTGGGGTATTCCCTACCAAAGTAGTGATGGGGAAGGGAATTTTACAGCACTCCTCCTTTTCCCCCTTCTTATTTGGGCCCTCGTCAACCTCCATTTCTGAAAAAGGGAAAGGATTTGTTTCTTCTAATACTTCGTTATGGTCCGCTATTGAACTCTGGGCGCTATTCTGAGCGGGGGACCACATTTTTAGAAAATGGGGAAAGTCGGTCCCTATTAACACATCATGTGCCAGTTTGGGTACAATACCCACCTTGAAATCTAAAGAACCAAACTCTGTTTCAAAAAAAACATCAACAGTGGAATATTCATGATTATCCCCATGTATACAACAAATTGCCACTCTTTGTGAACTGTTTCCCTGTTTCTTCTTAATGGGCAAGAGGTATTCGGACACTAGTGTGACCATGCTCCCAGAGTCAAGAAGTGCCCGAACCCTCTTACCATTAACCTTTACAAATGCCCACAGATGGTTATTCAAGGGGTCCTCTGGGCTAGGGCCCATACATTGGGACAACAGCGAATAAGGTTCCACGCTGTTGCATTGCATGGGCTCATCATTTAGTGGGCAGATTTTTGCTGTGTGGCCCCTCTCATGACAATTTACACATTTAGGTACATAGTCTGTGTCCCACTTAGAGCCTTTTCCCGGCTCCCCATGTTGGCTATTGCCCTTAGTGTGCGAACCACTGTTGCTTGTGCTGCGTGAAGGGGGTCGCCGCTCTTCAGCGCCCCTTAACCCCGGTACCCTTTTACCGTCTCTGGAAGAGTCCTGGAACCTCGGGTAGTGGGGTTGCTCCACGACTGTGGGTTGCGGGTGCTCTTCTGCTGCATTGTACCTTTCTACGAGGGCCACAAGCTCATCCGCATTGTGGGGGTCACTCCGACTGACCCAACGGCGTAAGGCAGAGGGAAGTTTCCTCAAGAACTGGTCCATGACCAACCGTTCCACGATGTGGCTGGCTGAGTTGATCTCGGGTTGTAGCCACTTCCGGGCGAGGTGGATGAGGTCATACATCTGGCTTCGGGTGGCTTTATCCATCGTGAAGGACCATGCGTGAAACCTTTGGGCGCGAACAGCCGTGGTTACGCCGAGGCGGGCGAGGATCTCGAACTTCAATTTTGCATAGACGTTAGCTTCGGCTGGCTCTAGATCAAAGTAAGCCTTCTGGGGTTCGCCGCTTAGGAAGGGTGCGATTAGACCAGCCCACTCAGCTTCTGGCCATCCCTCTCTCTGTGCCGTGCGTTCAAACGTGAGAAGATAGGCTTCCACATCATCCGAGGGTCCCATCTTCTGAAGGTAGTGGCTTGCCCTGGTCATTTTCGGAACTGGGGCTGCCGCTGCCAGTGGAAGGTTACTGATAGTCCCCCTCAGGATCTCGAGTTCCTGCTGTAAGCCCTGAGCGAACCGCTGTTGCTCCTCTCTCAGCAAGCGGTTTGTCTCTTGCTGGTTTGCATTCGCGTTTTGCAGGGCTTCATTCGTCTGTTGCTGGTTTGCATTCGCCTGTTGCTGGTTGGCATTCGCCTGTTGCTGGTTGGCATTAATCTCTTGCTGGGCTATTAGCAGCTGTTGCTGGGCTGCATTCGTCTTCTGCTGGTTTGCATTAGTTTCTTGCTGGGCTATTAACAGCTGTTGCTGGGTTTCATTCGCGTCTTTCTGGGCAGCGACATTGCGTACCATCGCACCCACCACGTCTTCCATCTTGTTTGCAGAGGATGAAAAAAACTTTTTTTTTTTTTTTTTTTTTTTTTCTTTCAAAGTTCTTCAACCCGCAGACCCCCTAGTGCTCTGCCCGCATTCTCCACCATATGTGACAAACGGCTTACTCCGGGGCTCCGTCGTTTGTCCGGGACTGTTTAGAACACGGTCTTTTAGGGTAGGTTAAATGATGAGGCGTCACGTACTGTTCCTTTAAACAGGCTATGCCTGGTTTATTCAGTCCCAGGCACTGAGACTGCCACAGTGCATACAACAGAAAACAGATCAAAACAAAAGCTGCTCACCTGAGCGATAACTTAACTTAGATATCCCTGACTCAGGGTTGGAAGTGGCTTTTCCACTCCCAACAACAAAACAAGGTACTTTTGCAGTCTTACACAAATGAACAGAAAGATTGAACCTGTTTGGGGAAGAGGCTTCTCCCCTCTGTAGTTCAGCAGCCTTCCAGCCTCCTGGCTCTTGTGGGGAGCCCAGAGCAAACAGGAAATCAGTCTTTCATACCTGATTCCTAATTAGCATGACAGGTGACAGAAATCAGGCAGCAGACAAACTCTGGTCTGGATCTCTCATCCCTCAGTTCCAGCGCTTGCCAAACTGTGGGATGGAGTGTATGTATTATAAGGCTGCACTCCCAGGCCAAACAGGATAGAAACTGTCTAGTATCCTGGGAGCCCTATATACGGAATTTATTATCATCCCCTGGTTTCTGTCACAATATATATATATATATATATATATATATATATATATATATATATATATATATAATATATATATATATATATATATATATAATATATATAGTAAAGAATATCACTTGTGAGCACATTCACATGTCTTAGATAGGTCTGAAACCCAACCATTATCACCTTGCATACAGTGCTCCCACTGCAGCAAGGGATTCTGGAAAATGACATGCAAATGAGCACACAATGTGTCACCTTTTGCCTGGAATATCCATTCACATGGAGCCCATTTAAGATGATGCATCGCCGTTCACACAGCTTTTAAACACAGCATGGGACTAGCAAAGCAAGTTTAAACTACTCACAGACATGTTTCAACCTTGATGGGTATCATCAGTATATATATATATATATATATATATATATATATATATATATATATATATATATATATAATTTACACACACACAAAAGTGTTGCCAGGAGTGCCTCTTTAGGCCATGAAACCGTCACTTTTTTAGGACACTGGCCCTCACTGCAAGAGGGAAGCATAATACAACGTTCATTTATTAAGGTTAACCTCTTGGTTGCCAGACTGCACAGAAAATTTGAACTTTTACATCTCTATATTGGGACATATCTTGCCCCATAGAAGCCCTGCTCTGTAGTCTGCCAAGAATCTGCATGTGGAGACAGGACGTTGGATTTCAAATATCATTTGGTCTAACCTGACGTTCTTATTTGTCTTTAGTTAGATAATTAAACCTTGCTTCATATGATATTCAGAGCTTGAGGGACATATTTACTAAGCAGTCTTATGACGTAAAGGCACCTTTCGTCACTGGAAGACTCCTTACAGCCCATTCAAGTCAATGGGCTTTAAAGTGTCTTATAGCAAAAGACGGCTTAGTAAATATGGACCAGTCCTGAATACCATAGATTAGATTCCAGTTGCAGGGTGACAAAACAAATCAGCCACAAATGTAATCGTTTCAAATTTAGACCCCAAACTCCTACAAATATACATTCTAGGCCATGTTGAGCTGTCATTGCTACTAATAATGGGCTCACTGGCAAGTAAGATGCCTTTTTTTCCCCCTCACCCAAGAAGTGCAAAGCTTCAAAAGAATGAACACTCCATGACCCCAAGTGATATCAACGTTAGAAAAACAATGTACTGACACCTATGCATCAATACCATCTCCTTACCGCCCTTCTCTTTCAGTATTTCTTATGGTACCTCTGCCTGCTGCCACTCGTGATGCCGGGACTGGGAATGCCATGGCGCCAGGGAACACTCCTTCTTGTGCTGTGGTTCATTGGCCAGGTAGATACATGACAATGATAAGACTGCTGCAATGAATATGCAGTACGGTCCATGGCAATAGTGTAGTATCCTTGGTTGTAAGATAAATAGAACTCAGAGCCGCCTCCTGTGGTTGCTGCAGAGGAACTGTTGCGGTTCCACATACCCAATAAAGATTGCAGCGAGAGACTCATCTGCAGTATGCATTTATAATGTAGGTTTCTACATTTGGACACACGTTGACTTACAATGTAAACAAGCCGAGCCGGCCACAGCGAGGCTGTTCTTTTATAGGAATCTCTCCAACTTTAATTTACGGGCCTGTTGCATTTAGCACTGTTGTGCTTCTTCAGGCTTTTTAACACACACACTTGCAGCTATTAAATTGTTCTCATGCCTTCACTAATGCGTATTTGATTACAAGATACAATTATATTCAGGCCCATATTTGGGAATAGCACCGTTGAGAAACATGGACCTTAATGACTTAAAGCGACAATCTCACTCATTTTGGGCATCAATTGTTTTTTTTTATTCGGATTGGGGGATTCTTCAGAGCTGAACAACGTTGTTTTTTTAGCTTCAGGAATCCTCCTGTTCTCAAAATCACCGAGGAGATTTTATTCACATATGTAAATAGTTATCTTTACTGCATATATGTTAATTAAAAATTTTTTTTTTTTAGTGGAGTTGCATATGAGTATATGGTAGCTCTTATGTATACCCGGTATAGAGTATATTACTCTGGGTCCATTGCACCCTAAATATCTACCATTAAAATTGCTGTATGAGTGCAACTCAAAAGGGAACTCTTTTGTGATCCCCCTGTGGGGAATCACATTGTGTTGTATATGGGCTATATATTTCCTTATGCACCGCCAGTTATATTATTGTTTTCTTATTTAGTGAACTAGGTTGAGCGGCAGGATCTATTTGTTTGTATTCCCAAAATACTTACAATATTAGGGTAGAAAGGGGGGGGGGGTGATAGACAGCACTCTGACACAATGACTCAGCAAGGTTGCAGGGTGCACGGAACAGGAAGGGACCCTAATTCCCTTCAGAAGTACTAATAATAAACTGAAAATATAGCAACAATAGTCTTACATTGGCGTATTGGCTATTGTTGCTATGTTGTTGCTATATTTTCAATTTATTATTAGTGTCATTAAATTATTCATATTCCCTACACTGGTATTCGCCTATATCTATAGCTGTGAGACAGAGAGTGCTGGTACAACTTTTGGTTTGTTTGTACTTACAATATTAGTTGCAATTTTAATTTCTTGATTTTCGTAGATTGTGCCCAGTTTTCAAATAGAAAGCTGCAACGCCATTCTTTTGCCACTTCCTATTGGCCAAAGGGACGGTCATTTTTATTTACCAAACAAGCAATTAAAACAATCATACAATCAGCAATTAAACCGGTTAGGGTATTGGAAGCGGGAGCCCCAGAGCTACAATTACATGGTTTTCATGTCAGCGTTGTCGCTGCTACATTTTGCCGTTACAACCGAAATTGATTTTTTGGGGTGGCAGTCGCGTCACGTGACCCAAAGGCCGCAACCCTCCTGCACCCTGAACACAGATCGCTGGGCTGCAGGAGCGTGCGATGGACGCGCGCACTGGAGCACGCAGCCGCAGCATGCACCCTGAACTCCGCCTTAGAGTCTCTGCAATGTTCTTTCCTCCGCTGCCACACCCCATGATGTAGTAGCGACGTCTAACGGCATCCAAAGGGTTAAAATCAGAAGTACACACCAGTGGTTAAATAAGAGTGCAAAGACCTCATAATGTAGTATGTCACATTGCACTTCTTTTTGAGAAATGTACACAGGCTATGCACTCACAAATGTATAGTGGTAACGCAGCAAACGAATGTTAGATCCCTCCATGCATGTGCGCAGAACGTGCGGCTTTGCTCCGCCCCTTGGTGTTATGGCGTGCTGGAACACACACACACTGGTGCAGTAGGAAGCAGGGACTGAAACAACTTAATTTTGAATCGGCACATACTACGAGGCGTTGTTATGACTTACCTTTTGACAGGTAAGTAGGCTGGTTGTAGTAGTGTTTGTACAGCACTGAAAGAGCGAGCGAAATCGTATTAAAGGAGTTTCTCCATTTCTCAAGTCACAATCCCGCCCAGTATATATTTTATTTGCAGAGTTTGAGCTGTGGGTTGCACGAGAGCTGGACAATGCGATTTGTAGCTCCAAGAACCTTCCGGTTCCCGGTCAAAGTACGGTTTTATTTGCCAGTTTATTTCCCCGATTTGTAAAGGTGCCACCTGTGGTGATGTATGGTTTTATTCGCCAGATTTGTAAACATGCCACCCGTGACGTTGTGGCTTCATGTAGGGCCGCAGGAATTGACAGCCATTTTTATTTTCTGATTCGAAGAATTAACACCGGGAAATAGAAAGGTAATTTTATCTTGGTGATCCCTAGAGCTAATAATAGCAGTGTTCAGCGCCTGTGGACCCTCAAATGCTGTATAAGAAAAAAAATCTGGAAAAAAAACGAGTAGGCGGGATTGCTGCTTTAACCCTTTGCGGTCCAATTAATTGTCAATAAGTGCGCCAGCAGAGACTTCCGGTGACATCAGCGTGCATGGTTGCCTGAGGGGATTGCTCCGGAGCCCTTCGGTGCATAAACTACAATAATAGAGCCAATCGGAAAGAAAATACCACCCAAAGTAACCAGGGCATGGCGAAGCTCTCAGGGGATGAGCAAAAAGCTGAAAGGGCAGCAGAGTGTATCGAGCTACTTCATGCCGTCTTACAAACCCCCTGCCAGCATCGGCTCGATCCAAGATGGCGGCCCGGCATGCTCGCTAGAAGGCCCCGAAAGCATGCCCGAACAGGACATCAGGAGGGACTACCCAGAGATCACCAAAGACTACCTGGAGAATTTATTCCTAGAAAATGTGCCAGGGATTCCAGGAAGATCTCTCTAAAGCCATCCACACGCTCAGAACAGATATGAACGTGCTAGCTGGGAAAACAGACACCCTGCAGAAAAAGGTGGAGGACATAGAACACTCCTACTCCCTAGCTGAGGATGAAATAAACAGGCTAAACTTTGAAATTCGGTCTCTAAAAGAGAACGCAGAGGAACAAGGGAATAGGGACCACCGCCAAAACCTCCGCATGCGGTACATTCCGGAGTCAGTAGAGACTACCCAACTACAGCCCTACCTGAAAGAACGGTTTACCCACCTGGTCCCTGAGCTGGTGCAGGATCAATTGGAACTAGATCGAGCACACAGGACCCTGGGCCTGAAATCTTCAGACCCTAAAAGAGCCAGGGATGTCATCATCCGTTTCCATTCCTACACAACAAAGGAAAAAGTGCTCTCAGCCAGCAGAGAAAGAGGTGAGGTACAATTTCGTAATACCCACCTGAAAATTTACAGCGACTTATCTAAAGCGACGGTGGACAGGCGAAGAGAAATGCGGCCCCTTACACAAAAATTAGGGGAACATAAAGTGAGATATAGATGGGGCTTCCCCTTTAAATTGATGGTGCAGGCGGGGGGGAGGCTCCACGCGGTGTCTTACCTGGAAGATGGCCCCCGATTCCTGAGGGCCCTGGGACTCCAACACACAGGTGATGAAGCGGCGCCTGAAGGAACAGAAGAAGAGCAGCCCAGTCAAGGACCGACGAAAACACCAAGGGCCTCACAACGCCTGGCTTCTCAGAGGAAACCGACGCACGAAGAGTGAAGAGGAACAGCGGAGCAGTGGTCGCCGCCCCCCCCCCCCCCTCCCACAGAGCCGCAGCAGCGTGAAACCCCGCAGAGCAACCTTTCGTTTGTCTCTGCAACCTGACATGCAGACCGTATGGCGCAGGACAACAATCCCGCCACACAGCTTAGAGGATTGACCCGTCTGCCATTTTCAGGCCCCTCTCCTCACGCCTGCGGAGAGAGCACCCGGCGAAGACAGCGCTAAACCTGTGGTCTCTCAGACGCCTCTTTACAAAGGCCAACCCGCCAGCTAGAGCTGTGGAGTCGATAGAAAACCCATGAGTTTTTGAAGAGGGGGACTCAAGCCCTGTCGTGGTCTGGTGAACGTGGGGTTGTGATTAAAGAAGCAAACGGTCCCCAGATAGAGACCAGGGTTGGGATTGAAAGGGAGTTGGGGGGGGGGGGGGGAGAATAAGGGAGGCTAGAGACTACCAAAAGCTAACCTGATTATGCTCAGGTTCAATCTAAAGTTTAAATACTAATCTCCCTAGAACGGGAAAATTGGGAAAATTCTCCCATAGGAAAGTCTGCACCAGTTATTTCAAGTTAAAATCACTGTAAATGTCAAAATCTGTTCTACATGTTGAACAACGTTAATCCTCTGGCACCACCTTGTGGTGAATTCAAGAAATGATGATAATGCTGGCACTCTCATAGAGTGATAACTAGAAGGAAAAGAAAGAAAATAAATAAATTCCAGATGTTCATAATGTCCAGGAATAACTAAATTCTATGTTAGGCCCAAGTATTCAATTTCCTGATTCCAATGTCTTGTTTTATATTGTGTTATGTTGTTGTTTTACAATGCCCTGCATTGTTCCGATTGGTTATGTGGATACCTCCAGGGGTCTCCCTGTCCTCCCTAATGGGTACCGGGACGCGACACATGAAGAAGTCTCCAGAGGGCACTATGCTCAACTCTCACCCGTAGCGTGGTGAGGGTCACTATGTTGGGGCGCAGTTATCGCCCACTTTACTCTTTTTTCTTTTTCCTTTCTACTATTCTCCTTTCCCCCCCACCCCAGTTGCCCACTCCTCCCCTTTGCTTACCAGCCCCCCCCCCCCAATACAGATCAACTAGGGACCCGAGGAATTAGAGACACAGATATCAATAATACACAAGGATTTCACCCAGGCAAATACATAATGGAAGAGCATAGGCCGCCCCACCACCTTGGGAAAGGGAAAGTGGAGGGACCACAAGGCCTCATTCAATTAAAAGAAAAATGGCCAATAAAACATCACTAAAACTAGTATCACTAAACGTAAAGGGGCTGAATTCTGTAATAAAGAGAAAACTTGCCCGACAAGAACTCAAGAAAACAAATGGAGATATTCTATTCCTCCAAGAGACCCACTTTAACACTACATCCCCCCAAACACGTTCAAAAGAATTTATCCTCAAGCATATTATGCGTCCTGCACAGCAAAAAAAAAAAGAGGGGTAGCTATACTATTCAAGCACAATATCCCATTTACTTTAAACAAAGAGGTTTCAGACCCAGAAGGCAGATATTTAATTCTACATGGATCCCTTTCAGGGGTAGAAATAATCTTAGTAAATGTATACTCCACAAATGAAGGCCAAGCGAAATTTATGAGGGATTTATGTGATAGTATATCCCCCCAACCAAAAACTACACTACTCTTAGTAGGAGACATGAACATGATAGCAGTCCCAGAGCAAGATAGAGCAAGCGCATAAGGAACCCCACAGGAAAAATTGCTAAAGAATTTAGAAACATATTAAATTCGTTCTCGCTCACTGATATTTGGAGGGCGCAACACCAGGGCCAACGGGACTACACGTTCTTTTCACCCCCACACCAGACCTACTCGAGGATTGACTACTTTCTGGGTACCAAAGACATTCTGCAGGCATCCTCCCAGTCAGACATAGGATCTATATCATGGTCAGACCACGCTCCTGTGTCACTGATACTGTCTCTCCCCTTCTGTAAAAACAATCAATATAATTGGAAACTAAACGACTCATTGCTAAATCAAATGGATGTAGAGATTGATATTAAACAAAAGCTCAGATAATATTTTATGCTGAATAAGAGCTCAGTAGAGTCACCAGCAATGTTATGGGAAGCCCATAAGGCCACAATAAGAGGAGCTATCATTTCCATAGCATCACACAAGAAAAAAGCTAAACAAAAACTATATAATGAATTAGCTGAGAAAGTATAGCTCCTTCAACAAAAACATAAAAATAACCCCTCAAACAAATTATTTAAATTATTAGACAAAACCAGATCTGAATTTAAACAGACTCAACTAGACGAAGTGGAGAGACCGTTAAGGTGGACCAAACAAAAGTACTATGATAAAGGCAACAAAGCCGACCGACTATTAGCGTCCAAACTTAGAGGTCTGAGAACCAAATTGCAAATCACAGCTATCCAAACTAGGTCAGGAGAAAAAAACATACAATGAGAAGCAAATGGCAAAGGAGTTCTCTGACTTCTATTCTAAATTGTACAACCTAAATTTCCCAAAGAACCAATCCTCTGGATCAGAAGCTATCTCCAGGTATTTGGCGAAATGTAAACTTCCAGAACTATCGGAAGAGAACATTCTAGAACTGAACAAAGATATAACGCAGATGGCTTCTCAAATCAGTACTATAAAAAATTTAAGATGGTGTCATCCCCGTATATGCTGGATGTATTTAATTCGTTTCTAGAGGGACCGGCCATACCGACATCAATGTCCAAAGCAAATCTAGCAATTATACACAAGGAAGGGAGAGACCCATTACAATGTGGTAACTATCGCCCCATAGCCCTCCTTAATTCGGATTTAAAACTTTTCAGCAAAATTTTAGCAAACAGACTTACCCCAATACAACCCAGTTTAATCCATATAGACCAGGTCGGGTTTGTCTCGGGAAGACAAGCCTCCGATAATACTAGAAAAATTATCAATCTTATAGACCATGTACACCTCTCAAACACGAAGGCTATCCTGCTGAGTCTAGATGCTGAAAAAGCATTTGACAGGATAAGATGGGACTTTTTAGATCAAACACTGATTCAATTCGGATTTAGGGGCCAGTATCTAGAGGGGATCAGAGCTCTCTACAAAACTCCCACAGCTGTCGTGAAACTCCCAGGATGAGACTTAAATCCCATTAAAATAAATAATGGTACCCGACAGGGATGCCCCCCTATCTCTGCTTCTATTCGCCCTCTCCATAGAACCCCTGGCAACTACAATCAGAGACGAAAAGAATATTAAAGGAATTGAAATTGGAGAGACAAACTACAAAATATCCCTTTTTGCCAAAGACATTATCCTAACTCTACCCAACCCATTGACGTCCCTCCCGAACTTACGTTCCCAACTAGACCAATTCAGTAAAATTTCGGGATATGAAATTAACACGGACAAGTCGGAGGCACTGAATTTATCCCTAACAGTACCTGAAGTTAAGCTGCTACAAGCAAACTTTAATTATAAATGGAGCTCGACAAAGATTAAATATATGGGAATACAGATAGCAAGTTTCTATAAATCCCTATACCAATAACTATCCCCCCCTTTTTGAAAAGATAAAAAAAGATCTCCAGAGCTGGAACGAATATCAGATATCTTGGCTAGGAAGAATAGCCACAGTTAAAATTAATATTCTGCCAAGACTCCTATATTATTTCCAGACTCTACCAATAGACATCCGAGTTCAAAAATATTCAAAACAGAATTTTCCAATTTATCTGGAAAAACAAAAGACCAAGGGTTGCTAGATCAATTTTGCTAGCTCAAAAGCATTGCGGAGGTTTGGGAGTCCCAGATATCACTAAATACTATTTGGTGACCCAACTAAAACAAGTTATAATGTGGAACAATGATCCAACTACAAGTTGTTGGCTTGGGATTGAGTCTACCTATGCGGAACCTCTTTCTCTTCCGGCCGCTCTTTGGGCCGAGGGAGGAAGAGAGACCTTCGCGGAAAAATTAAAACTGGGAGCAATGAGATGTACATGGAAGATATGGGCTAGAAACAAGGGGAAATATGATCTGGCATCCTCCCCTACACTATTGACCCCTATATTTAACAACCCCGAGTTTCTTCCAGGCTGTCTCCCAAAGGGACTTAGTAAATTCAAGAGCTAAAGATGGTAATAGCCGATGACTATGTATCTAAAGGTAAGATTTTACCACTTCCAGATTTAGAGAAAAAATATCAAATTACAAACCTACCAGTATTTGGCTTCTTACAAATTCGACACTATTTACAAACAGTCTCAAAAGATTTGGCGTTTTCGGCCTAACAAAATTTGAGAGACTATGCAGAAGAGGCTATTACTGTAAAGGTCTGATCTCGGAGGTGTATCTGGGCCTGGCGAGAACTGCAGCTCACTCTAATCATAGTTATATGCTAAAATGGGCAGAAGATTTAAATTTAGATGTAGATAGAGACGACTGGGAGAATATTTGGGAAGCAGCCTCCAAAACATCAATTTGTACCACTATAAAAGAGAATATATATAAAATCCTATTTCATTGGTACCTAACTCCGAATAGGCTGAGCCAGATTTTCCCCGGGTCCTCAGATTTGTGTTGGAGAGGATGCGGGCAAAGAGGAGACATGATCACATCTGGTGGAATTGTCCAAAAATTCAGGGGTTCTGGATCATGATACAAACAATGATACGAGAACTCCTGGGGATGGAGATAGAGGTGGACCCGCTGTCTATGATCTTAACTAAACCAATAGAGGGCCTACAGCCGCAAGTGAGTAAAATGATAAACCATGTCCTCACAGCAGCCCGTTGCTCAATTGCCGCAGCCTGGAAAAATATCGATGCTCCCTCCAAACAGACAGTATTGGGAAGAATTAGGGAAATCAAGGTAATGGAACTCCTCTCGGCACAACTTAGCCAAAAGGTAGATAAATTCCACAAGATCTGGGAAATTTGGCCAGAAGATTAACAACCTTATGAGTTGAGCCACCGAATATCAGGACTGACAACTCCCTCCCTTCCGCCCCCACCCCTCTTTCTCCTCTCTACTCCCTACTATCCTTTGACTTTTCACAAAGAGATACACAAGGAAGCGGCTGCTTCCCCAATAAGTCTTGAAAGAGTTACTTGGATCACACCAAAAGAAAGTAGATACATAGGAAAAGAAGACAACAATGCAATGTTCATGTTTAAATGCAATGTTTAATTTTTTCTCTTAAGATAGTAAGTTTGTATCATTTATATGGAAATGCTTATTGTATGATGTCCATCTCTCTAAAAACAATAAAAAAATTGAAACAAAAATAAATAAATGCGCCAGCAGGTCTAATTTAATTTTCGGGAAAAAAACCACATACAGGTTTTTTTTTTTTATTGCACACACTGCGCAAACTCACAGCACACACACTGCACTCACAGCACACTGCACACACACCACACTCAGCCCCCTCCCCCCCCCCTACCTCCAGTGTCAGCTGCTGGGGCATCGTGGGGCTGCCTGCGGGGATCAGTGTGGGGCTGGGGGGGGGGGGGAATAGGTGCCGGGCTGCTGGCGGGGATCGGTGCTGGGGGGGGGGTCGGATCGGTGCAGGGCTGGGGGATCGGTGCCGGGCTGGGGGGGATCGGTGCGGGGCTGCTGGCGGAGATAGGAGCAGGGCTGGGGGGAGGGAAGAGGAACTCAGTGCGGCTGCTGGGAGAAGTGCAAGGGGAATGTGGGGGACGTGTGCTGCTGCCGGCGCCTCACCCACATCTTCACCCCTTCTCCCTCCTCCCGATCCGAAATTGGACCGCAAGTGGCAAAATATTTTGTCGGGTATATTCCGACATTGGACCGGAAAGGGTTAAGTAATTGTTTGATAAATTAGAAGAATGGGGTTTTTTTTTTTACAGAACTTGCATTCTCGAACATAAATGATGGGGTTTTTTTTTGTCTCCTTCAGGCGCTGTGGTTGGCTCCTGCATACTTCCTGGAATTTGAAGGGCAAAACATGTTTTTACTAGTGTGGATAGCTGGCTTGTTGTTCCTCCTTATTAATAGCTGCATCCTCGTACAAATTATCACCAAATACCAACTACAGAGAGAAAGACCAACAAAGCTGAAGCATCATTAAAGCCCGTGCTACAATTCAATGAGGATCAAGTAGTATATAATTTTTGACATGTTACAGGGACATTCTGCTGAGATCTAAGCTATAGGACAACAGTGCTCGGTTGCTGAAGCAAGAGTCGAACGGTTTTGCAAATGTAATAATGTAACGAGGCTGCTTACAGAAAGTTTGTAGTGATTCTAAAAAACAGAAAACCCACACGTGAATCTGAATGTCTTTCAATGGCCAGCTGAACCTGGGGATCAGTTGGAAACATGGGAATCCTGTCTTCGCTGTATAGTGGAGGATATTTGTCACTTTTTTACCAGCTGTAACCTGTGTCTGATTCTTAAAATGAATCTCTTATTTTGCACAAAATAAAAGCAGTTGTCATTGTATTAAAGGTTTTCATTTAATGAACTGTCTAGCCTTAATCAGTATAAGCAATTACAGTGCCTTTAAGAGAAAAGACTGAGGTAGGCAAGATGTGACATGGCAGCCATCTTGGAGTTCCAGACATAACTCTATGCAGCTCCTGAGGCAAATCACTAAATACTCTTGCGTTAAATAAATGTTTGTTTCATACTTACTTGTGTCTAGCTAGTATGCTTGGAAGAAAATAACGAAATGTTTCAGTATAACTGAGAACCTAACACCGTGCAAGAGCCATAAGGAACTATGTTTAATTTGTTTCCTTCACGCAATGGGATGACAAAATGAGATTTACACATACTCCACATGTCCCAGAAGCACTAATATGTGATAAAACTAGCATTGTATATTACAAACTTATCATGTTGGGACTGTGAAAATAATACACTGATTATTGAAATAGGGAATGACCAATACCCCCTTGTTAATCAATAATGACATTGTGTATAGATTACAGCTAGGTTAGAATTATTAGGAATTGGTTTAAATATGTGATATTTTGTTTATTCAAATATAAGTTTTTAAAAATGTATGATTATTGTTTAATTTATGAGTTTAAATTTATGTGGTTATTATGTGAAGTATATGCTACTATGGGTTCTAAGGTATAGTTTATGTATGTTTTTGAATAAGTTCAATTAGAATAGTGGAAAGATACCCATCCTATTGGTTTAGGCTTCAAAATGACTTGGTATAAATATAGCCACTCCGGGAGCCAATAACTCACCCACCGATGAAGCATCATAGACGTGAAACGCGTTGAGGTAGAGAGTTGGAGTTCCATGACGGATGTCGTAAGACGCCGTGACGACGGCCACCTGGAGTCAACCCCCCCTAGCAAGAACACCTCGTCCGGCTTCTACCGCTGATCTGCGAGCTCTCTGCTGTTAAATAGGACTCTACCTGGCCCCTGTGTTCCCCCTTCTCTCTGCTTTTCCTTTGAGTGGATGAGAGTGCCCGTTAACATCGGCTGGAACCGAGGTCCAGTGAACAACCGAGTCCTATTAGGACGATGGGAACATACATTTTTATGTAAGTGTTGTGAAGTTTTTTTTATATATATATATATAAAGTAACATTATTTTTACAATAGTGTCCCTCCATGCGCTACTTTTATTTTTTGTTCTATTGTAGATGTTGCCCAGAAAACCTGGATAGTTGGAGGGCCTTCAAGGACTGAACTTGGAGAGCCTATTGTATGAAAAACAAAAAGGCAGGAGAAAGAGAGTTGGACCATTTCCCAGGCGTAGGGACTAAATTCTATATACTCCAAAGCTGTTAAATCAGTCGGGATTTTAAGACGAAAATGGCTGCTTCATAGTATATATTGTTTACCCCTTAATGTAAAACGTTAATGCAACCCCTTCCTCGGCTCGGGTTAGTCTTTCTTGGACTTTAATGTAGCATGTTTGCAAACTTTTCCAAGGCAACGTTTGCTGTCCCTTCTGCCAGTTATGGGACTAGTTACAGATGCAGAGATACACAGATGTAAAGCATGACTTTGTTCCCCCAGGTAACACAACATATCCCATTATCATGCAGAACATCACAGTTTCTATAGGATTTAGTGGCAGTGTTCTAAACATATCAAATCCTACCACAGGAGGCAATGAGGCTGGCTGCATCTGCATTTTTACAGTAAGGCAGAACCTTGCTAGTAAGTAATATAGTGTTTGAGTTTAACACACGTTGGCCCATTCATTAAATTAAAAGCGCTATAAATGATTTGCAAGGCATAAGCAGAGAAAATAAGAATATCTGAATAAAATACTACAATATAGTTCTGGTATTGGGATGTATAAGTCGCAGATTAATATACATTGGCATTATATTGTTTGCTTCAATATGTTGCAGACCCATTTGTCAGCAAAAATGCAGTAACAGTGAAGCTGTTGGGCATTTAAAAACCCCCACAAACATGACAACTTTCAATGAGGATTTTGTTCAAGGCCTTGTCGATCTTCAAAACGGAATCAAACTAGTAAGCACATGGACGACAACAAACACATTCCACAACATTTTTATTTTTGTTAAAATCAACTATTAGAAACCAGTGCATTAAATAACCTTCAGGGAAAAAAAGTGGATGAATAGATCCTTGAATTGATAGATGAACAGGTCCTTCTGTCAGGAATTTGCAAAGCCAAACAGATGTATCTAAGACATGCAAACAAGCTCTTGCAACAAGTAGAGATATTAATCAAGTATGTCAAACTTGTTTTTAAAAACCGTAGCATTGTCGCATATCCCAGGGGTGCGCAAACGTTTCCCCGTGCGCACACCTGCCTGTTCTCCTCGGCGCCCCGTGCCCAACTCCCCTGCTCGGCCCCGGCGTCAAATGACGCACAGGGTCATGTGACATTACGTTGCCATGGCAACGTGATGTCACGTGGCCCCGCGGCGTCATTTGACGCCGGGATACTATGACGACGCGACGCTGAAAAGGAAGGTATGTGTGTGTTATAGAGGCCTTGCGCGGTCCCCCGGCATTTAATTTAAATCTATAGTTAATCTATAACTGCCGCGCCCGCCCCCCCCCAGAAAATCTAGCACCCCCCAGTTTGCGCACCCCTGGCATATCCATTTTGATCCACCTTGGGCCTCGGATATGCGACAGAGCACATTACATCATGTGCGCCTGTACTAGAAGCGATCCGTGGCCTTTAGAATTGCATGACTAAGGGCATGCTCTATGGCCGTGCGCATTGCCTTACGGCCTTTTGTTTTCGGAGCTTGCGCCGTCGCTCATACTATGGACGCGGGCTTAGAAAACTCCATGCTACAATGTAAAGCTATAATAAGAATGAACTATTTTCAAACTACCACCCATCAGAAAATCTGAAAATCCTTCTGTTTGAAGGTGTGATTTGTGACATTTATATTATATCTGCATCTACATTGTTGAATTTGTGGGGACAGAATAAATGTATCTGCAGAAAACATTAGTCCTTAATCCTTGTGACGAAATGCACACTAAGGACAAGTAAGGAAAATATAAGATGGAGGCTGAATATTTTTATGACTGCTTTGCTTTTCTGTGCCTATATTTTTGGAGCAGGAATTGCCTGTAAAACCACTTCAATATTTGCCAGTGCCTCTAAAACAAGAGGACAGGCATCACCAAGCCACAATATAGCGTATCCCAACTCCCATCTGGCCACTGACTTGAATAGCAGTTACCACTGAATCAGTGTGATATCCCATATTGTAGTTTGATAAATCCAGGCCAGAGACTGACAGGACATTTGGATCCCGCCAATATTTATAACTACACTCACTAGCAAGTCCTAATACCCGCTAGCTGCTTTTAAACATTTCCGCAGTGTGGAATAACAAAACTTTTGGTTATTACAGTAGGTACAGACAGAACATGAAATCAATGTCACAACAATGCTTCTTTTCACTTGTATCTCAAGAAAGAACTGGAGGAAACTAGATGTGATCAGATGCAGCCCCGAAACCTCATGCATGGATTATTATTTTTTCCGGTCAGAAATTGCTGTTTTATCCACAAGTACTTCATTTACTCTTTAAATTAAAGCGAATGGAATTAGCGGTTTCATTCTCGTTGCACAAAATGGTTTTGCACTACTATTTCTACTTAAAAAATCTAGTTCTACATGTAGAGACTCATTTCGCAGCAGTACAAACCCTGCAGAATGCAATATTTTACTACAATGGGGATTTTGGGGCCGAAAAAGGCCCAAACAGGCACATAATATCTAAAGAGAGAATCGGTGCTTCAGAGATTAATTGTGTCCATATGATGACATAAAAACTCCTCAATAGGACTCCATATAAATTCTTGAAAATAACAGCATCCCATAGCTAGGGAGTGGGGAACTAGTACCTAGTGCCGCCAATGGCATAAGCACAAGAGATAACATTGCAATATTGCCCCCAAACTGAATAATAAGTCCTAAATGTGGAAACGGCTGAAACAGCTCACTCAGTGGGTATCCATGTATCCTGTCCATCATAGGAGTCCATAGGAAAGATCAGACGTCGTGCAGAATCTGCCAGAGCGGGTGGACAGGCAAAAATAGAAACGGCAGAGCACTGCCACAAATAAATCTGGAGGAGGATCACATTAGAAAAATAAGCTTTACAGGCATACCCCACATTAACGTACACAATGGGACCAGAGCATGTATGTAAAGCGAAAATGTACTTAAAGTGAAGCACTACCTTTTCCCCCACTTATCGATGCATGTACTGTACTGCAATCGTCATATACGTGCATAACTGATGTAAATAACGCATTTGTAACAGGCTCTATAGTCTCCCCACTTGCACACAGCTTCGGTGCAGGTAGGGAGCCGGTATTGCTGTTCAGGACGTGATGACAGGCGCATGCGTGAGCTGCCGTTTGCCTATTGGGCGATATGTACTTACTCGCGAGTGTACTTAAAGTGAGTGTCCTTAAACCGGGGTATGCCTGTATTGAATCATTAGAGACCCCTGATACAAAAAAAAGCACCTACGCGTTTCGGGCCGTTCACCCTTCTTCAACGTGTAACACCATACACTTTGATAAAGGGTGCACGTCCCGAAACGCGTAGGTGCGGTTTTTTGAATCAGGGGTCTCTAATGATCCAATAAAGCTTCTTATTTTTCTAATGTGAACCACCTCCAGATTTGTGGCAGTGCTCTGCCCTATTTCTATTTTTACATAGTATCTGAAACAAGTGAGAGTGGAGGACAAAAGCAGAGGCTATCAGTCAGTCACACTGAGCTTCATTCAGCCATTTTGCTTAAGTGTTTCTGCTCTAGAAATGTTCCCCAACTCTCCCAACAAGTGTCTAATAAAAAATGGTGTGTTTATTTTAAACTGCTCTCCCAGTAGCGTTAATGTCTGTTGCCTTTGCAACAGCTTAAAACGGTTTTAAATGCCTTTACAGAGAGCATGAATATAGCAAAACCGTTTCTATAATGTAATGATCCAGTTCTTAATGGTTTATTTTAGGTGTGCTATGATTTGAGTCGTCCCCCCAGCCCCTCAAAGTTTAATAATTCAAAAGTTTAGTATGTATTTTTGAGAGAGCAAAATGTATCAAGTGAATCCTATAATCCCACATACCAACTGGCCCCATTACATATTAGGAACTGGCTGCATATGGGGAAATTATCCCATGGTAACTCAGGCATTTTTTTTATGTTAAGAGAATCAATGACAAATGAAAAGGGTGTTGTGTTAATAAAACACCTGTTTTTTCCATGAGGACCTTCATTATGACTGTAAAGTACAAATGGTGTTTCATCAATATGACCATGTGGCTATAATGTCATGCCCCATTTACTGCCCAGGTGAAGGCGGTGACCAAAAGGTCAGCCAAAGGAAGGTTTAAATGCCAATGAATGCAAAACGACCCACATGATATGGGGTCAATCAGGAAGATTTCTTACAGATCTAAAGGCACCTTCACCATTTTTAATACATCAAGAAGCAAAAAGGTATTGTGCAGTTAAATCTGCACTTGCTGTCATTACGGGCTAAAAAGCTAAACAAAAGCGTACCCTAATCACCGCTCCTGAAGGAAAGAATGAAGTATGATGTCAATGTGAATACAAGGTCATACAGTATACAGCATTACTTGAGAAGTTTTGGCACACTTAGAGTCGCAGCACTTGGGACTATGTCTTTGAATATTGGCGTGTAGTTTGGACTTTGCTGCCTCTGGCTTTGCTCCACAGTTTCTATGATCGTTTGCTTCATCTCCCTGCTGGCGTCCCCTCTCACAGCAAGAAGCGCCGCTATGTGGTCATCTCTGCAGAGACACAAGGAAAAACGAGTGTGAGAAAGGTCGCGGTGGGACGCAAAATCTTGACACAAAAACGTATGAAATAAAGTGATATATTGCTACAGTAGCATCAGCGACTAAGTCTTCCCTATTTGATTATTGACTATATGAAAAGGATTATAGAAAACAACTAGAAGATCCCTTTGCATTCTTTTAGACACCTCAAGACTATAATAAAACGTAATCTTTTAATAATGCAAAGTAAAAAAAAAAGGCACATACTGTACACATCGTCGCTAGAACGAATTAAAATAAATCAGTGGGGCCATAACTTGGACCAATAGGTATATCATTAGTATCTTATGAGGCCAGTACACATATATAGTATTTCTGGCTTCGATATACTGGCATGCACAGGGATAATATAAAGGCTCGTCCCATAAAGGTGTATATACAGACGTTTTTTTAAGGAGAAACCAGTGGCGTGGAGGTTGATGAAGTGTTTGCTATATATATATATTTATATATTATTAGCTAGGCGATAGGTGGAGAGAGAGAGAACAGGGATGCTACTCTTTGTTGATGCACACTCCAAAAAGTAAGGAAGGTGGCTATATATGCCAACATCCAAAAATTAGGAAAGAAACATATTGGTGGTCTATAGAGGCAGATAATAATTATGTTTAGAGTTAAAGCCTAACCTGTAGCAACGTTTGGCTAATAAGAGCTAATGCCAAATTGTGAGACCTGATAATGAAATGGTAGCAGGCACTTTGAATTATAAAGTGCTACAAATAACTAGCTATAAAAACAATTTTAATGACTCACAGGGTAAAACAATTAACGTGAACTAAATAATAAAAGCTGCTGCAGTGAGCAGACATGGTTAAAACAAAGGGGGGCATACAGTATAAGGTGTATAAACTGCCAATGGTGTGCATTTAGGCAATCTGAATTAATTGCTTCTAGCAACCTAGTAGGTGTAATTGGAAATGATTGCCAATAGTAACCATGAGGGTGTAAATGAGGGATCAACTGCAAAAAAAAGCCTATATTCAGCCCACACTGCCTGTGTAATTGATTCCAGCAGTGTCTGATTGTGTCAGGATAGGAGGCAGAATCTGCTCAAAGTGATGAAGGCAATAAAGTAACTGAGTTAAGACTCATCTTTAAGATACTTATATTATTGTACAAGTGGTATAGCTAATCGGCAAAAAGTCTGTTTGTAACATATAGTGTAATACCTTGATGTAAAAGTGTCCACTGATGTCAGTGGTGAGATGGTTAACCAAAAAATGCCCAGGAAGTTAATAGGCAATAGAGTAGCTTGGTAAGAACACCTCCTGATCATGTTAGTGGAATACTCAAAACCACATCAATGTTTCTGGTGCAGCCTTAGTCACTTGGTAAAATATGCCACTCAACCAATGCAGAAATAAATACAGCCTCAGTGAAGTACAGGGAGCCTGATAACATTCAATCTGTTCCTAGAACAAGATCGCTACGTCAGGTGTTTCCCAAGGAGTTCAGGGAGAGAATGCCACCTGAGATCTCCAACCTCTCACAAATGCGACCGTCAGTAGTCACGTCTGACTACTGAATAACCCAACACGCGTGTTACACCACCTAGTGGCTTCTTCGGGGAAGTTCACATTAATAGTTTTACCCTATGGGTCATTAAATTTGTTTTATAGCAAGTGACAACTAGCTATAAATAACTAGCAGCACTTTATAATTTCACGTGCCTGCTACCATTTCATTATTAGGTCTCACAATTTGGCATTAGCCCTTATTAGCCACATTTTGCTACTGGTTAGGCTTTAACTCTAGACATACTTGTTATCTGCCTCTATAGACCACCGATATGGTTTTCTTCTAATGTGATGTTGTTGGCCCATATGGCCACCTTCCTTACTTATTACAGTGTGCACCAACAAAGAGGATTCCTGTTCTCCCCACCTATTCCCTAGCTAATTGCATTTTGATCATTAGGTAGCACCTCAATTCAATTCTATAAATGTTTACACTGCATTTCATAGTTAAGAGTGAAGCATCCCTCCTCCCCCTTCCCAGCTACTCATATATCATAGCCATAATATGCCAAATATGCCATATAGTTGGAATGTATAACACACACACACACACACACAAACACATCTTGTATTAAAAGACACACCTGGTATATAATCATATCCCTGCTCCCTTTTAGATAGTATCCAAATTCATTTTTTTTTAAAAAGGGGAAACACCCAAACGGGTATTTCAAAATGATTTGTATCACTAGTATATAGTGCTAACTTGTCACCATTTATTTAGTGAGGAAATTTTATATATATATACACACACACACACACACACACACACACACACACACACACACACACACACACACACACACACACACACACACACACACACACACACACACATTTATATATATATACATACATATATATATAATCAAGTCTTTCATGATGGTGGCAGACAATAACTGCTTTATATAATAATGGAATATAGCTAGTAGACAATCGGAGACAATATTAGTGCTAAATAAACTAAACTAAATAAACCTACATAAGTCCTGTTTGTGTGTGTGTTTATATACAATGTATACTGCCTAGATAACTGAGGGGCATGAGGAAGAGTTACAGTGCTCTTTGACAAAGGGCCAAGGCCCGAAACGCGTCAGAGTGCACTACTCTGTTCCTTTTTGTTATGTCTCCAGTCACTTATTAAATTAGATTTTTATTCATGGTGTGCCGTTTCTATCTGCATTCTACCTGCGCCCTACCCTGCGTGCAGTGCTCCACTGATTCCTCTCACGAGGTTGCCTTCTCTAGCTACTGTGCTAGTTTAGAAAGTTACTAGGTTTAAACGTTAGATTTTTTTTTTCCTTTCTATTTTTTATATATTGTATATTATTACAAGTTAATTTTTATAAAGGATTCTTTCAGTGTGTATAATAGTGGGATCTTTGTAACCAGTCCAGTTTAAAACACTCGATAGCACAACGTCTCGGTCACCAGATAGATAGATAGTGTAAGGAATCGGGGGAACACGTCCTTTGCGACGTGTTCCCTCCTTACATATTTCCGCACAGGCCTCCGCTCTGGCACCAGCGCGTGTGCGCACCCCATCTCTGCTTAGGCCTGGGACAGAGTACGGTGAGCCTTGCTGAGCAGATGCACTTAACCCCTGCATCTGTTATCAGCGCGGCTTTAGCGCCGCTTCCGCATGCGAGCAGAGGCTCACGTATTTTGGAGAGACAGGCAAATTTAAAATTTGCCGCTCATGGAAGTGGAGGAGCGGTCACGTGACCGCTAACATCCAATGGGAGCGAGGAACTAGCCCCGCCTCCGATCCGCCTCCCGTCACGCCTCCGCCCTGCCTATGCACCGCCCCCAAAGCGCGCTCACAGCCTCGCCTGCCAGGACACAAAAAAGCTCCAGTTTGAGCAGGCGATGCAGAGCAGGAGCGCTGATCAGCACGGCCCGAGGCACCATGCCCGAGGCCTTACTCAGTGCGCGCACACGTGCAGCTTTTATAATGCTGCCATGGAGCTTATCTCCGCCCCCCTCGGATGCGTTGCTCTTCTCTCGCGCGCAGTGCATATCGCTCCCCAGCTGCGAAGCAACTAATCGGATGCCACTTGTCTCCTGCAGCCTATCGCGACTCCCGTTGGGGCCGCACCTCCGCTCCGCCTCCTGTTCTATTGGCTCACGCCAGTACTTATACCCTGCTCATGCTCAGCGTCTTTGCTGAGCATAACTAGTTGTAGCCTTGTGCTCCTGTGTCTGTTGTGCGTTGCTCTTGTCTCGCTCTCTCTTGCAGTTTTTGGAATCTACGTGTATCGACCCGGCTTGACTACTAAACCCCTCTGGATATCGACCCCGGCTTACCCTCGACTATGTGTACCTCTCCAACCCAGACCACGGCTAAAGGGACTTCTACGATTCTGACCTCTCCAACCCCAGACCACGGCTTAACGGACTTTCACTATTCTGACCTCTCCATCCCAAGACCTTGGCAAATATCTGGACTAACCCACTCTCTCCAACCCAGACCAGGCTACGTTGACAATCCGCCTGTCAGGCACGTTTCCGTGGGTGCGTGGTTCTATACTTCCCCACCTGAGTACAGGGGCCCTGTCTTACTGGTGGGTAGCGCAAGCGTTACAGATAGATCTATCTCCAGTTCCATGTGTTCTGATAAGCTTACCCAGAACACGCAGTTTTAGTTACATATTTTGGCCAAAGTATGATGCCCTTGCCCGCCACGACATGGTAACCCCAGATCAGACTAGTCCTAACTTCTAATTTAATACGTTTTTTTACCATGTCCTCTCAGCTGAGCTGATGGAAGGATTCAAAGGCAGCACCATACTGTAACAATGTACAATTCCTTCTACCGTGGAAAGTCAGATAAAAGGCAACCTTTAGAAAGTCACCATGGATCCTTCATCAAACATCATCTAGGAGGATCAGAATTTTTTTTTTCCTGCACCCAGGCCCTATGAATATTTTGGAAACTCAAGGAAGTCTCTCAAATGTTCTTCTGTAGTGGTGATTCTGTGGTCATTTTTGTCAAATGTATAGGAAAGCATTACCTGAGATCTGGATATCGAGTGACCAGGGTGGAGACCTCTAGATAAAGGAGTGACGGGTCTGTGAGCTTTATAACCTCTGCAATGTCTACAATAGTGTCACAGAGCCCATCTGTCTCTTCACTGAATCCCTACAAAGGATAGAAAGATACAAAATTAATACAGAGGAGGAAAGTAAGCATATAAATAATAATAATAGCATGTTCTTGTATAGCGCTGCTAGTTTTACGTAGCCCTTTACAGAGACATTTTGCAGGCACACGTCCCTGCCTCATAGAGCTTACAATCTATGTTTTGGTGCCTGAGGCACAGGGAGATAAAGTGACTTGCCCAAGGTCACAAGGAGCCGACACTGGGAATTGAACCAGGTTCCCCCGACTCAGTGCCAGTCAGTATCTTTACTCACTGAGCTGCTCCCTCTCAATAAATAAGAAACTCATCATTGATTCTAAATGTCTTAAAAGTAATGGTTATGGGCCCAAGTTCAAAATATTTTTACCCTGACAAATATTAAGACTGTGCACCTCAGATAGTGTCTAACTATCTCTATATATTTTTTATAGAAGATCTATGCCCCTAAAACAGAAACAGATAAGCGCTGGAATCAAATAAATTCATCAACTTTCATTATGACAGTGCAAAAAGTAACGGAGATCAGTACCCATTATACAGTGACTAGAAATTTGCAAGCACCAGAAACCACTGCTCGATTTTAAAAGTGGTAATTCCCCCTTACATCAACGTTTCCAATGACTCCTATCTGTTTTATTCCCATGTTAAATCTGTGGAATTGTTCATGTATATTTTCCCGTGACAGATCAAATATTAGCCGACATGGTTCACAACGAGCTGAATATTCTAACAGTGCTTTCATTTCCTATGTTGTCCTAGTTCTTCCCCCCTGCTCCAGAAGAACAGATTCAGTTTAAAGAACCCTTACATTAGGTATTGATCAGGCAAAGGATGCAAACCAGAATATTCACTTATTAACAGTATAAAGATTTCTAGTATATTTTCTTTTTTTTAATTCCATTAGTAATTACTTCCCACATTCTGTCCTTCCTCTGAAGTGCCACAAATAATACAGTTGAACTTCACCAGCACCAATATTTAAATATGAAAAATGGTCTACAGTAAGACAGGGTTGGCCAACTGCCTTCCTCAAGATCCACCACCAACAGGTCAGGTATTAGGGTTATCCCTGCTTTAGCACATGTGGCTCAATCAGTGGCTCCACTGATTGAACCATCTGTGCTGAAGCAGAAATAAACTTAGAACCTGACTTGTTGGTGGCCCTTGAGAACTGGAACTGGACTTGGCCACCTCTGGTCTAGGATCCCATAGCATAACTCAATAGCCACAGACCCCCTCTACCACCTTTGAATCCTTGAAGTCCAACACTGTAATTTCAGGTTTCTGCTGACCAATAACTCTTGGCCATGATTGTTTCCTTATGTATTTATTTGTGTTCCCCCCCTCCCTTTCATTATACTCCATCTCAGTCTTCATAATTCAAACACATACATATACACTGAACCATTTTCGGCTCCAGGTGGCATCAAACGCACCAAGCTTGTTGTTCACGTTTCTGCCATATGGTGCTATATTTTTACATATATTTCTACATAAGGATGCTTACACCACCTCAGACCTGGGGGATTTTGTCCCGCACAGTGAAAAGTGAATTTTGCACAATTACCTAGTATAAATGTATGAAACATTTTCCCAACCATATTTATACTGTAGTAACTTTACGTCTCAGAGGGCCAAGCACTTACAGAAGTAAGGCGCTTAAACAGGAACCTGAACTGATCTGCTTCCTTGATCATCCGTTCAGCTCCCTCCTTCCGCTCTTCTGCATTTCTGAATGCAATGCGCTTCTGCATGATCGCTTTAATGTACTCGGTCACCACTTTCCTGTGGGCCTTTACGGTCATTTTCTGGGGAAAATAAAACCATACTGTTAAGATAAGTATGTAACAAAAGTATATCATTTGATATGTTGGAAGTAGCATTGGGGCTTTATGTCTTTTGTTGTATACATGAGGTCACGATCCCAGTAACACTCCTTTTGACACAAATATACAGTATATGGTGTGGTGGGTTTGGGTTCTGAGTTTGTAGGGGTTGTATCTGTACATATCTATTGGTAAACAATTGTTTGGAGGTTTCTGACGCCTCCTCCCTGGTTTCAAGATCACTCATCCCACTTTTAAATGGCAGGTCTTATTATGCACCTGTGAATGACCTGTCTATTAAGACAGTGCTCCCTCCATTAGAGGGGTTATGAGACCTTTCTGCAGGTACAGCTGTGTTAGGACTTGCAAGAGGGGATACTTTGTGTGGTTTGCCAGCTTAAAATGCATTTGCCAAAGAATGTAACTAAATGACCCCCACTTATGAAAAGAAAACCCGTTAAGTATTTAACTGTATAATTTGTCAGATTGTATGTAGCATTGAGGCTTCTTGTCTTCTGTTACTAACGTCGCAGACCTACTTAAAATATACTATGTTATCTAATACTTAACAGTTGTTTTGGTCAGGTAAGGTACGTTACTAGCAATACATACTTCTTCATTTAAAGGTAAAATTATACACAAAATAAGCAAATGAGCAGCAGTATTTTCAAAGTTATGGTAGTCAAGCCATATACAGGACCAGACAAATATTAACGTATACATTTCAAGTATTTGCCAGTATTAGAAAAATACAGAAATAAATTCATAGCAATGTGTGTGATCTGAATGAACAAAATTATAGTAAAGGTGAACTGTAAAGAAAAAGAAACGCATATACTATATATTAATATATAAGAATATAGTATTATATATTAGTTATGCAAAGGTCTCGGTAGTTGATTTACAAACATACAATAAAAGATATAATAAATAAATTTAAAAAAAATTCTCAAATATTTACCAGCAAAAAAAAGACATACCTCATGTATTTTAAAATGATTGAATTATATTATCATTTGTGGTGAAAATGGCAAAACATGGCCTATCCCATCATTTCCTGAGAAGAATTCACATCTGGTGACTTGGTCAACCGAGCTGCAGATCTTTGTTTGGCCTTTTCACATCAACCGTAATGCGCAGATTAACAAGGACCTACCTTGGGCTCCCTGACCAGTCCCCACTGAAAGTCTCCCATGCAACAGGCACTCTCCTCCAACTGACATTTGACTAATCAGGGTGCTAGAACCCCTGCCCTAAATTTCTTATCCAACCCACAAGTAACCAGCATCTTTAGTTGTGAATGAGATGTAAACGCTTGCCCATTGTGAAGAATTAGGAGAACACAGTCGGCACAGGCAAGACATTTCACAAACCTGCGTGATATAAAGTTTTACCATCAGTACCTGTTTGTAGTGTGTTTTAATTCTTGCGAAGTCGTTGAAATAGTCCTCTATAGTGACACATATGGTATCCACAGAGTTCGATCCTCCCAGCCATTTCCTTGTCATCAGGTCATTGAGATGTTGCTGAGAAGCAATGAAACAATTAGACAAGCAAACAGCTGTGGGCCAATTCTAGTGAGCACTACAGTGGTAGCAAGGGTCATATTTCATGTCCCATTTAAATAAAGATTTAATCACCGGAACTTAATCATTTGTGATGTATTAAGGCCGAAGTCCTTTCATCTTTTTTTTGTATCACCATAAGAAAAATTCCTGCATCACCAGACATTACAGGTTTATCAAAGTGTGTGTGTGTATACACATGCATATGTATGTATATGTCCAGGGCTCAGAAAACAAACCTTAAACAGTCAATTAAAGACGTCAAGCATAACACTGGAGACTGCCGGTGCAGGGGAACTACGTTGGCAGCAGAGCTGTCAATCCCTGCTCTGCTTCCTGAACTTGCAACCCACAATACCTTGCGTGGTGTTACACGAGGTATGGTGAGGCACAAATTCTAATAGTACGGCGACTGCTAGCTCTGCCAGCAATGCTGTCCTACTATACGTTCCAATTCTTCACCACTTATCTACTCGCAACCCCAAACGTTTTACCGGCCCCGAGTGAGCTTATCTTTCGAGCTGTGCGTATGTGTTTCACACATCGTACAGTTAGTTTGTTTGTAAATATAGTAAGAAAGAGGTTTTATTTTCTGTTGCATCATTTTCTCTGATATCACTGTCTGTCCAGCTATACTTTGCACAGGCAAAACCCCTTATTTCACCCTCTCTTATCCTTAAGACAGGGTTTGTAATGCATCTGTAACAGGCTCTATAGTTTCCCTGCTTGCACACAGCTTCGGTACAGGTAGGGAGCTGGTATTGCTGTTCAGGACGTGCTGACAGGCGCATGCGCAAGCTGGCGTTTGCCTATTGGGCGATATGTCCTTACTCGCGAGTGTACTTAAAGTGAGTGTCCTTAAACCGGGGTATGCCTGTACAACAAACATATTTACCCTTAATACCATTGGTATCAGATGTTGGGCAAAAAAAAGGTGTGAATCATCCATATGTCACTGCTATACATACACCTTGGTCCTAGGAGGAACTACACCTTTAAGACCATATGTTGTTTGCTGTATGCATTGTCTACACTGCAAATCCCTGCATTGCTAGTTGGTGTGATATACAGATAATAAAACAGGTTGGAAAACATGGCAGAATGTTCTCACCTCTAAGTCCATGAAGACTTCATCTAGCAGGCGATTACATCCGTCTTTGGCGATGACGTCCAACGTGGAGTCCACAGCGGAAGAGCTGCTCGCCATCCCATCCTCTTCATTTGGCAAGTATTTCCTTTTCAGACTGACAAATGATTCCCTGGCAAACAACAACGGAAATACTTACACAACCAGGCAATGGTTGTCGCCGCACTGCTCATCTTTTTGTCTTATATTGTTTGCTCTGTGGTGCCCCAATATCCGGCACCCCGCCGTAACCGCTATATGGCAGGATATGTGCCCGACGGATCCCAAATCGCTGTAGGGTCAGGGCTCGGCCCAATATTAAAGCCGCTGCACTACCCGAAGAGGACGTTGTGACTTTCTACTGGTGAACCAACGGGGACGTTTGTAGTCCGACAGCCAAAACGGGCACAAACAATTATAAATATCTGAGGTTTCCAAGGAGGCTCCCCCCCCTCCCCCAGTGTCCCTGCTTCATCATATACAATGCTATATATCCAATTTTAAATATAGCATTACCGATGAATATATAATATTTACTAATATATTATATCACTATATGAGAAAAAGAAGCTTGAGACAGCCAAAGTTTTGGTTTTTAATTGTGTTATTCTTGTACAGCCCACAAGGGCTGGCAGATCCATATATACATAATTTGGCGGGACTATACCCGGACTACTACTATACTACTACGCCTCTACTATGGACTACTAATGCGCAACCTCAATTGCCTGGACTGAAAGGCGTAATCCAATTTATCCAGCACTTATGTTTAAAATGTATTAACAAATGCCCTCTTTTTATCCATCAGAGTAATGTAAAATAATATAGTCAAGACCGTCTGAATAAATGGCAACAGAAAAAAAAAATCAAAATTCACATCCCCTGCAATACCCATTGTGTCTTCTGAATTCCTTCCACTGGTTTTTTAATGTCTTGTTATACCCACGCACCAGATTCACGTTGCACAGACATCAACCAAACTCACACTGATGAGACTAAAAAGGTCAAAACAGCTGTCTGTGAGTAGGTTTACTGGATTTGCACTTCTATAACCCAGGCAGCGCTGCAAAGCTGTGTAATGCAGCAGGCATGAGCTCATAGGAGTCAATGGTAAAATGGATAAGAAGTAAAGAGTGCTGATTTGCATGTCATTACCCAGAATCCCTGGCTGCAGTGGAAGCACGGTTTACTATGCGATAATGGGGAAAGACAGGGTTGCAGACCTGTCTGAGACATGCAAATCCACCACAAGTGGTATTTTGTATTTACTTCCACTAGTCCTAAAAAAAAAACATCAAACACCACAACGTTGCCGTCAGTAGCGAGGGATACATGATGTGTGCAGTGGCCAAGTTACAAATTAGAACATACAGTACATGTGCTATCCAGGAGATATAGTAAAAAACCATTATACAGATTTCCACCTTTCTCCTGTGGCAAGAAAATCTCTCAGCAACTACTGCTATCCTTTGTGCCACCTACTGATTGAACAGAGGCGAGTTGAAGCCGAGGCGAGGGACCACACACCTCCAAAAGAGTCCCTTGCATGACACGTGCATCTATGTAGTGGACGTAACCTCTTGGTCGCCCTAATGACGTGCACTGAACATCCTAAGGGCCGGCACGCTGGTGGCCGTTGTTAAGGTCAGTGAACATCATAAAGTTTTTGCGCATTTCTTGAGGAAAATCGCCGGAGCAGCGATCCCGATCTGAGCGGAAGAGGACGGGCCTCCTCCTCGGACGCGCTCGTCACCACGGTGATATCGCAGCCACCTGATGACCGATGAGAGTTTATGTCATCGCAGCTTGCCAGAACCAACGTAGCACTTTGGTGCCACAGGCCTCCGGCATTAAAAGGGGTCATCTGTTCTAACCACAAGGTCGTAGTACAGGACACTTACTTTTAGAAAATTATCCATACATAAATGAAGCCATTTTAGTCATATTGGATGCGCATTGATTTTTTGTTTCTGTTGTGAATCTTAACGGCACGTTCCCAGAAACACTCCAGTTGCCACAATTTAATGTATAATATTGTGTATCTGGGCTTTCTAAAGCTCACTGAGGATTGTGTATTTCTAATTGTACTCTGCAAAGTGGCTACAATTGTGAACTTCCTCTGCAGCATTTCCTCTTCAGCTTGGTATGAACGCCTATACAAAGTGCTATAAAATGGTATACTCCATTGTACTACTCACTATGCTGCTGTGCGGAGTTTAACTTCCAGACCCAACTTCAAAAAGAGTATGAAAGAGTAAAAATGGCAGAAATGGTGCTACAGGAGTTAGGGGGTAGTACATGCTCCTTTCTCCGAAGTGGCCGTTTAGCCTGCTTTTGGCCCAACATCCCATGTCAAGCTGCATTTTCGGCTGAAAACGGCCTCAACGGCTGAATGCCTGTGGATAATCAAGACTACACTTCTAAGCCGGCATGCTCTCTGTGCCAAGCTGCATTTTCCTAACCTAGCGTCCTTACTTAAAGGTTTGACAATTGTTGATGATTGCGATCATATACTGCACATAGCAAGCAGGGTGCTGGCGGTTCTTTAAGTGTTCTTCTTTATACAGCTGTGCTTCCTCTTTGTACCTGTGACAGGAAAATACAAATATTACAGATTTTACTGTAGGCCCCCAATTCCAAATATTTCCATTGTGGTGCAGGGGATTCTCTCCTGGCAAAAGGATTACAGACCATGGATTTCATGGAGTGTGCAGCAGTCAGGATGATAGTTACTATGAAAAAAATTACAAAAGCAAATGCATTTTTGTTTGTAGTTTAATTCTTGCAGATTGAACAAATATTGGATATTATTGTTATCATTTCGAAACAAAATGAAGAATACAATCCTACCTTCTGATTGGTTAATTATCCAAGTGTTAATCGTGATTAACACCAGGAATTTTAACCAATCACAAAACAAGATTTCATTACTCACTTTGTTTGCTTTGAGTGGGAAGATAGAGCTGTCTGTGGGCTCAAATTGTTGCCACAGGCTGATGGTTGAGCGAGGGAAGGAGGGCGGGATGGTTTGTGGTGGGCCACTGGTTGAAAGAGCAGCAGTACATGAAGTTGGAGGAAAGGATCTACTGTATCAGACTTCTGTGGTACAGAAGGGGGGGAGAGAGAGAATGGGGAGATGCTGTAAGATGGGTCTGGGGCAGTGACTTGTTCCCCCAGAGGGGGTGAGAAATCCAAGGGCCCAACCTCGAGTGGTGGGGATGTAGGTTTCCCTCTACTCAACAGGTCGAGCCGCACACACCCACCCTCGGCTTTCCTTCAGACCTTCAACTCAGCCAGGAAATTATTGGTCAGTAATACCCCTGTTCTTCAGGGATGATTACTTAAATATGCCCATTATTACTGTCTATCAGACTAAAAAGCGGTTTCATCCGCGCTCGTGCTTTCAATTGATGTACACTACCGACACACTTTATTAAAGTGTGGCCGGTACCGCAAGCCGGGATATTTCCCGGCTTGCTTGTGGCTGCCCCTCGGCGTGCCGCGCGTCATAGACGCGCGGTCACGCGTCTTCGGGAGCCTGCGCCCCCTGCACGCGCGTCCAGGGCTCCCCGAGGGAGCCCTAGTGTCCCGCGATCTGCGGGACGGCGGCAGGGGGTTCCGGGGGACCCGGCGGACCCGGTAGCGGTAGGGAGAGCGCCCCGATCGGAGGGCGCTCTTCCGCTGCTTCGGCGCGCGCCCGTCACACTCGGGCGCGCGCCAGGCTACTGCTGCGGCCAAGAACGGGCAAATGCTCGAATAAACTTGGCCGCAGCAGTACAATGGGTGATGACAGCTTCATCTCTTTGCAGTTGCTGTGAGTGGGAGCCTTCCCAGCTCCCACAAACTCCACCGAAGACAGACTGCGTGGACAAGACAGGAGAAGACAACACAGAGCGCACCAGAGGTAAGTATATAGGTATATTTTGACAAATAAAAGTAGTCAATGTAGTCTTACAATTCAAATATCTGTAAATCAGTGGGTTGCTGGTGTGTATTGCACGTTCAATCGCCGGCTGAGACGCTAGGAGTAGGAAGTTCCTCCGACTGTCTGTCCCATGCGCTGGGATCAGCTCTTTGTCGGCAGTGACTCCTTATTTCCGGGTTCGCGTTTCAGATGTGCAGAAGCCTAGCGTGTCCGCGTGCCTGCGATATGCTCTACTTAGTTGTCACAGCAAATACTGAACCGATTAGCTACATTCCTTGACCACTACGCGTTTCACATGTAAGAGTACTTCATCAGGCAGAACCCAGAAGTAAGGAGTCACTGCCGACAAAGAGCTGATCCCTGCGCGCGGGACAGACAGTCTGAACATCCTACTCCTAGGGTCTCAGCCGGCGATTGAACGGGCAATACGCACCATCAAGCATCAACCCACTGATTTACAGATATTTGAATTGTAAGTCTACATTGACTACTTTTATTTGTCAAAATATACCTTTATACTCACCTCTGGTGCGCTCTGTGTTGTCTTCTCCTGTCAGATTAGTATAATATAATAATTGGGGTCAATCAATTGAGAAAAGGTTACACACCTTGCACATGACCTAAAATACAGGCTCTTTAAGCTATGAGCAGTCCAATGCAGTACAGGGCTGTCTGGCACCATGAGCTTTAGGGTGTCCATATGTCTCTGTGTACCTGTTCAAAAATGCATTCATCTGTTGGAGGCACAACTGCAGAACTTTTTTTTTCAAATCTTCACTAATCTGAGCAGCCACCTGCAGATTTTGTTCAAACATCTGCGAAGAGAGAGCACATGAAAAGGCTTAGCTTCACACTCAGCATTTTACCCCCTACGGCAAACCGCAACACGCTGCCGACACGTTCACTGCCGAGGATTAAAGGAGCAAGCGTGTCAACATTTAACTTTTTTTTTTAACATTATTGTAACCGGTGGGTGCTCCAGAGTTAAACCGCCCTACTTCCAGCGAACCCCCAGTTCCCGAAATACTTACCAGTGAAGGTACCAGTGCTCTCTCATAGAGAATTCAATATGGCTGCCAGTATCATCCAATAGGAAGCCGCAAGCGGTGACGTTGCAGCTTCCTATTGGCCCGTCGAATCCCACAAGGTTTGGAGTCCATATTGTTTCCCAAGGAAGGAGCTTTAAATCCGGCATCTTCACTAGTTAAAAGTCCCCTGAACTTAAAATAGTGTGGTACAGCTGCACAAGAGCGACCTGGCAGGATAGCTGTCCAGCAAAACAGAATTAGGTGAGCTCAGACCTGCCCCTGTAATGGAATGTATCAGTAACACTATAACTTTCAATGCCTTTATGAAGTATGCACCTAGGGAAAGGGAACTGGACATACGGTACATGTATAGAAAACAAATACAAAAAACAAACTGGCTTGCCATTTATTAGTGAAATCGGACATTTTGATCCTAATTCTTATAACAAAAGAGTAATTTAGTTGGATCTTCTGATCAAAAATTGATTCAAGCCTGCTAACCCCCATAAAGGTAAACTCCATTTAGCAGGAACCTACACTAAATGCTGTTCAGGTGCCACTGCAGTATATAGGCAAATCAGACTCTGGTAACCGTATGCAGTATAACAGGTCATTACTGTTCTTTAGCATCTGCATTCAATGTAACAAACGTGATCTTAAAGTTCCATTATTCAAACCGCAGTACGCCGCAGACCGCCAGGTTACGCGCCCTTAATCACGGTGCTACTCTTTGGCACCAAATGTATCAAACCGGATCAATACATACTGCATATTTAAATTGAGTAATCTGAAAATATTATTCCTGGTAAAACGGTGCTTTCAATATTGCACAAAAAACAGCATCATTTGGAATCCTGTGGTGCCCACTTCCCTTCTTTCTTATGCTTCAAGCAGCAATACGGGTTTCATATTTTATTTATTTTTATTACAGGTTTAAAGCAGGGAGTCTCCGGAGCTGAACTGTGTTAATGTCAGCTCTGGGGACCACCTGCTTCCCGAGATACTTACCTCCCTAGGAGGTGCCGGTATCCCTGAGCAGTTTAAATATCCCAGTCAATAGGAACATGCACCGTGTGATATCCCAACTTTCTATTGGCCCACGTGACGCAGAACATTTAAATGCTGTCGTTACGTGAGGCACACAAGTTCCCTGGCTGCAGATCCTGGCACCCCTTATGGAGGTATCTCTGGAAGCAGGGACTCCCTGCAGCTAAAATTAACAGTTCAGCTCCGGAGAACCCCCGCTTCAACACTGTAATTAAAAAACAACAAACGACACCTGTATTGACGCTTTAATCGTTACTGGGATAGCTGCAGGTTCTCACTGGAGACAAGGAGCACTGGTATGTACAGATCTATTTAAACATCATCTTGCAAGAGTGTTCCACTGCAACCTCTTCTGTACATCTATAACTTGACACATCCCATTATAATATATGCACTAAGTAACCCCTTCTCTATGCTTCCCTTTGTTCCATATTTCTACTCCCTATATCTCCCACTTTGGCATACAGGAAAAATCTAATCTATCAATTTAAGCAGCAGTCCGCACTGATCACCAATGAGTTTTTTGCATTCTATGTTTTCTTTATTTAAGAGATCTCTTCTCCCCCTTTCCACTGCTGTTTTTATTTTTTTAATCTCCATTATGAGATATAAGCGTTTGAGATATTAAGTGTCCGGGAGGTTAAAATTGAGGTCTCCACAAAGCAATCTAAAAGGTTACCATAGTCAGTTGCTAGAGCAGTGGTTTTCAACAAGGGTTGCTATGAACCATTGGGATCCCCGGGTATCCCTAAAGGGTTGAGGTTCCTTACAATGCATCTGATCTCAGACGCGCTATTAGAGAGGGTTGGGGGTTCCTTACAATGCATCTGATCTCAGACGAGCTATTAGAGAGGGTTGGGGTTCCTTACAATGCATCTGATCTCAGACGCGCTATTAGAGAGGGTTGGGGGTTCCTTACAATGCATCTGATCTCAGATGCACTATTAGAGAGGGTTGGGGTTCTTCTGAATTTCCCAATATAATTATAGGGTTCCTTAACCAAAAAAAGTATAAAAAAACAATGTGCTAAAGATGATTAAAAAATGTGCTAAAGATGATTAAAACAATGATTTTTAGCACTAAAAACTTTTGAAAAAGAGCAGGAAATGCAAGATACTATATTATTAGTTACACTCACAGGCTTCCAGGGGGCTTTCCTTGATTGCTATAACTAGCCAATTTATAGGCATAAAAGATATTTTGTTTTGACCTGTGAAGGAACCTTTGCAGATGTGTTCTATTTAGGTGACATATACAGTAGATGTCAAGCAGCAAATTCTAGTCTCGAATATATCATCATTGCTGATTCCGCAAAGACTTCAGTGGAAACAAATTTAAGATGGAATACTTAGCAGGTCATTTACCCTGGCTTCTGTTGGGATATAGTATATTTGAATTTCTGAAGAGAAGGAAAGCTATTCCTTAACTCATCATGCCTATCCTAATCCACTTGCCTAAATTCACTAATAGTACACATCACAACGGATACCAAGATACACTGCTCTATATATACACACACATGACAAAATCTTAGTTAGGAAAACCAGAAACAAAGAATTTGATGGCAGATAAAATTCAATTAGCCCACCTGGTCTGCCAAATGTTCCCATCTGTAAAAACTCATCATTGGGTTGGAGACCCCAATCACCCTAACTAAATTAACCGTTTCATTGCCCTATTCATGTACCTGGTAAGTCATGGCCTTGGGCACGCCAGGGTCCCTTGTGACGTACCAGTTACGTCATGGACAAATGCACGTTTTTAAGGGGCAGGTCGGGGTGACCGCTCCAACGGAGCTCCCTCCACTTCCGTTCCCTGTATCTGGGGTCTTTGGCGTGATCAAGTTATGCGGAAGTGCTGAGGGCCCGGCGGCACGAGAGGTAAGCAGCCATTTTCTGGAGTGATTATTTAGGCCTTCAGTGCAATAGTATCTCCAATGTTCTGTGTTAGGCTGGAATGACTGACTCCTTGTGCCTGGAGGGAGGAAGTCAGCCCCCAAAGCTGTTGTTTCCCATGTTTAGAAGATGTGCAGCAAGTAATACGTAAATACAGATCACTTTTACAGATGTAGCAAGACTTAACATCTTCAGTGCTGCGACCGTGGTGGTTGCAGCACTGAAGGATTAAAGTAGGGGAGGAGGTCATTTAGAAGCATGGACCCCTGCAGCACGATCGCAGCAGACTGTCCCCAGCGTTGCATACTTTGCTTATTCGATCACGGGGGATGCTAAATCTCACTACATCCGTACTTCTGACTCGTATCAAATCAGTGTTAATTCTTGCTCAAGTTACTTGTCTAGCACTGGAGCGTGCATGATAAATGCAGACATAATGTTATGCATTAAACTGCAACACTACCAAATCGGGAGAGAGGTGGGATTATAGTACAGAATCTCTCATTGAATAAGAGTTTCTGTATGATCAAAGTTTCATGAATAGTCCCCACACTCACCCATATCTTCAATTCCTTCATGTCCTCTGGCACTTCCCCATCTCCATTAAGCATGCTGTGGTCACACCCATTCAGAAAAAAACCATAGACCCTACGTGCCTTATTAACTACCGCCCTGTATCCCTCCTGCCTTTTGTCTCCAAACTGCTAGAACATCTCTTGTTCTCCCGTATAATCAACTTTCTTAATTCCCATGTCCCTTGACCCTTGACAATCTGGCTTTCGTTCAGCTTACTCAACAAACACTGTGCTCACCAAAGTAGCCAATGATCTATATCAGGGGTGCGCAAAGTTTCTTGCATGCACCTCCCTGTCTCCTCTCCGGCTCGCGCCCCCCCCCCCCGCACGGCTCGGCGTCAAGTGACGTCACGTTGCCATGGCAACATGACCCCGCGGCGTCATTTCATGCCGGGTTGCCATGGAGACTTGTTACTGGAAGGTCAGGTAAGTAAAGTAACAGAGGCCTCACGTGATCCCCAGCATTTATTTTAAATGCCTTCAGGGAAGTGTGGGGCCTCTGTAATAGCCGTACCCCCACCCCCAGAAAATCTCACGCCCCCCACTTTGCGCACCCCTGATCTACATGAAGCAAAATCCCAAGGTTACTTTTCCCTACTAATCCTGCTCAATCTCTCTGCTGCCTTCGATACAGTCGACCACCCTCTTCTCCTTCATTTTCTAAACTACCTTGGGATTCGCAACAAAGCTCTATCCTGGTTCTCTTTATACCTCTCCCATCAAACATTCTTTGTCTCTGTTGCTAACATGTCTTTGTCTTCTGTTGATCTGTCTGCTGGTGAATCTCAAGGCTCTGCTCTGAGATCTCTCCTTTTCTCTCTACACGCAATCACTTGGTGACCTCATCAACCCTTTTGGCCTTAGGTATCATCTCTATGCAGATGATACGCAGATATATCTATCCACCCCTACCCTCACCTACAATCCAGTCCCAAGTCTCGGATTGTCTCCTGGATCTATCCTCATGGATGTCACTTCGTCGCCTTAAACTTAATATGGCTAAAACTGACCTCCTCATATTTTCCCCTAAACATGGCCCAAAACCCCTTTTACATCACCGTAAATTGTTCTACTATCAAACCTTTCACCAAAGCACGCTGTCTAAGATTGACATGGCTAAAACAGGTCAGTTCTTCCTCTGTAATATTGCCAAGATCCGCCCTATCCTCTGTCAAGCATCTCCTTACCCTCTCCTATTTGGATTATTGTAACATATAGGTAACAGGCCTCTCTGCCTCTCAACTTTCTCCTTTGCCAGCTATCCATAATTCTGCAGCTAGAATAATTACACTCTCACAAAACAGTCTCTGCTCATCTCCTCAAAGCCCTCTCCTGGATTCCCATCAAATTTCAGATCACCTACAAAGTTCTTAATTACTTCATGTTTCTCTCCCAGTTCATTTTGCATGTTTGCGGGACTGCTATGGGGACACGTTTTGCCCCCAGCTTCGCAAACCTGTATATGGGGAACTGGGAGAGACAAAAGATCTGGCCCAACAATCCATTCCATCACAATGTAATTGTTTGGCGGCGCTTCATTGATGACATCCTGTGCGTATGGGATGGCGATAAGTCCAATATGAATGAATTCGTTAAATATCTGAATGATAATGACATGAAATTAATTTTCAGTCGCAAATCAGATGTGAGTTCAATTGATTTCCTGGATTTGAAATTAACTGCTACTTACTGATAGTGGAAATGTTTCCACAAAAGTCTTTTTCAAAGAAGTGGATTCAAATAATTTACTGATGGCAACTACCACAAGAGGACGTGGATTTCTAACATTCCTAGGGGCCAATTTGTTAGAATAAAAAGAAATTGTAGTACCCCTGAGGATTTCGAGGAGCAGGCTCAGCAATTATTTCATAAATTTATTGAAAGGGGATACCCGGAATCTAGTCTATTGGCAGATTTGGATAAGGTCAGGTGTATGGAACAGGGACTCCATGATTGTACCTAGAGTGTCAAAAGTACCAACAGGCCCTAGTGGACAATTGGAGGTTCCCTTCATCACTACCTTTAATTCAGTCAATGTTAAAATTGAAGAGATTATTAAAAAGCATTGGGCAATTCTATGTAATGATACAATACTTGGAGATCATATTTCACAAACACCCAAATTTATATATAGAATAGCTAAGAATCTAAAAAATACACTTGCCCCAAGTGTTGTCTTTTCTCCACATAATGCTAGAGAGAGGTTATGGCTCTATAAATCCGTTGGGAATTTTACATGTGGAAATTGTTCTGTATGTAAACATCTACACAGAGATAGAAAAACATTTAAATCTGCTGTAACAAATGAAGAGTTTAAAATCGAGGATTTCATAAATTGTAATTCAACCCATGTAATATACCTAATAGAATGTGCATGTAATATTCAATATGTGGGCCGCGCTAAACGATGTCTTAAAGTGCGGATCCAAGAGCACATAAGGAATATTAGACATGGGTATGAATAACACAGTCTATTTAAACATTTCTTAATGTACCGTAATAAAGATCCATCCACCTTGAGCTTTAAGGGGATTAAAAATGTCCCTAGAGGAAGGAGAGGAGGTGATAGAATAAAAGATCTTTCTGTACAGGAAACTTATTGGATTTACCAATTAGAGTCTCTTTCCCCGAAGGGGTTAAATGACGGTGTAGACATTTGGTCTCTCTATTGAATGTATTTACTTCTTTCATGCCTAATACAATTCATTGTACATTCAATGGAATGTTATTAACCCTTTGTTTCTATTCTTTCAGTATTCATATGGAGCAGATTCATTGCCAACTGTTTTATATATTTATTTTATAATTGTATTTATTCTATATTTTATATCATTTTGAATTTTCTATATTAAAGTATTTTTAGCAATAGATTAAATAATTATGTACACAGCTGTATGTTAAATATGCATGATAGCCAGTTATTGGCTGCCATCTGATTGCCAATTAGCCAATCACAGGTTCATAGGTGGTATATATTGTGAGCATTTGCTTAACATCTTTATTCCCTGAAGTAGCCTTTTCAGTGCTACGAAACGCGTTGGAATATACCATTTGTTGACCTGTATGTAACCCATTGTACTGTGCAAGTACTTTGATGATTAAGCAGCATTTTCGGCACTTTTCCCGACCGACGCCTGCATGGTGACGTCATCTTTGTCCGACGGCACTCAGCGTGGTGCCGCGAGCTAGACGTCAGACGCTGTCCCACGAGGCTGCCAGTGTAACAACTGCCACTCCTGATCTAACAGAGCTTTGGACTTAATCCCCTGGACTCTGCGGTCAAGTTACAGGACTCTTTGCACGCAGACCATGACGGACGGGAGCACTGCAGGCCACCTGACCGCAGAATACTGAAGTGGACCAAGCCATCCATCTCTGCTTCCCTGTGTGTTCCAGTATCCATGAGTGGCAACAGCTATCATTGTTACATTCTGTGCCCCTTTTCCATTTATTTGATGTACGCAGAACCTTGAATCATTTTTAATATATAAATTGTATTTACTAATTTCACGATGAGCGTTGTGCGCTGTTTTCTGTTTTGTTTCATCTGCTTACCTTCAAGGCTCACCCCTGATCTGCTTCTTCATATCAGCTTTGATCTCTCATTATGCCCCTGCATTTGTCATGCACGCCACCCATAACCAGCTCCCTTCCACCCCTTTCACTTCTACTGCTCTCTCGCCTTAAACCGTTTTCCCTCACTGCCCCTTACCTGTGGAACTCCCTCACTCAGTATATGACAAGCACTTTCTCTCCCCATTTTTAAGTCAAAACTTAAAACTCACATCTTAAATGAAGCACTTCAATAGCCTAGAATCATGGCTACTGCCCCACACCCACAGTCGCTCCTACTAACCCTTGTGGCCAAGTACTGTCATCTATTGCACGTATTCCCTCACCTGCTGTCTCTGGAAGTCCCAGAACATACCACTTAGATTGTAAGGGATTTCCTTTCCTAGTGTCTGTTCTCGTTTGGGGCACTTATTGTTCTATAACGCCCTGTACTGTATTGTCTCTCTTGTAAAGCACCAAGTACAGCTGTGGGCGCTATATAAATAAAGATATACATACAAGAGTCGGTAGCTGTGCATTTAGCAGGCAAAGGAGGGAACACAAATGGTCTTCTACCTGGAAAACTATAGCTGGCAGTGTGGTCTGGTAGTACCCATCTTGGTCAGCTTCAGGCTCTGTATTCTTGTCCCAATCCTTTTTGTCTGTCTCTAGTGCTTTCCTTAACCAGCTGATGATGTTGGACTAAGGGTGAAAGAGATCAGTCAGTGAGCAAAATAGGGACTGTACGGATTACCAGGCAATGAAAAGATAAACAAATGCACATACATACGAAAAACAAAACCAGCACTCTAAATCAATACTGGGAGACAAAATGTGCACTTACAAAAAGAACAATAAAATCAAGCATAGAATAGGACACCCGTTTACCGTCAACCGGCTGGAGACTCCACAGTCCACTGGAGGAAGATCTTAATCCGTGCAGAACTGTAGCAGCAATGGGAATCCATGAACCTCAGCTTAAGTGTGCCGACATCCAATTAGAGCATAATGTCCTCATAGATATGTCTGCATGTATCGCTACACAAGCCAGCAGAGTTTAGTCATCCGCATTCGGAGGGAATCCCAATCGTGAACGGAGATCAGCTGCCTGCTGTGGGAGTGTTGTGCACGGCCTGGCGGTGCCCGTCAAGAGCCCTACGCGTTTCGTCAGCTAACAGCTGACTTTATCAGGGGAATGATTCTCTGCTGAATACTCTGCTGGCTTGTGTAGCAATACATGCAGACATTTCTATGAGGACATTAAGCTCTAATCCAGGACTGCACAACTTGTAAAGTGAGAGGGCCGAACTGCTCCAAGGAGAACAGCTTCGGGCCGCACGGGTAAACAGCATTTATTATTCAAAATTATACATTTCTTTACCATGTTTACTTGAAACAAAATTACATTTAAAATACTTTCATTCAAATTATCTCATTTCCTAATCATCTCACAAACTTAGGCCTTGCTCAGGTGCCGGTGTCGCAACGTGCGCACACACTTTTGGGACTCTTACCTGATTTCCAAGGGTAGTTCCTAAAGTGCCCGCTGCGCTGTAGCGCGTCGACACTGCGACATTTTGCCAAGACAAGTGAATTTGTCTTTCAGGCTGCAGTCGCGTGACGTCAGCGTCACGTGAGCTGGTTCAGCCAATGAGGGCGAACCAGCTGTGACGCGTTCGCCACATCTCCCGCCGCACCCCCGATCGCCTACCTAATCTCCTACAACACAGTGCACATATCGCTGGGAATACAGGAGTGCGCGCCACCCACGCCGGCACCCTGAGCGTGGCCTTAGTGAGAGGTATAACACCTCTTTTCAGCAACAAGATTGTTGTTTCCGGGGTCAGTCCCCCTTATCATCATAATCACGTCTCCCCCAGCCCCCCTCATCATCATCATCATCATATCTCCCTCAGTCCCCCTCTTCATCACCCCCCCCCATATGCCTATCTGATTAGGAGTCATTCAGAGATAGGTGGGGGGAGATGCTGGTATGCTGTGGTTGCGGCGGGCAGCAGAAGAGTCAGAACAGGTAAGGGCAGGACCACATGAATTAAGCGCACTCTCCAATCCTGCCGTCCTTTTCTCACTCAGGGGAGAGCGGGCTCGGGGGGTGAGGGGGAGCGCGAGCAAAGCCGTTGAGGGCCGTATGTTGCGCAGGCCTGCAGTCTAATTGGATGTCGGCACACTCAAGTTGAGGTTCATGGATTCCCATTGCTGCTGCAGTTCTGCACAGTTAGAGATCTACCTCCAGTGGACTGCGGAGTCTCCAGCCAATTACCGGGTGCCCTATTCTATGCTTGATTTTTTTTTATTTTTATAACTTCAGATTTTATTGGAATTTTCACAAGGCATAACAGGCATTTATACATTGTGTCAACAGGATTTTTATATTTAGCTGCCGGGTCCAAGCCTCCTTACATACAAACACTTAAGACGTCACCATTGGTAGGGAGGAGAGAAAAAATAAAAAAATCTATGTTTGATTTTGTTGTTCTTCTTGTAAGTGGGCATTTGTCTCCTCCTTTTTAATAAATTGTTGATATATCGTCAAAGCGGCACTCAACATATTACATCTTCTGCCCTTGTGAAAAGTACCCCTGATGACCAAAACTTCAGGCTTTTTCACTGCATCATGGAGCAATAAATCACTTTTTTCTTAGTTGTGTGTGCTGTTATATTGGATCACTTCGTTGATTTGTTCCTGTTTATACCTCTCTCCCTTTAATGTGCACCACGAACGTCATCTTTTTAGCATATCACCCTGTGTGTGCAGACAGTGTGTGTGTGTGTGTGTGTGTATATTTTTTTTTTTAAAGGGGTATGATGTGCAATCAATCAACATCTATCTGTACAATAAGTGTAAAAAACAAATTGTGGATATAGCGCACAATAAATACAAGTAAAAAAAAGCTGGAAATACATCTACTATAATCTGTCCCTGTTCACTGTTGCTGCTGTAAAATTTAGGACCCCCACAAGAAAATTGTCCAGAGAGTAACCGAAGCACAGACAGTGGGGGAAAAGAAAACCATCATAATGTAGTATGTCAAGAAAATTGGAAAGACATCTCCTTCTTTGCATGGTAATAAACGCACAAATTTGCCACTTGCGTGTTATGCATGTTACGCCATTGGTATGTGGAGTGCAGGTGGGAATCTGTATATCACCGTGTCCCCTGGTTGGGGAGTGCAGGTGGGAATCTGTATATCACTGTGTCCCCTGGTTGGGGAGTGCAGGTGGGAATCTGTATATCACTGTGTCCCCTGGTTGGGGAGTGCAGGTGGGAATCTGTATATCACTGTGTCCCCTGGTAGGGGAGTGCAGGTGGAAATCTGTATATCACTGTGTCCCCTGGTTGGGGAGTGCAGGTGGGAATCTGTATATCACTGTGTCCCCTGGTTGGGGAGTGCAGGTGGGAATCTGTATATCACTGTGTCCCCTGGTGGGGGAGTGCAGGTGGGAATCTGTATATCACTGTGTCCCCTGGTTGGGGAGTGCAGGTGGGAATCTGTATATCACTGTGTCCCCTGGTTGGGGAGTGCAGGTGGGAATCTGTATATCACTGTGTCCCCTGGTGGGGGAGTGCAGGTGGGAATCTGTATATCACTGTGTCCCCTGGTTGGGGAGTGCAGGTGGGAATCTGTATATCACTGTGTCCCCTGGTTGGGGAGTGCAGGTGGGAATCTGTATATCACTGTGTCCCCTGGTTGGGGAGTGCAGGTGGGAATCTGTATATCACCGTATCCCCTGGTTGGGGAGTGCAGGTGGGAATCTGTATATCACTGTGTCCCCTGGTTGGGGAGTGCAGGTGGGAATCTGTATATCACTGTGTCCTCTGGTTGGGGAGTGCAGGTGGGAATCTGTATATCACCGTGTCCCCTGGTTGGGGAGTGCAGGTGGGAATCTGTATATCACTGTGTCCCCTGGTTGGGGAGTGCAGGTGGGAATCTGTATATCACTGTGTCCCCTGGTGGGGGAGTGCAGGTGGGAATCTGTATATCACTGTGTCCCCTGGTTGGGGAGTGCAGGTGGGAATCTGTATATCACTGTGTCCCCTGGTTGGGGAGTGCAGGTGGGAATCTGTATATCACCGTGTCCCCTGGTTGGGGAGTGCAGGTGGGAATCTGTATATCACCGTGTCCCCTGGTTGGGGAGTGCAGGTGGGAATCTGTATATCACTGTGTCCCCTGGTAGGGGAGTGCAGGTGGGAATCTGTATATCACTGTGTCCCCTGGTTGGGGAGTGCAGGTGGGAATCTGTATATCACTGTGTCCCCTGGTTGGGGAGTGCAGGTGGGAATCTGTATATCACCGTGTCCTCTGGTTGGGGAGTGCAGGTGGGAATCTGTATATCACTGTGTCCCCTGGTTGGGGAGTGCAGGTGGGAATCTGTATATCACTGTGTCCCCTGGTTGGGGAGTGCAGGTGGGAATCTGTATATCACTGTGTCCCCTGGTTGGGGAGTGCAGGTGGGAATCTGTATATCACTGTGTCCCCTGGTTGGGGAGTGCAGGTGGGAATCTGTATATCACTGTGTCCCCTGGTTGGGGAGTGCAGGTGGGGATCTGTATATCACTGTGTCCCCTGGTAGGGGAGTGCAGGTGGGAATCTGTATATCACCGTGTCCCCTGGTTGGGGAGTGCAGGTGGGAATCTGTATATCACTGTGTCCTCTGGTTGGGGAGTGCAGGTGGGAATCTGTATATCACTGTGTCCCCTGGTTGGGGAGTGCAGGTGGGAATCTGTATATCACTGTGTCCCCTGGTTGGGGAGTGCAGGTGGGAATCTGTATATCACTGTGTCCCCTGGTTGGGGAGTGCAGGTGGGAATCTGTATATCACCGTGTCCCCTGGTTGGGGAGTGCAGGTGGGAATCTGTATATCACTGTGTCCCCTGGTTGGGGAGTGCAGGTGGGAATCTGTATATCACTGTGTCCCCTGGTTGGGGAGTGCAGGTGGGAATCTGTATATCACTGTGTCCCCTGGTTGGGGAGTGCAGGTGGGAATCTGTATATCACTGTGTCCCCTGGTTGGGGAGTGCAGGTGGGAATCTGTATATCACTGTGTCCCCTGGTTGGGGAATGCAGGTGGGAATCTGTATATCACTGTGTCCTCTGGTTGGGGAGTGCAGGTGGGAATCTGTATATCACTGTGTCCCCTGGTTGGGGAGTGCAGGTGGGAATCTGTATATCACTGTGTCCCCTGGTTGGGGAGTGCAGGTGGGAATCTGTATATCACCGTGTCCCCTGGTTGGGGAGTGCAGGTGGGAATCTGTATATCACTGTGTCCTCTGGTTGGGGAGTGCAGGTGGGAATCTGTATATCACTGTGTCCCCTGGTTGGGGAGTGCAGGTGGGAATCTGTATATCACTGTGTCCCCTGGTTGGGGAGTGCAGGTGGGAATCTGTATATCACTGTGTCCCCTGGTTGGGGAGTGCAGGTGGGAATCTGTATATCACTGTGTCCCCTGGTTGGGGAGTGCAGGTGGGAATCTGTATATCACTGTGTCCCCTGGTTGGGGAGTGCAGGTGTGAATCTGTATATCACTGTGTCCCCTGGTTGGGGAGTGCAGGTGGGAATCTGTATATCACTGTGTCCCCTGGTTGGGGAGTGCAGGTGGGAATCTGTATATCACTGTGTCCCCTGGTTGGGGAGTGCAGGTGGGAATCTGTATATCACTGTGTCCCCTGGTTGGGGAGTGCAGGTGGGAATCTGTATATCACTGTGTCCCCTGGTTGGGGAGTGCAGGTGGGAATCTGTATATCACTGTGTCCCCTGGTTGGGGAGTGCAGGTGGGAATCTGTATATCACTGTGTCCTCTGGTTGGGGAGTGCAGGTGGGAATCTGTATATCACTGTGTCCCCTGGTTGGGGAGTGCAGGTGGGAATCTGTATATCACTGTGTCCCCTGGTTGGGGAGTGCAGGTGGGAATCTGTATATCACTGTGTCCTCTGGTTGGGGAATGCAGGTGGGAATCTGTATATCACTGTGTCCCCTGGTTGGGGAGTGCAGGTGGGAATCTGTATATCACTGTGTCCTCTGGTTGGGGACTGCAGGTGGGAATCTGTATATCACTGTGTCCCCTGGTTGGGGAGTGCAGGTGGGAATCTGTATATCACTGTGTCCCCTGGTTGGGGAGTGCAGGTGGGAATCTGTATATCACCGTGTCCTCTGGTTGGGGAGTGCAGATGGGAATCTGTATATCACCGTGTCCTCTGGTTGGGGAGTGCAGATGGGAATCTGTATATCACCGTGTCCTCTGGTTGGGGAATGCAGGTGGGAATCTGTATATCACTGTGTCCCCTGGTCGGGGAGTGCAGGTGGGAATCTGTATATCACTGTGTCCCCTGGTTGGGGAGTGAAGGTGGGAATCTGTATATCACTGTGTCCCCTGGTTGGGGAGTGCAGGTGGGAATCTGTATATCACTGTGTCCCCTGGTGGGGGAGTGCAGGTGGGAATCTGTATATCACTGTGTCCCCTGGTTGGGGAGTGCAGGTGGGAATCTGTATATCACTGTGTCCCCTGGTGGGGGAGTGCAGGTGGGAATCTGTATATCACTGTGTCCCCTGGTTGGGGAGTGCAGGTGGGAATCTGTATATCACCGTGTCCCCTGGTTGGGGAGTGCAGGTGGGGATCTGTATATCACCGTGTCCCCTGGTTGGGGAGTGCAGGTGGGAATCTGTATATCACCGTGTCCCCTGGTTGGGGAGTGCAGGTGGGAATCTGTATATCACCGTGTCCCCTGGTTGGGGAGTGCAGGTGGGAATCTGTATATCACCGTGTCCCCTGGTTGGGGAGTGCAGGTGGGGATCTGTATATCACCGTGTCCCCTGGTTGGGGAGTGCAGGTGGGAATCTGTATATCACTGTGTCCCTGGTTGGGGAGTGCAGGTGGGAATCTGTATATCACTGTGTCCCCTGGTTGGGGAGTGCAGGTGGGAATCTGTATATCACTGTGTCCCCTGGTTGGGGAGTGCAGGTGGGAATCTGTATATCACTGTGTCCCCTGGTTGGGGAGTGCAGGTGGGAATCTGTATATCACTGTGTCCCCTGGTTGGGGAGTGCAGGTGGGAATCTGTATATCACTGTGTCCCCTGGTTGGGGAGTGCAGGTGGGAATCTGTATATCACTGTGTCCCCTGGTTGGGGAGTGCAGGTGGGAATCTGTATATCACCGTGTCCCCTGGTTGGGGAGTGCAGGTGGGAATCTGTATATCACCGTGTCCCCTGGTTGGGGAGTGCAGGTGGGAATCTGTATATCACTGTGTCCCCTGGTTGGGGAGTGCAGGTGGGAATCTGTATATCACTGTGTCCCCTGGTAGGGGAGTGCAGGTGGGAATCTGTATATCACTGTGTCCCCTGGTTGGGGAGTGCAGGTGGGAATCTGTATATCACTGTGTCCCCTGGTTGGGGAGTGCAGGTGGGAATCTGTATATCACTGTGTCCCCTGGTTGGGGAATGCAGGTGGGAATCTGTATATCACTGTGTCCTCTGGTTGGGGAGTGCAGGTGGGAATCTGTATATCACTGTGTCCCCTGGTTGGGGAGTGCAGGTGAGAATCTGTATATCACTGTGTCCCCTGGTTGGGGAGTGCAGGTGGGAATCTGTATATCACTGTGTCCCCTGGTTGGGGAGTGCAGGTGGGAATCTGTATATCACCGTGTCCCCTGGTTGGGGAGTGCAGGTGGGAATCTGTATATCACTGTGTCCCCTGGTTGGGGAATGCAGGTGGGAATCTGTATATCACTGTGTCCCCTGGTTGGGGAGTGCAGGTGGGAATCTGTATATCACTGTGTCCCCTGGTTGGGGAGTGCAGGTGGGAATCTGTATATCACTGTGTCCCCTGGTTGGGGAGTGCAGGTGGGAATCTGTATATCACTGTGTCCCCTGGTTGGGGAGTGCAGGTGGGAATCTGTACATCACTGTGTCCCCTGGTTGGGGAGTGCAGATGGGAATCTGTATATCACCGTGTCCTCTGGTTGGGGAGTGCAGATGGGAATCTGTATATCACCGTGTCCTCTGGTTGGGGAGTGCAGGTGGGAATCTGTATATCACTGTGTCCTCTGGTTGGGGAATGCAGGTGGGAATCTGTATATCACTGTGTCCCCTGGTCGGGGAGTGCAGGTGGGAATCTGTATATCACCGTGTCCCCTGGTTGGGGAGTGCAGGTGGGAATCTGTATATCACCGTGTCCCCTGGTTGGGGAGTGCAGGTGGGAATCTGTATATCACTGTGTCCCCTGGTTGGGGAGTGCAGGTGGGAATCTGTATATCACTGTGTCCCCTGGTTGGGGAGTGCAGGTGGGAATCTGTATATCACTGTGTCCCCTGGTTGGGGAGTGCAGGTGGGAATCTGTATATCACTGTGTCCCCTGGTTGGGGAGTGCAGGTGGGAATCTGTATATCACTGTGTCCCCTGGTTGGGGAATGCAGGTGGGAATCTGTATATCACTGTGTCCTCTGGTTGGGGAGTGCAGGTGGGAATCTGTATATCACTGTGTCCCCTGGTTGGGGAGTGCAGGTGAGAATCTGTATATCACTGTGTCCCCTGGTTGGGGAGTGCAGGTGGGAATCTGTATATCACTGTGTCCCCTGGTTGGGGAGTGCAGGTGGGAATCTGTATATCACCGTGTCCCCTGGTTGGGGAGTGCAGGTGGGAATCTGTATATCACTGTGTCCCCTGGTTGGGGAATGCAGGTGGGAATCTGTATATCACTGTGTCCCCTGGTTGGGGAGTGCAGGTGGGAATCTGTATATCACTGTGTCCCCTGGTTGGGGAGTGCAGGTGGGAATCTGTATATCACTGTGTCCCCTGGTTGGGGAGTGCAGGTGGGAATCTGTATATCACTGTGTCCCCTGGTTGGGGAGTGCAGGTGGGAATCTGTACATCACTGTGTCCCCTGGTTGGGGAGTGCAGATGGGAATCTGTATATCACCGTGTCCTCTGGTTGGGGAGTGCAGATGGGAATCTGTATATCACCGTGTCCTCTGGTTGGGGAGTGCAGATGGGAATCTGTATATCACTGTGTCCTCTGGTTGGGGAATGCAGGTGGGAATCTGTATATCACTGTGTCCCCTGGTCGGGGAGTGCAGGTGGGAATCTGTATATCACCGTGTCCCCTGGTTGGGGAGTGCAGGTGGGAATCTGTATATCACCGTGTCCCCTGGTTGGGGAGTGCAGGTGGGAATCTGTATATCACTGTGTCCCCTGGTTGGGGAGTGCAGGTGGGAATCTGTATATCACTGTGTCCCCTGGTTGGGGAGTGCAGGTGGGAATCTGTATATCACCGTATCCCCTGGTTGGGGAGTGCAGGTGGGAATCTGTATATCACTGTGTCCCCTGGTTGGGGAGTGCAGGTGGGAATCTGTATATCACTGTGTCCCCTGGTTGGGGAGTGCAGGTGGGAATCTGTATATCACTGTGTCCCCTGGTTGGGGAGTGCAGGTGGGAATCTGTATATCACCGTGTCCCCTGGTTGGGGAGTGCAGGTGGGAATCTGTATATCACTGTGTCCCCTGGTGGGGGAGTGCAGGTGGGAATCTGTATATCACTGTGTCCCCTGGTTGGGGAGTGCAGGTGGGAATCTGTATATCACTGTGTCCCCTGGTGGGGGAGTGCAGGTGGGAATCTGTATATCACTGTGTCCCCTGGTTGGGGAGTGCAGGTGGGAATCTGTATATCACCGTGTCCCCTGGTTGGGGAGTGCAGGTGGGGATCTGTATATCACCGTGTCCCCTGGTTGGGGAGTGCAGGTGGGAATCTGTATATCACTGTGTCCCCTGGTTGGGGAGTGCAGGTGGGAATCTGTATATCACTGTGTCCCCTGGTTGGGGAGTGCAGGTGGGAATCTGTATATCACTGTGTCCCCTGGTTGGGGAGTGCAGGTGGGAATCTGTATATCACTGTGTCCCCTGGTTGGGGAGTGCAGGTGGGAATCTGTAGATCACCGTGTCCCCTGGTTGGGGAGTGCAGGTGGGAATCTGTATATCACCGTGTCCCCTGGTTGGGGAGTGCAGGTGGGAATCTGTATATCACTGTGTCCCTGGTTGGGGAGTGCAGGTGGGAATCTGTATATCACTGTGTCCCCTGGTTGGGGAGTGCAGGTGGGAATCTGTATATCACTGTGTCCCCTGGTTGGGGAGTGCAGGTGGGAATCTGTATATCACTGTGTCCCCTGGTTGGGGAGTGCAGGTGGGAATCTGTATATCACCGTGTCCCCTGGTTGGGGAGTGCAGGTGGGAATCTGTATATCACCGTGTCCCCTGGTCGGGGAGTGCAGGTGGGAATCTGTATATCACTGTGTCCCCTGGTTGGGGAGTGCAGGTGGGAATCTGTATATCACTGTGTCCCCTGGTTGGGGAGTGCAGGTGGGAATCTGTATATCACTGTGTCCCCTGGTTGGGGAGTGCAGGTGGGAATCTGTATATCACCGTGTCCCCTGGTTGGGGAGTGCAGGTGGGAATCTGTATATCACTGTGTCCCCTGGTTGGGGAGTGCAGGTGGGAATCTGTATATCACTGTGTCCCCTGGTTGGGGAGTGCAGGTGGGAATCTGTATATCACTGTGTCCCCTGGTTGGGGAGTGCAGGTGGGAATCTGTATATCACTGTGTCCCCTGGTTGGGGAGTGCAGGTGGGAATCTGTATATCACCGTGTCCCCTGGTTGGGGAGTGCAGGTGGGAATCTGTATATCACTGTGTCCCCTGGTTGGGGAGTGCAGGTGGGAATCTGTATATCACTGTGTCCCCTGGTTGGGGAGTGCAGGTGGGAATCTGTATATCACTGTGTCCCCTGGTTGGGGAGTGCAGGTGGGAATCTGTATATCACTGTGTCCCCTGGTTGGGGAGTGCAGGTGGGAATCTGTATATCACTGTGTCCCCTGGTTGGGGAGTGCAGGTGGGAATCTGTATATCACTGTGTCCTCTGGTTGGGGAGTGCAGGTGGGAATCTGTATATCACTGTGTCTCCTGGTTGGGGAGTGCAGGTGGGAATCTGTATATCTGTATATCACTGTGTCCCCTGGTTGGGGAGTGCAGGTGGGAATCTGTATATCACTGTGTCCCCTGGTTGGGGAGTGCAGGTGGGAATCTGTATATCACTGTGTCCCCTGGTTGGGGAGTGCAGGTGGGAATCTGTATATCACTGTGTCCTCTGGTTGGGGAGTGCAGGTGGGAATCTGTATATCACTGTGTCCCCTGGTTGGGGAGTGCAGGTGGGAATCTGTATATCACTGTGTCCCCTGGTTGGGGAGTGCAGGTGGGAATCTGTATATCACTGTGTCCCCTGGTTGGGGAGTGCAGGTGGGAATCTGTATATCACTGTGTCCCCTGGTTGGGGAGTGCAGGTGGGAATCTGTATATCACTGTGTCCCCTGGTTGGGGAGTGCAGGTGGGAATCTGTAGATCACTGTGTCCCCTGGTTGGGGAGTGCAGGTGGGAATCTGTATATCACTGTGTCCCCTGGTTGGGGAGTGCAGGTGTGAATCTGTATATCACTGTGTCCCCTGGTTGGGGAGTGCAGGTGGGAATCTGTATATCACTGTGTCCCCTGGTTGGGGAGTGCAGGTGGGAATCTGTATATCACTGTGTCCTCTGGTTGGGGAGTGCAGGTGGGAATCTGTATATCACCGTGTCCCCTGGTCGGGGAGTGCAGGTGGGAATCTGTATATCACCGTGTCCCCTGGTTGGGGAGTGCAGGTGGGAATCTGTATATCACCGTGTCCCCTGGTTGGGGAGTGCAGGTGGGGATCTGTATATCACCGTGTCCCCTGGTTGGGGAGTGCAGGTGGGAATCTGTATATCACCGTGTCCCCTGGTTGGGGAGTGCAGGTGGGAATCTGTATATCACTGTGTCCCCTGGTTGGGGAGTGCAGGTGGGAATCTGTATATCACCGTGTCCCCTGGTTGGGGAGTGCAGATGGGAATCTGTATATCACCGTGTCCCCTGGTTGGGGAGTGCAGGTGGGAATCTGTATATCACTGTGTCCTCTGGTTGGGGAGTGCAGGTGGGAATCTGTATATCACTGTGTCCCCTGGTTGGGGAGTGCAGGTGGGAATCTGTATATCACTGTGTCCCCTGGTTGGGGAGTGCAGGTGGGAATCTGTATATCACTGTGTCCCCTGGTTGGGGAGTGCAGGTGGGAATCTGTATATCACTGTGTCCTCTGGTTGGGGAGTGCAGGTGGGAATCTGTATATCACTGTGTCCCCTGGTAGGGGAGTGCAGGTGGGAATCTGTATATCACTGTGTCCCCTGGTTGGGGAGTGCAGGTGGGAATCTGTATATCACTGTGTCCCCTGGTTGGGGAGTGCAGGTGGGAATCTGTATATCACTGTGTCCCCTGGTGGGGGAGTGCAGGTGGGAATCTGTATATCACTGTGTCCCCTGGTTGGGGAGTGCAGGTGGGAATCTGTATATCACTGTGTCCCCTGGTTGGGGAGTGCAGGTGGGAATCTGTATATCACCGTGTCCCCTGGTTGGGGAGTGCAGGTGGGAATCTGTATATCACTGTGTCCCCTGGTTGGGGAGTGCAGGTGGGAATCTGTATATCACTGTGTCCCCTGGTTGGGGAGTGCAGGTGGGAATCTGTATATCACTGTGTCCCCTGGTATGTGGAGTGCAGGTGGGAATCTGTATATCACCGTGTCCCCTGGTTGGGGAGTGCAGGTGGGAATCTGTATATCACTGTGTCCCCTGGTTGGGGAGTGCAGGTGGGAATCTGTATATCACTGTGTCCCCTGGTTGGGGAGTGCAGGTGGGAATCTGTATATCACTGTGTCCCCTGGTTGGGGAGTGCAGGTGGGAATCTGTATATCACTGTGTCCCCTGGTTGGGGAGTGCAGGTGGGAATCTGTATATCACTGTGTCCCCTGGTTGGGGAGTGCAGGTGGGAATCTGTAATCACTGTGTCCTCTGGTTGGGGAGTGCAGGTGGGAATCTGTATATCACTGTGTCCTCTGGTTGGGGAGTGCAGGTGGGAATCTGTATATCACCGTGTCCCCTGGTTGGGGAGTGCAGGTGGGAATCTGTGTATCACTGTGTCCCCTGGTTGGGGAGTGCAGGTGGGAATCTGTATATCACCGTGTCCTCTGGTTGGGGAGTGCAGGTGGGAATCTGTATATCACTGTGTCCCCTGGTTGGGGAGTGCAGGTGGGAATCTGTATATCACCGTGTCCCCTGATTGGGGAGTGCAGGTGGGAATCTGTATATCACCGTGTCCCCTGGTCGGGGAGTGCAGGTGGGAATCTGTATATCACCGTGTCCCCTGGTTGGGGAGTGCAGGTGGGAATCTGTATATCACCGTGTCCCCTGGTTGGGGAGTGCAGGTGGGGATCTGTATATCACCGTGTCCCCTGGTTGGGGAGTGCAGGTGGGAATCTGTATATCACCGTGTCCCCTGGTTGGGGAGTGCAGGTGGGAATCTGTAATCACTGTGTCCTCTGGTTGGGGAGTGCAGGTGGGAATCTGTATATCACTGTGTCCTCTGGTTGGGGAGTGCAGGTGGGAATCTGTATATCACCGTGTCCCCTGGTTGGGGAGTGCAGGTGGGAATCTGTATATCACTGTGTCCCCTGGTTGGGGAGTGCAGGTGGGAATCTGTATATCACCGTGTCCCCTGGTTGGGGAGTGCAGGTGGGAATCTGTATATCACCGTGTCCCCTGGTCGGGGAGTGCAGGTGGGAATCTGTATATCACCGTGTCCCCTGGTTGGGGAGTGCAGGTGGGAATCTGTATATCACTGTGTCCCCTGGTTGGGGAGTGCAGGTGGGAATCTGTATATCACTGTGTCCCCTGGTTGGGGAGTGCAGGTGGGAATCTGTATATCACCGTGTCCCCTGGTTGGGGAGTGCAGGTGGGGATCTGTATATCACTGTGTCCCCTGGTTGGGGAGTGCAGGTGGGAATCTGTATATCACTGTGTCCCCTGGTTGGGGAGTGCAGGTGGGAATCTGTATATCACTGTGTCCCCTGGTTGGGGAGTGCAGGTGGGAATCTGTATATCACCGTGTCCCCTGGTTGGGGAGTGCAGGTGGGAATCTGTATATCACTGTGTCCCCTGGTTGGGGAGTGCAGGTGGGAATCTGTATATCACTGTGTCCCCTGGTTGGGGAGTGCAGGTGGGAATCTGTATATCACTGTGTCCCCTGGTTGGGGAGTGCAGGTGGGAATCTGTATATCACCGTGTCCCCTGGTTGGGGAGTGCAGGTGGGAATCTGTATATCACTGTGTCCCATGGTTGGGGAGTGCAGGTTGGAATCTGTATATCACTGTGTCCCCTGGTTGGGGAGTGCAGGTGGGAATCTGTATATCACTGTGTCCCCTGGTTGGGGAGTGCAGGTGGGAATCTGTATATCACTGTGTCCCCTGGTTGGGGAGTGCAGGTGGGAATCTGTATATCACTGTGTCCCCTGGTTGGGGAGTGCAGGTGGGAATCTGTATATCACTGTGTCCCCTGGTTGGGGAGTGCAGGTGGGAATCTGTATATCACTGTGTCCCCTGGTTGGGGAGTGCAGGTGGGAATCTGTAATCACCGTGTCCCCTGATTGGGGAGTGCAGGTGGGAATCTGTATATCACCGTGTCCCCTGGTCGGGGAGTGCAGGTGGGAATCTGTATATCACCGTGTCCCCTGGTTGGGGAGTGCAGGTGGGAATCTGTATATCACCGTGTCCCCTGGTTGGGGAGTGCAGGTGGGGATCTGTATATCACCGTGTCCCCTGGTTGGGGAGTGCAGGTGGGAATCTGTATATCACCGTGTCCCCTGGTTGGGGAGTGCAGGTGGGAATCTGTGTATCACCGTGTCCCCTGGTTGGGGAGTGCAGGTGGGAATCTGTATATCACCGTGTCCTCGGGTTGGGGAGTGCAGGTGGGAATCTGTATATTACTGTGTCCCCTGGTTGGGGAGTGCAGGTGGGAATCTGTATATCACTGTGTCCCCTGGTTGGGGAGTGCAGGTGGGAATCTGTATATCACCGTGTCCCCTGGTTGGGGAGTGCAGGTGGGAATCTGTATATCACCGTGTCCCCTGGTCGGGGAGTGCAGGTGGGAATCTGTATATCACCGTGTCCCCTGGTTGGGGAGTGCAGGTGGGAATCTGTATATCACTGTGTCCCCTGGTTGGGGAGTGCAGGTGGGAATCTGTATATCACTGTGTCCCCTGGTTGGGGAGTGCAGGTGGGAATCTGTATATCACCGTGTCCCCTGGTTGGGGAGTGCAGGTGGGGATCTGTATATCACTGTGTCCCCTGGTTGGGGAGTGCAGGTGGGAATCTGTATATCACTGTGTCCCCTGGTTGGGGAGTGCAGGTGGGAATCTGTATATCACTGTGTCCCCTGGTTGGGGAGTGCAGGTGGGAATCTGTATATCACTGTGTCCCCTGGTTGGGGAGTGCAGGTGGGAATCTGTAATCACTGTGTCCTCTGGTTGGGGAGTGCAGGTGGGAATCTGTATATCACTGTGTCCTCTGGTTGGGGAGTGCAGGTGGGAATCTGTATATCACCGTGTCCCCTGGTTGGGGAGTGCAGGTGGGAATCTGTGTATCACTGTGTCCCCTGGTTGGGGAGTGCAGGTGGGAATCTGTATATCACTGTGTCCTCTGGTTGGGGAGTGCAGGTGGGAATCTGTATATCACTGTGTCCCCTGGTTAGGGAGTGCAGGTGGGAATCTGTATATCACTGTGTCCCCTGGTTGGGGAGTGCAGGTGGGAATCTGTATATCACCGTGTCCCCTGGTTGGGGAGTGCAGGTGGGAATCTGTATATCACTGTGTCCCCTGGTTGGGGAGTGCAGGTGGGAATCTGTATATCACCGTGTCCTCTGGTTGGGGAGTGCAGGTGGGAATCTGTATATCACTGTGTCCCCTGGTTGGGGAGTGCAGGTGGGAATCTGTATATCACTGTGTCCCCTGGTTGGGGAGTGCAGGTGGGAATCTGTATATCACTGTGTCCCCTGGTTGGGGAGTGCAGGTGGGAATCTGTATATCACTGTGTCCTCTGGTTGGGGAGTGCAGGTGGGAATCTGTATATCACTGTGTCCCCTGGTTGGGGAGTGCAGGTGGGAATCTGTATATCACTGTGTCCCCTGGTTGGGGAGTGCAGGTGGGAATCTGTATATCACTGTGTCCCCTGGTTGGGGAGTGCAGGTGGGAATCTGTATATCACTGTGTCCCCTGGTTGGGGAGTGCAGGTGGGAATCTGTAATCACTGTGTCCTCTGGTTGGGGAGTGCAGGTGGGAATCTGTATATCACCGTGTCCCCTGGTTGGGGAGTGCAGGTGGGAATCTGTATATCACTGTGTCCTCTGGTTGGGGAGTGCAGGTGGGAATCTGTATATCACCGTGTCCCCTGGTTGGGGAGTGCAGGTGGGAATCTGTGTATCACTGTGTCCCCTGGTTGGGGAGTGCAGGTGGGAATCTGTATATCACCGTGTCCTCTGGTTGGGGAGTGCAGGTGGGAATCTGTATATCACTGTGTCCCCTGGTTGGGGAGTGCAGGTGGGAATCTGTAATCACTGTGTCCTCTGGTTGGGGAGTGCAGGTGGGAATCTGTATATCACTGTGTCCTCTGGTTGGGGAGTGCAGGTGGGAATCTGTATATCACCGTGTCCCCTGGTTGGGGAGTGCAGGTGGGAATCTGTATATCACCGTGTCCCCTGGTCGGGGAGTGCAGGTGGGAATCTGTATATCACCGTGTCCCCTGGTTGGGGAGTGCAGGTGGGAATCTGTATATCACCGTGTCCTCTGGTTGGGGAGTGCAGGTGGGAATCTGTATATCACCGTGTCCCCTGGTTGGGGAGTGCAGGTGGGAATCTGTATATCACCGTGTCCCCTGGTCGGGGAGTGCAGGTGGGAATCTGTATATCACCGTGTCCCCTGGTTGGGGAGTGCAGGTGGGAATCTGTATATCACCGTGTCCCCTGGTTGGGGAGTGCAGGTGGGAATCTGTATATCACTGTGTCCCCTGGTTGGGGAGTGCAGGTGGGAATCTGTATATCACTGTGTCCTCTGGTTGGGGAGTGCAGGTGGGAATCTGTATATCACTGTGTCCCCTGGTTAGGGAGTGCAGGTGGGAATCTGTATATCACTGTGTCCTCTGGTTGGGGAGTGCAGGTGGGAATCTGTATATCACTGTGTCCCCTTGTTGGGGAGTGCAGGTGGGAATCTGTATATCAGTGTCCCCTGGTTTGGGAGTGCAGGTGGGAATCTGTATATCACTGTGTCCCCTGGTTGGGGAGTGCAGGTGGGAATCTGTATATCACTGTGTCCCCTGGTTGGGGAGTGCAGGTGGGAATCTGTATATCACTGTGTCCCCTGGTTGGGGAGTGCAGGTGGGAATCTGTATATCACTGTGTCCCCTGGTTGGGGAGTGCAGGTGGGAATCTGTATATCACTGTGTCCCCTGGTTGGGGAGTGCAGGTGGGAATCTGTATATCACTGTGTCCCCTGGTTGGGGAGTGCAGGTGGGAATCTGTAGATCACTGTGTCCCCTGGTTGGGGAGTGCAGGTGGGAATCTGTATATCACTGTGTCCCCTGGTTGGGGAGTGCAGGTGGGAATCTGTATATCACTGTGTCCCCTGGTTGGGGAGTGCAGGTGGGAATCTGTAGATCACTGTGTCCCCTGGTTGGGGAGTGCAGGTGGGAATCTGTAGATCACTGTGTCCCCTGGTTGGGGAGTGCAAGTGTGAATCTGTATATCAACAGTGATGTGTGTGATAAAACCCATTATAAAAACATGGTAAACACTCAGCACGGCGTTTGATCCACGGCGTGGTCTCCGAGTCTTTGCGCCATGTCTCTGCTCGGTGACTTTGGCAAATGTGGCCAAGTGATACCCGCGGTGTACAAACTCAAGATCATATCGCTGATACCCCAACCTGTGATCTGCAACCTGAATATTTGGGGAATTACTGGGATAAGGATACCGAGTGTGAGACTACTGGACTGAGTGTCCCCCCATCTATATATTTGGGGAACGACTATATAGCGAATCCTGATTCCACTCCTATCCTGTTAGGTTTGACAGGAAAGAATAGTATTTTGCTGAAGTGTCACACCCAAGGTGAGCTTGCCCAGATGTCTATGGTTAGAAGAGGTTATGGGAGGGCCTGTTAATCCCTCCTTAAGAGGAGCCATTCATTTGGGTTCTACCAGTGGTAGAAGCGGACACAGCTGAGCAGAGCTGGTAGTGGTGTACAGGACAGGGTTCAGGACATTTGGGGTTATGAGTATCCATATATGTAATGTATCCGAGTATTCTAATTTGACTCCCGTTGTATATTTGAACGATGTTGGAGGCAAAAATCGTATTTTGATAGGGGAGAGTATAGCCCTTCCCTGAGGGACTACTATAAGGGGTTAATGGCCTTAAAGGGTTAACTGTGTGGGATCAGGCAGGATAACACCCCTCTCCCACCACATAGTGTGTAGAGTGACTTGGCAGGAAATAAGCCACTCCCACTTTATGCATTGTAACTAGTGATGTCCCCATCAGGGCATAAATAGCCTGACAGAAGGTTCTAGAGGTTAGGTTCCTCAGAGTAGCAATTAGAGGGTTTCACAAGGAAGTCATGTAAATAGGTTTCATTGTATAGATAAGTATATTAATGTCCTGTCCCTGATTGTTGTTTTGTAGTTGGGGAACGTGCCATGTCCAGTAAGCGTCCATAGTAATGGATGTAAATAGCTCTCTAGATTCTCCAAAAGGAAATATATGTCCCAATGGGGTTCTCCAAGTAGTGGCCCTGATGCATGGTTGAATCAATCAAATCGGGAGGTCCGCAGCCAACTCAAACCTAGTAAGCCTAGAAGAAGGTACACAATATTCATCACCGGGATACTGATCCCAATGAGAGAGAGCAGGGCTAATCCCAGAAGGGGCCCAGCTGGAGTATAACGGACGCTATGCAGGAGATTACCAATACAGCCAACATGAGAAGGAACAAGCTAAGTACCTCCCTAGAGTAAGAAGAGTGAGGGTTATCTAAGGAAGAAGCATTGATGTACAAACGCTGTAATGTCCCCAGTATGTGTGTAAAAGGAAGAATGTTTTATGCAAAGAGCATGATTGACGACTGTCAATAAAGCTCTTTGTTTGTACTATAAAAGTTCCTGCCGCCTGTCATAGTTCCATCTGCATATCTACACCCAGCCTGCACGTATCCAGCACCCTGACAAGGTCTGAGAGACAGAGCACAGCCATGTATATAGTCCCTCCGATGTGAACTCCTAAAGAGCCGGGCAAGGAGGGTTACATAACTAATTAAAATAAACACAGCAATAAGAGACTTTTCAAATACACACTTAGACATTGTGATGCAGCACGTGAGAAAGCCAGGGGTTTCACTTAACATGAATTGTTGCATTAATAGCAGTAAGTGCTTTGATTGAAGACTCATTTTAAGTTATTTGTTTAATAAATACTACACTATCAAGGATCTCATCTTCTCGATCTTTGAGCTCTTGACACTCTAAGCTGCAACATCTAAACCTTGGCTATCAGGCAAGGATGGCCAGGTTAATTTTATTAACGGAAGGAAAGTCCTAAGCGATCGCATATACATTACTGTTACTCACTGTAAAAGTTGACATGTATACGTGGAGAAGCTGATCCACGACTTCTCGAGAGAGAAGCGGTGTCATTGACTTCACATCAACTTCTGGGGCTAGATCCTTATTCCCCATCATTTCTGAGCTGCGAGGACAAAAAAAGTATTTTCGTACAGAGCTCCAGGGGTAATCATTGTGATCAAACATTATTGTCCAACAACTCAAGCAATATTTCCCGAATATTTATAGCAATTAGTAAAATCAGTTCTCAAAACCAATCAGCGCCGTGCAATTCTTGTTATAAATACGCCGTTTCACATGGTCGGTTACAGTCTAAAAACCAGAGTTATTGGCAGAGAGACGTAGAATGACTTCCATTGTGACAAGCTTTGGGCATTTTTGTTTTTTGTTGTATACATTTAGCCACGCCCACTAGCACTCCTTTTGACACTTATATGCATATATATATTATGTGGTAATGGTTGGGGGTTTCTCTGAGCTTGTTGGGAAACTGTGTATTTTGCTAACTGTGTGCATCTGGTCTCAGTTGCTTATGGGAGGGTAGTGGCCCCTCCCCCCCAAGGTTTAAGCTTGCCCCATCCCACTTTCCAAGTTGGCAGGTCAGTTTCATTTTGCCAGGTTACAACAGATCCAATGTGATCATTCTTCCTGTAATTATACAGGTAAATAAGAAGTTTAACCCAGGTGAGTGTTAGGACCTGCTTCGGTCATGCCTTGTAAGTGGCAGCAGGCTTAAGATGCTTTGGCCAAAGGGTTAAACTAAATGATCCTTTATACAAGAGATATTTGGGTATTGCACTGTGTATTTTTGTCACAATGGAAGTAACTTTGGGCATTTTTGTTTTTTTGTTGTATTAAATGAAAAGCAGCAATTTGAGACTGCTTAGTCAACACGAGGAACAGTATCTAGGAACGGTAAACCATGTGCAATATTGAAAAGGTAAGTTACCTAAAACCATGCCGAGTTGTACATATGGACCAGTTATGCTACAGCTTTCTAAATTAAGTATCAAATACTGAAAATAAACAAGGTAAATAATGTTGTGTGATCATCCTAGTGATGGGGGCAGAGAGAAAACATGTACCAAAACGATTGTGGTACATTACCTAACAGGTATGCAACACCCAATTCAAAAGCTACAGCAAAAACATTTGGCACTGCACTAGCAATATGGCTATTTATTCATCTGCATATCTGTAAAATGCAGATGTAGCCAGACTAACTCTAACTGATCGGCTGCCGTGGGGAGCCACAGAATCATGACCGTGGGATCACCCAGTAGAGGGAAATCTCTCCGTGGGGGGGGGTCCCATTTGGAAGAACGGACCCCCACCCCTCAGTCACCTTCTCTTCATGTGGCTCAGAGGGCACCTCTAAAGAGACCTTCACCAGTAAAATGCTTTAGTTCTGATGAAGGTCCCTTAAGGGACAGAAACAGACACCACAGCCACAATTTTTTTAAAACATAGAATGTTATTTTCTTCTTTTTTTTTTTTTATCAGGGCCTCCTTACCTTTTATATGTGTTTAAAACCCATGTGAGGAGGCTCACAATTTCATTAGCTTCCAATTCTTCCGATGCCAACTCCTGGATGCGATAGGACAGTGCTTGGTGGTACAAGTTCAGGAGCTTGCCAAATATGTCGTAATGTGGGGGAAAGCACTGCACCATCAGGTTTTTCACAACCAGCAGATCATCGAGCATGTATCTGCGGATGATTTCCAAATGGCGCACCAGCCACATTTTATCGGACTCCCTTGTGTCCGCTTGGCTTCCCTCGATTTTGGTCGCGACCGTTTTCTCCAGTACGTCAAACATTTTCTCCTTCCACTTCTTGGGCCTCCCAGGTGGGATAAAGCCTGTCTGCTTCTTCCTGTCCGTCATGCGGCGGTCAATCTTTTCCTCCCTCTCTATGATTCGGACCACTGAGACGAGCAAGGTGGGATCTCTGCGGACAGTGACTATGGATCTCTGTATGACCATCCACAGCTGCTTGGCCAACTCCTCCGACAGCTTCTGCACTTTCCCGAAGTAGTTCTGAATGAGGTTCATGTCGTGGGTATTTTTGCTGTCCATGCGGTACTGCTCATACATGAGGTCGTCCCGAGAGCACTCCAGGTCCATCAGCTTGCGGTGCGCTTGCAGAAGTTCCCCTTGGTCAATGAGATCTTGTGTCTCCCTGACTATTTCTGGCACTGAGAATATAAAAAGGGAAACATGCAAATATGACATGTATCCAGGTTATACTGCAGTGAGTGACTATATAGTAACAAAGTGCCGGAGAATGGAGTTTGCCGTTATTGCGGAGCACATTAGGCAGCATGTAAAAAGTACTCAGAGCAATTAAGGTTGAAACCACAATTGATTTCTAAAACTTACAATGAAAAGCATGGAGACGAGTCAGATGTTTTTAGTGAAGTAGAAAAGTCACACATTTTTCAGCCAGAACAGTTTAAACTACCTCACTTCCCTCCTATTTCTCTGTCACAGACCCAAGGATAAGCCCTTCAACCCAAGAGGTCCAAAAAAAAAAAAGTATTATCTTTATTCATTGGAACAATGAGGTGCCTGGCACTGCTTAGGAACAATGAGGTGCCTGGCACTGCTTCGGAACAATGAGTTGCCTGCCACTGCTTCGGAACAATGAGGAGCCTGGCACTGCTTCGGAACAATGAGGTGCCTGGCACTGCTTAGGAACAATGAGGTGCCTGGCACTGCTTCGGAACAATGAGGTGCCTGGCATTGCTTAGGAACAATGAGGTGCCTGGCACTGCTTCGGAACAATGAGTTGCCTGCCACTGCTTCGGAACAATGAGGAGCCTGGTACTGCTTCGGAACAATGAGGTGCCTGGCACTGCTTAGGAACAATGAGGTGCCTAGCACTGCTTAGGAACAATGAGGTGCCTGGCACTGCTTAGGAACAATGAGGTGCCTAGCACTGCTTAGGAACAATGAGGTGCCTAGCACTGCTTCGGAACAATGAGGTGCCTGGCACTGCTTAGGAACAATGAGGTGCCTGGCACTGCTTCGGAACAATGAGGTGCCTAGCACTGCTTCGGGAACAATGAGGTGCCTAGCACTGCTTCAGAACAATGAGGTGCCTAGTACTGCTTCGGAACAATGAGGTGCCTAGCACTGCTTCGGAACAATGAGGTGCCTGGCATTGCTTCGGAACAATGAGGTGCCTAGCACTGCTTCGTAACAATGAGGTGCCTAGCACTGCTTCGGAACAATGAGGTGCCTGGCACTGCTTAGAAACAATGACGTGCCTAGCACTGCTTCGGAACAATGAGGTGCCTAGCACTGCTTATGAACAATGAGGTGCCTGGCACTGCTTCGGAACAATGAGGTGCCTGGCACTGCTTCGGAACAATGAGGTGCCTGGCACTGCTTCGGAACAATGAGGTGCCTAGCACTGCTTCGGAACAATGAGGTGCCTGGCACTGCTTCGGAACAATGAGGTGCCTAGCACTGCTTCGGAACAATGAGGTGCCTGGCACTGCTTCGGAACAATGAGGTGCCTGGCACTGCTTCGGAACAATGAGGTGCCTTGCACTGCTTCGTAACAATGAGGTGCCTAGCACTGTTTAGAAACAATGAGGTGCCTGGCACTGCTTAGGAACAATGAGGTGCCTAGCACTGCTTCGGAACAATGAGGTGCCTAGCACTGCTTCGGAACAATGAGGTGCCTAGCACTGCTTCGGAACAATGAGGTGCCTAGCACTGCTTCGGAACAATGAGGTGCCTGGCACTGCTTAGGAACAATGAGGTGCCTGGCACTGCTTAGGAACAATGAGGTGCCTGGCACTGCTTCGGAACAATGAGGTGCCTAGCACGGCTAAGGAACAATGAGGTGCCTAGCACGGCTTAGGAACAATGAGGTGCCTAGCACTGCTTAGGAACAATGAGGTGCCTAGCACTGCTTCGGAACAATAAGGTGCCTGGCACTGCTTCGGAACAATGAGGTGCCTGGCACTGCTTAGGAACAATGAGGTGCCTGGCACTGCTTAGGAACAATGAGGTGCCTGGCACTGCTTAGGAACAATGAGGTGCCTGGCACTGCTTAGGAACAATGAGGTGCCTGGCACTGCTTAGGAACAATGAGGTGCCTGGCACTGCTTAGGAACAATGAGGTGCCTGGCACTGCTTAGGAACAATGAGGTGCCTGGCACTGCTTAGGAACAATGAGGTGCCTGGCACTGCTTCGGAACAATGAGGTGCCTGGCACTGCTTCGGAACAATGAGGTGCCTGGCACTGCTTCGGAACAATGAGGTGCCTGGCACTGCTTCGGAACAATGAGGTGCCTGGCACTGCTTCGGAACAATGAGGTGCCTGGCACTGCTTCGGAACAATGAGGTGCCTGGCACTGCATCGGAACAATGAGGTGCCTGGCACTGCTTAGGAACAATGAGGTGCCTGGCACTGCTTAGGAACAATGAGGTGCCTGGCACTGCTTCGGAACAATGAGGTGCCTGCCACTGCTTCGGAACAATGAGTTGCCTGCCACTGCTTCGGAAAAATGAGGTGCCTGGCACTGCTTCGGAACAATGAGGTGCCTGGCACTGCTTCGGAACAATGAGGTGCCTGGCACTGCTTAGGAACAATGAGGTGCCTAGCACTGCTTAGGAACAATGAGGTGCCTGGCACTGCTTCGGAACAATGAGGTGCCTGGCACTGCTTCGGAACAATGAGGTGCCTGGCACTGCTTCGGAACAATGAGGTGCCTGGCACTGCTTCGGAACAATGAGGTGCCTAGCACTGCTTCGGAACAATGAGGTGCCTAGCACTGCTTCGGAACAATGAGGTGCCTGGCACTGCTTAGGAACAATGAGGTGCCTGCCACTGCTTCGGAACAATGAGGTGCCTGGCACTGCTTAGGAACAATGAGGTGCCTGGCACTGCTTAGGAACAATGAGGTGCCTGGCACTGCTTAGGAACAATGAGGTGCCTGGCACTGCTTCGGAACAATGAGGTGCCTGGCACTGCTTAGGAACAATGAGGTGCCTGGCACTGCTTCGGAACAATGAGGTGCCTGGCACTGCTTCGGAACAATGAGGTGCCTGGCACTGCTTAGGAACAATGAGGTGCCTGGCACTGCTTCGGAACAATGAGGTGCCTGGCACTGCTTAGGAACAATGAGGTGCCTAGCACTGCTTCGGAACAATGAGGTGCCTGGCACTGCTTCGGAACAATGAGGTGCCTGGCACTGCTTAGAAACAATGGCCCTTTGCATCTAACGGAATATATTTGCATCTTTAAGCATTGCAAGGATATGGTCTCCCATCAACCTAATCCGACGTCAAAGGTCATAAGGTTTCTAATCATGGTTTTTATGATACAGATTTTGCAGACACAGTTTAGTCAGATTTAATAGACAAAAGACCTTATTCTGTAAGGTGTGATAAGCGCACATGATGTGCTGTCGCAGGAAATTCCCTATTAAAGTCAAGGGGGCAATAGTACAGGGGTAGCTCATGAGGCCCAAGGGTCGCATGTGGCCCTTTAGTACTTCATGTGCTTCTACCTTGAAGGGAGAAAATAAAATCAGGGGGCTCTGACTGCAGACATAGCCATAGAGACATGGAACAGAAGCCAGAGCGTCCCCTAACCAGATCCTCTCCTGAGATCCTCATGTGTCACACCCTCTTCTCCCCCCCCCCTCATGCATCACACCCTTTCCCTCCTCCCCACGTGTCACCTCCTTCCCCCCCCCCCCCCGCATCCATGTTTCCCCTCTCCATGTGTCATACCCTCTTCCCCCCTGTCCCGTCCCTCCCACTTGTACTCTGTGTCAGGTAATACCCTATGTCAGTGCATAGTGCCATCAGGTTACTTCCTGTGTCAGTGCATAGTGCCATCAGGTTACTTCCTGTGTCAGTGTATAGTGCCATCAGGTTACGTCCTGTGTCAGTGCATAGTGCCGTCAGGTTATGTCCTGTGTCAGTGCATAGTGCCGTCAGGTTACGTCCTGTGTCAGTGCATAGTGCCGTCAGGTTATGTCCTGTGTCAGTGCATAGTGCCATCAGGTTACGTCCTGTGTCAGTGCATAGTGCCGTCATGTTACGTCCTGTGTCAGTGTATAGTGCCGTCAGGTTAAACCCTGTGTCAGTGCATAGTGCCGTCAGGTTAAACCCTGTGTCAGTGCATAGTGCCATCAGGTTACGTCCTGTGTCAGTGCATAGTGCCGTCAGGTTACGTCCTGTGTCAGTGTATAGTGCCGTCAGGTTACGTCCTGTGTCAGTGCATAGTGCCGTCAGGTTACGTCCTGTGTCAGTGCATAGTGCCGTCAGGTTACGTCCTGTGTCAGTGCATAGTGCTTTCAGGTTACGTCCTGTGTCAGTGCATAGTGCCGTCAGGTTACGTCCTGTGTCAGTGCATAGTGCCGTCAGGTTACGTCCTGTGTCAGTGTATAGTGCCGTCAGGTTACGTCCTGTGTCAGTGTATAGTGCCGTCAGGTTACGTCCTGTGTCAGTGCATAGTGCCGTCAGGTTACGTCCTGTGTCAGTGCATAGTGCTGTCATGTTACGTCCTGTGTCAGTGCATAGTGCCGTCAGGTTACGTCCTGTGTCAGTGCATAGTGCCGTCAGGTTACGTCCTGTGTCAGTGCATAGTGCCGTCAGGTTACGTCCTGTGTCAGTGTATAGTACCGTCAGGTTAAACCCTGTGTCAGTGCATAGTGCCGTCAGGTTAAACCCTGTGTCAGTGCATAGTGCCGTCAGGTTAAGTCCAGTGTCAGTGCATAGTGCCGTCAGGTTACGTCCTGTGTCAGTGCATAGTGCCGTCAGGTTACGTCCTGTGTCAGTGCATAGTGCCGTCAGGTTACGTCCTGTGTCAGTGCATAGTGCCGTCAGGTTACGTCCAGTGTCAGTGCATAGTGCCGTCAGGTTACGTCCTGTGCCAGTGCATAGTGCCGTCATGTTACGTCCTGTGTCAGTGCATAGTGCCGTCAGGTTACGTCCTGTGCCAGTGCATAGTGCCGTCAGGTTACGTCCTGTGTCAGTGCATAGTGCCGTCAGGTTACGTCCTGTGTCCGTGTATAGTGCCGTCAGGTTACGTCCTGTGTCAGTGCATAGTGCCGTCAGGTTACGTCCTGTGTCAGTGCATAGTGCCGTCAGGTTACGTCCTGTGTCAGTGTATAGTGCCGTCAGGTTACGTCCTGTGTCAGTGCATAGTGCCGTCAGGTTACGTCCTGTGTCAGTGCATAGTGCCATCAGGTTAAACCCTGTGTCAGTGCATAGTGCCGTCAGGTTAAACCCTGTGTCAGTGCATAGTGCCGTCATGTTACGTCCTGTGCCAGTGCATAGTGCCGTCATGTTACGTCCTGTGTCAGTGGATAGTGCCGTCAGGTTACGTCCTGTGTCAGTGTATAGTGCCGTCAGGTTACGTCCTGTGTCAGTGCATAGTGCCGTCAGGTTACGTCCTGTGTCAGTGCATAGTGCCGTCAGGTTACGTCCTGTGTCAGTGCATAGTGCCGTCATGTTACGTCCTGTGTCAGTGCATAGTGCCGTCAGGATACGTCCTGTGTCAGTGCATAGTGCCGTCAGGTTACGTCCTGTGTCAGTGCATAGTGCCGTCAGGTTATGCTCTGTGTCAGTGCATAGTGCCGTCAGGTTACGTCCAGTGTCAGTGCATAGTTCCGTCAGGTTACGTCCTGTGTCAGTGCATAGTGCCGTCAGGTTACGTCCTGTGTCAGTGCATAGTTCCGTCAGGTTACGTCCTGTGTCAGTGTATAGTGCCATCAGGTTACGTCCTGTGTCAGTGCATAGTGCCGTCAGGTTACGTCCTGTGTCAGTGCATAGTGCCGTCAGGTTACGTCCTGTGTCAGTGCATAGTTCCGTCAGGTTACGTCCTGTGTCAGTGCATAGTGCCGTCAGGTTAAACCCTGTGTCAGTGCATAGTGCCGTCATGTTACGTCCTGTGTCCGTGCATAGTGCCGGCAGGTTACGTCCTGTGTCAGTACATAGTGCCGTCAGGTTACGTCCAGTGTCAGTGCATAGTGCCGTCAGGTTACGTCCTGTGTCAGTGCATAGTGCCGTCAGGTTACGTCCAGTGTCAGTGCATAGTGCCGTCAGGTTACGTCCTGTGTCAGTGCATAGTGCCGTCAGGTTACGTCCTGTGTCAGTGCATAGTGCTGTCAGGTTACGTCCTGTGTCAGTGCATAGTGCCGTCAGGTTACGTCCTGTGTCAGTGCATAGTGCCATCAGGTTATGTCCTGTGTCAGTGCATAGTGCCGTCAGGTTACGTCCTGTGCCAGTGCATAGTGCCGTCAGGTTACGTCCTGTGTCAGTGCATAGTGCCGTCAGGTTACGTCCTGTGTCAGTGCATAGTGCCGTCATGTTACGTCCTGTGTCAGTGTATAGTGCCGTCAGGTTACGTCCTGTGTCAGTGCATAGTGCCATCAGGTTAAACCCTGTGTCAGTGCATAGTGCCGTCAGGTTAAACCCTGTGTCAGTGCATAGTGCCGTCATGTTACGTCCTGTGCCAGTGCATAGTGCCGTCATGTTACGTCCTGTGTCAGTGGATAGTGCCGTCAGGTTACGTCCTGTGTCAGTGTATAGTGCCGTCAGGTTACGTCCTGTGTCAGTGCATAGTGCCATCAGGTTAAACCCTGTGTCAGTGCATAGTGCCGTCAGGTTAAACCCTGTGTCAGTGCATAGTGCCGTCATGTTACGTCCTGTGCCAGTGCATAGTGCCGTCATGTTACGTCCTGTGTCAGTGGATAGTGCCGTCAGGTTACGTCCTGTGTCAGTGTATAGTGCCGTCAGGTTACGTCCTGTGTCAGTGCATAGTGCCGTCAGGTTACGTCCTGTGTCAGTGCATAGTGCCGTCAGGATACGTCCTGTGTCAGTGCATAGTGCCGTCAGGTTACGTCCTGTGTCAGTGCATAGTGCCGTCAGGTTACGTCCTGTGTCAGTGCATAGTGCCGTCAGGTTACGTCCTGTGTCAGTGCATAGTGCCGTCAGGTTACGTCCTGTGTCAGTGCATAGTGCCGTCAGGTTAAACCCTGTGTCAGTGCATAGTGCCGTCATGTTACGTCCTGTGTCCGTGCATAGTGCCGGCAGGTTACGTCCTGTGTCAGTGCATAGTGCCGTCAGGTTACGTCCAGTGTCAGTGCATAGTGCCGTCAGGTTACGTCCTGTGTCAGTGCATAGTGCCGTCAGGTTACGTCCAGTGTCAGTGGATAGTGCCGTCAGGTTACGTCCTGTGTCAGTGCATAGTGCTGTCAGGTTACGTCCTGTGTCAGTGCATAGTGCCGTCAGGTTACGTCCTGTGTCAGTGCATAGTGCCGTCAGGTTACGTCCTGTGTCAGTGCATAGTGCCGTCAGGTTACGTCCTGTGTCAGTGCATAGTGCCGTCAGGTTAAACCCTGTGTCAGTGCATAGTGCCGTCAGGTTACGTCCTGTGTCAGTGCATAGTGCCGTCAGGTTACGTCCTGTGTCAGTGCATAGTGCCGTCAGGTTACGTCCTGTGTCAGTGCATAGTGCCGTCAGGTTACGTCCTGTGTCAGTGCATAGTGCCGTCAGGTTACGTCCTGTGTCAGTGCATAGTGCCGTCAGGTTACGTCCTGTGTCAGTGCATAGTGCCGTCAGGTTACGTCCTGTGTCAGTGCATAGTGCCGTCAGGTTACGTCCTGTGTCAGTGCATAGTGCCGTCAGGTTACGTCCTGTGTCAGTGCATAGTGCCGTCAGGTTAAACCCTGTGTCAGTGGATAGTGCCGTCATATTACGTCCTGTGTCAGTGTATAGTGCCGTCAGGTTACGTCCTGTGTCAGTGCATAGTGCCGTCAGGTTACGTCCTGTGTCAGTGCATAGTGCCGTCAGGTTACGTCCTGTGTCAGTGCATAGTGCCGTCAGGTTACGTCCTGTGTCAGTGCATAGTGCCGTCAGGTTACGTCCTGTGTCAGTGCATAGTGCCGTCAGGTTACGTCCTGTGTCAGTGCATAGTGCCGTCAGGTTACGTCCTGTGTCAGTGCATAGTGCCGTCAGGTTACGTCCTGTGTCAGTGCATAGTGCCGTCAGGTTACGTCCTGTGTCAGTGCATAGTGCCGTCAGGTTACGTCCTGTGTCAGTGCATAGTGCCGTCAGGTTACGTCCTGTGTCAGTGCATAGTGCCGTCAGGTTACGTCCTGTGTCAGTGCATAGTGCCATCAGGTTAAACCCTGTGTCAGTGCATAGTGCCGTCAGGTTACGTCCTGTGTCAGTGCATAGTGCCGTCAGGTTAAACCCTGTGTCAGTGCATAGTGCCGTCATGTTACGTCCTGTGTCCGTGCATAGTGCCGGCAGGTTACGTCCTGTGTCAGTGCATAGTGCCGTCAGGTTACGTCCAGTGTCAGTGCATAGTGCCGTCAGGTTACGTCCTGTGTCAGTGCATAGTGCCGTCAGGTTACGTCCAGTGTCAGTGGATAGTGCCGTCAGGTTACGTCCTGTGTCAGTGCATAGTGCTGTCAGGTTACGTCCTGTGTCAGTGCATAGTGCCGTCAGGTTACGTCCTGTGTCAGTGCATAGTGCCGTCAGGTTACGTCCTGTGTCAGTGCATAGTGCCGTCAGGTTACGTCCTGTGTCAGTGCATAGTGCCGTCAGGTTAAACCCTGTGTCAGTGCATAGTGCCGTCAGGTTACGTCCTGTGTCAGTGCATAGTGCCGTCAGGTTACGTCCTGTGTCAGTGCATAGTGCCGTCAGGTTACGTCCTGTGTCAGTGCATAGTGCCGTCAGGTTACGTCCTGTGTCAGTGCATAGTGCCGTCAGGTTACGTCCTGTGTCAGTGCATAGTGCCGTCAGGTTACGTCCTGTGTCAGTGCATAGTGCCGTCAGGTTACGTCCTGTGTCAGTGCATAGTGCCGTCAGGTTACGTCCTGTGTCAGTGCATAGTGCCGTCAGGTTACGTCCTGTGTCAGTGCATAGTGCCGTCAGGTTACGTCCTGTGTCAGTGCATAGTGCCGTCAGGTTACGTCCTGTGTCAGTGCATAGTGCCGTCAGGTTACGTCCTGTGTCAGTGCATAGTGCCGTCAGGTTACGTCCTGTGTCAGTGCATAGTGCCGTCAGGTTACGTCCTGTGTCAGTGCATAGTGCCATCAGGTTAAACCCTGTGTCAGTGCATAGTGCCGTCAGGTTACGTCCTGTGTCAGTGCATAGTGCCGTCAGGTTAAACCCTGTGTCAGTGCATAGTGCCGTCATGTTACGTCCTGTGTCCGTGCATAGTGCCGGCAGGTTACGTCCTGTGTCAGTGCATAGTGCCGTCAGGTTACGTCCAGTGTCAGTGCATAGTGCCGTCAGGTTACGTCCTGTGTCAGTGCATAGTGCCGTCAGGTTACGTCCAGTGTCAGTGGATAGTGCCGTCAGGTTACGTCCTGTGTCAGTGCATAGTGCTGTCAGGTTACGTCCTGTGTCAGTGCATAGTGCCGTCAGGTTACGTCCTGTGTCAGTGCATAGTGCCGTCAGGTTACGTCCTGTGTCAGTGCATAGTGCCGTCAGGTTACGTCCTGTGTCAGTGCATAGTGCCGTCAGGTTAAACCCTGTGTCAGTGCATAGTGCCGTCAGGTTACGTCCTGTGTCAGTGCATAGTGCCGTCAGGTTACGTCCTGTGTCAGTGCATAGTGCCGTCAGGTTACGTCCTGTGTCAGTGCATAGTGCCGTCAGGTTACGTCCTGTGTCAGTGCATAGTGCCGTCAGGTTACGTCCTGTGTCAGTGCATAGTGCCGTCAGGTTACGTCCTGTGTCAGTGCATAGTGCCGTCAGGTTAAACCCTGTGTCAGTGCATAGTGCCGTCAGGTTACGTCCTGTGTCAGTGCATAGTGCCGTCAGGTTACGTCCTGTGTCAGTGCATAGTGCCGTCAGGTTACGTCCTGTGTCAGTGCATAGTGCCGTCAGGTTACGTCCTGTGTCAGTGCATAGTGCCGTCAGGTTAAACCCTGTGTCAGTGCATAGTGCCGTCAGGTTACGTCCTGTGTCAGTGCATAGTGCCGTCAGGTTACGTCCTGTGTCAGTGCATAGTGCCGTCAGGTTACGTCCTGTGTCAGTGCATAGTGCCGTCAGGTTACGTCCTGTGTCAGTGCATAGTGCCGTCAGGTTACGTCCTGTGTCAGTGCATAGTGCCGTCAGGTTACGTCCTGTGTCAGTGCATAGTGCCGTCAGGTTACGTCCTGTGTCAGTGCATAGTGCCGTCAGGTTAAACCCTGTGTCAGTGGATAGTGCCGTCATATTACGTCCTGTGTCAGTGCATAGTGCCGTCAGGTTACGTCCTGTGTCAGTGCATAGTGCCGTCAGGTTACGTCCTGTGTCAGTGCATAGTGCCGTCAGGTTACGTCCTGTGTCAGTGCATAGTGCCGTCAGGTTACGTCCTGTGTCAGTGCATAGTGCCGTCAGGTTAAACCCTGTGTCAGTGGATAGTGCCGTCATATTACGTCCTGTGTCAGTGTATAGTGCCGTCAGGTTACGTCCTGTGTCAGTGCATAGTGCCGTCAGGTTACGTCCTGTGTCAGTGCATAGTGCTTTCAGGTTAAACCCTGTGTCAGTGCATAGTGCCGTCAGGTTACGTCCTGTGTCAGTGCATAGTGCCGTCATGTTACGTCCTGTGTCAGTGCATAGTGCCGTCATGTTACGTCCTGTGTCAGTGCATAGTGCCATCAGGTTACGTCCTGTGCCAGTGCATAGTGCCGTCAGGTTACGTCCTGTGTCAGTGCATAGTGCCGTCAGGTTACGTCCTGTGTCAGTGCATAGTGCCGTCAGGTTAAACCCTGTGTCAGTGCATAGTGCTGTCAGGTTACGTCCTGTGTCAGTGTATAGTGCCGTCAGGTTACGTCCTGTGTCAGTGCATAGTGCCGTCAGGTTATGCTCTGTGTCAGTGTATAGTGCCGTCAGGTTATGCTCTGTGTCAGTGTATAGTGCCGTCAGGTTACGTCCTGTGTCAGTGCATAGTGCCGTCAGGTTACGTCCTGTGTCAGTGCATAGTGCCATCAGGTTACGTCCTGTGTCAGTGCATAGTGCCATCAGGTTACGTCCTGTGTCAGTGCATAGTGCCGTCAGGTTACGTCCTGTGTCAGTGCATAGTGCCATCAGGTTACGTCCTGTGTCAGTGCATAGTGCCGTCAGGTTACGTCCTGTGTCAGTGCATAGTGCCGTCAGGTTACGTCCTGTGTCAGTGCATAGTGCCGTCAAGTTATACTCTGCACTATGCACTGCATATAACCTGACGGCACTACACACTGACACAGTCAGGTTATGCTCAGTGTCCGTGTATACATGTATTCATTTGAATTTTCTCTTATTGTGGCCCTTTAACAATGAGACAGGTAAATTCTGGCTCATCTCCCAGTCGGGTTGGCCACCCCTGCGATAGCACATCATCTCTGCTTATCACACCTCACAGAATAAGGGCCTAAGTGAGTACTTCAGTAGCATACCACAAAATATCATTTGAAGACAAGCCTGTTGTAGCTATACCTTTTCCAGGTGAAGCACAACGCGTAATTGAGCCAACACATCTACCAAAGTCGAATTCATTGACGCCAAGAAACAAAAGTCAGAGACACAAACTATATTACAACCCAACATATAACACCTCCCCTAAATTCAATTATAACTACTCTCAAAATGATTGCAAAAGATGCTACCTCGACGCAGAGCACTTTCACACAACGATAGCAAAAGAATTTGCTTGTGTCAGCTTCATCATAAAAGCAAAGATGCCTATTCATGCACAGCCCCCATAAATGTTGTTTTAAATGCCATTTTCCATACAATTGTTATCGTCCCTACGTGAATCTTTTGCTTCCCCTACAACAAGATACACAGAGATCAAAACGTCCTCCCTTGGGAGAATGGCCACTCATTGACCCTACATGCAATATTGTTGCTTCCGGTTGAATTACCTGAGAAGATGTTTTTAAGGTTCTCTACAGCAGCTGCCAGCTGGCTGTGCTGAACCACTGCATCTTTAACGTCCTTCAGGCTCTCTATGGTATTGATGCTCTGCCTCCAGTCCTTGCTGACATCTGCCAGAGACTGCTGGATGTCTTTTACATCGTTCAGTGCGTTGTGAAGTTGGTTTAAGCCAGTCCGTACCCCATCCAACTGCGACTGGATGGCTGCCTAAATATAAAAAATAATGAGGGCTTAGAAAGTACAGGACGAATGCGCCCCGCGCACAGTACAGGACGAATGCGCCCCGCGCACAGCACATGACGAATGCGCAGTGAAGGAGGTTACAGCGCAGTGAAGGAGGTTACAGCGCAGTGAAGGAGGTTACAGCGCAGTGAAGGAGGTTACAGCGCAGTGAAGGAGGTTACAGCGCAGTGAAGGAGGTTACAGCGCAGTGAAGGAGGTTACAGCGCAGTGAAGGAGGTTACAGCGCAGTGAAGGAGGTTACAGCGCAGTGAAGGAGGTTACAGCGCAGTGAAGGAGGTTACAGCGCAGTGAAGGAGGTTACAGCGCAGTGAAGGAGGTTACAGCGCAGTGAAGGAGGTTACAGCGCAGTGAAGGAGGTTACAGCCCAGTGAAGGAGGTTACAGCGCAGTGAAGGAGGTTACAGCGCAGTGAAGGAGGTTACAGCGCAGTGAAGGAGGTTACAGCCCAGTGAAGGAGGTTACAGCGCAGTGAAGGAGGATACAGCGCAGTGAAGGAGGTTACAGCCCAGTGAAGGAGGTTACAGCCCAGTGAAGGAGGTTACAGCGCAGTGAAGGAGGTTACAGCGCAGTGAAGGAGGTTACAGCCCAGTGAAGGAGGTTACAACCCAGTGAAGGAGGTTACAGCGCAGTGAAGGAGGTTATAGCGCAGTGAAGGAGGATACAGCGCAGTGAAGGAGGTTACAGCCCAGTGAAGGAGGTTACAGCCCATTGAAGGAGGTTACAGCGCAGTGAAGGAGGTTACAGCGCAGTGAAGGAGGTTACAGCCCAGTGAAGGAGGTTACAACCCAGTGAAGGAGGTTACAGCGCAGTGAAGGAGGTTACAGCGCAGTGAAGGAGGTTACAGCCCAGTGAAGGAGGTTACAGCCCAGTGAAGGAGGTTACAGCCCAGTGAAGGAGGTTACTGCACAGTGAAGGAGGTTACAGCGCAGTGAAGGAGGTTACAGCGCAGTGAAGGAGGTTACAGCGCAGTGAAGGAGGTTACAGCGCAGTGAAGGAGGTTACAGCGCAGTGAAGGAGGTTACAGCGCAGTGAAGGAGGTTACAGCGCAGTGAAGGAGGTTACAGTGCAGTGAAGGAGGTTGGAGGTTACAGCGCAGTGAAGGAGGTTACAGCGCAGTGAAGGAGGTTACAGCCCAGTGAAGGAGGTTACAGCCCAGTGAAGGAGGTTACAGCCCAGTGAAGGAGGTTACAGCGCAGTGAAGGAGGTTACAGCGCAGTGAAGGAGGTTACAGCGCAGTGAAGGAGGTTACAGCGCATTGAAGGAGGTTACAGCGCAGTGAAGAAGGTTACAGCGCAGTGAAGGAGGTTACTGCGCAGTGAAGGAGGTTACAGCCCAGTGAAGGAGGTTACTGCACAGTGAAGGAGGTTACAGCGCAGTGAAGGAGGTTACAGCGCAGTGAAGGAGGTTACAGCGCAGTGAAGGAGGTTACAGCGCAGTGAAGGAGGTTACAGCGCAGTGAAGGAGGTTACAGTGCAGTGAAGGAGGTTGGAGGTTACAGCGCAGTGAAGGAGGTTACAGCGCAGTGAAGGAGGTTACAGCGCAGTGAAGGAGGTTACAGCCCAGTGAAGGAGGTTACAGCCCAGTGAAGGAGGTTACAGCCCAGTGAAGGAGGTTACAGCGCAGTGAAGGAGGTTACAGCGCAGTGAAGGAGGTTACAGCGCAGTGAAGGAGGTTACAGCGCAGTGAAGGAGGTTACAGCGCAGTGAAGAAGGTTACAGCGCAGTGAAGGAGGTTACTGCGCAGTGAAGGAGGTTACAGCCCAGTGAAGGAGGTTACAGCCCAGTGAAGGAGGTTACAGCCCAGTGAAGGAGGTTACAGCCCAGTGAAGGAGGTTACAGCGCAGCGCAGTGAAGGAGGTTACAGCCCAGTGAAGGAGGTTACAGCCCAGTGAAGGAGGTTACAGACCAGTGAAGGAGGTTACAGCCCAGTGAAGGAGGTTACAGCGCAGTGAAGGAGGTTACAGCGCAGTGAAGGAGGTTACAGCGCAGTGAAGGAGGTTACAGCGCAGTGAAGGAGGTTACAGCGCAGTGAAGGAGGTTACAGCCCAGTGAAGGAGGTTACAGCGCAGTGAAGGCGGTTACAGCGCAATGAAGGAGGTTACAGCGCAGTGAAGGAGGTTACAGCTCAGTGAAGGAGGTTACAGCGCAGTGAAGGAGGTTACAGCGCAGTGAAGTCGGTTACCGCCCAGTGAAGGAGGTTACAGCGCAGTGAAGGAGGTTACAGCGCAGTGAAGGAGGTTACAGCGCAGTGAAGGAGGTTACAGCGCAGTGAAGGAGGTTACAGCGCAGTGAAGGAGGTTACAGCGCAGTGAAGGAGGTTACAGCGCAGTGAAGGAGGTTACAGCGCAGTGAAGGAGGTTACAGCGCAGTGAAGGAGGTTACAGCGCATTGAAGTAGGTTACAGCCCAGTGAAGGAGGTTACAGCCCAGTAAAGGAGGTTACAGCGCAGTGAAGGAGGTTACAGCCCAGTGAAGGAGGTTACAGCCCAGTGAAGGAGGTTACAGCGCAGTGAAGGAGGTCACAGCGCAGTGAAGGAGGTCACAGCGCAGTGAAGGAGGTCACAGCGCAGTGAAGGAGGTCACAGCGCAGTGAAGGAGGTCACAGCGCAGTGAAGGAGGTCACAGCGCAGTGAAGGAGGTTACAGCGCAGTGAAGGAGGTTACAGCGCAGTGAAGGAGGATACAGCGCAGTGAAGGCGGTTACAGCGCAGTGAAGGAGGTTACTGCGCAGTGAAGGAGGTTACAGCGCAGTGAAGGAGGTTACAGCGCAGTGAAGGAGGTTACAGCGCAGTGAAGGAGGTTACAGCGCAGTGAAGGAGGTTACAGCGCAGTGAAGGAGGTTACAGCGCAGTGAAGGAGGTTACAGCGCAGTGAAGGAGGTTACAGCGCAGTGAAGGAGGTTACAGCGCAGTGAAGGAGGTTACAGCGCAGTGAAGGAGGTTACAGCGCAGTGAAGGAGGTTACAGCGCAGTGAAGGAGGTTACAGCGCATTGAAGTAGGTTACAGCCCAGTGAAGGAGGTTACAGCCCAGTAAAGGAGGTTACAGCGCAGAGAAGGAGGTTACAGCGCAGTGAAGGAGGTTACAGCCCAGTAAAGGAGGTTACAGCGCAGTGAAGGAGGTCACAGCGCAGTGAAGGAGGTCACAGCGCAGTGAAGGAGGTCACAGCGCAGTGAAGGAGGTCACAGCGCAGTGAAGGAGGTCACAGCGCAGTGAAGGAGGTCACAGCGCAGTGAAGGAGGTCACAGCGCAGTGAAAGAGGTCACAGCGCAGTGAAGGAGGTTACAGCGCAGTGAAGGAGGTTACAGCGCAGTGAAGGAGGTTACAGCGCAGTGAAGGAGGATACAGCGCAGTGAAGGCGGTTACAGCGCAGTGAAGGAGGTTACTGCGCAGTGAAGGAGGTTACAGCGCAGTGAAGGAGGTTACAGCGCAGTGAAGGAGGTTACAGCGCAGAGAAGGAGGTTACAGCCCAGTGAAGGAGGTTACAGCCCAGTGAAGGAGGTTACAGCCCAGTGAAAGAGGTTACAGCGCAGTGAAGGAGGTTACAGCGCAGTGAAGGAGGTTACAGCGCAGTGAAGGAGGTTACAGCGCAGTGAAGGAGGATACAGCGCAGTGAAGGCGGTTACAGCGCAGTGAAGGAGGTTACTGCGCAGTGAAGGAGGTTACAGCGCAGTGAAGGAGGTTACAGCGCAGTGAAGGAGGTTACAGCGCAGAGAAGGAGGTTACAGCCCAGTGAAGGCGGTTACAGCCCAGTGAAGGAGGTTACAGCCCAGTGAAAGAGGTTACAGCGCAGTGAAGGAGGTTACAGCGCAGTGAAGGAGGTTACAGCGCAGTGAAGGAGGTTACAGCGCAGTGAAGGAGGTTACAGCGCAGTGAAGGAGGTTACAGCGCAGTGAAGGAGGTAACAGCGCAGTGAAGGAGGTTACAGCGCAGTGAAGGAGGTTACAGCGCAGTGAAGGAGGTTACAGCGCAGTGAAGGAGGTTACAGCGCAGTGAAGGAGGTTACAGCGCAGTGAAGGAGGTTACAGCGCAGTGAAGGAGGTTACAGCGCAGTGAAGGAGGTTACAGCGCAGTGAAGGAGGTTACAGCCCAGTGAAGGAGGTTACAGCCCAGTGAAGGAGGTTACAGCGCAGTGAAGGAGGTTACAGCGCAGTGAAAGAGGTTACAGCCCAGTGAAGGAGGTTACAGCGCAGTGAAGGAGGTTACAGCGCAGTGAAGGAGGTTACAGCGCAGTGAAGGAGGTTACAGCGCAGTGAAGGAGGTTACAGCGCAGTGAAGAAGGTTACAGCGCAGTGAAGGAGGTTACAGCGCAGTGAAGGAGGTTACAGCGCAGTGAAGGAGGTTACAGCGCAGTGAAGGAGGTTACAGCGCAGTGAAGGAGGTAACAGCGCAGTGAAGGAGGTTACAGCGCAGTGAAGGAGGTTACAGCCCAGTGAAGGAGGTTACAGCGCAGTAAAGGAGGTTACAGCCCAGTGAAGGAGGTTACAGCCCAGTGAAGGAGGTTACAGCGCAGTGAAGGAGGTTACAGCCCAGTGAAGGAGGTTACAGCGCAGTGAAGGAGGTTGGAGGTTACAGCGCAGTGAAGGAGGTTACAGCGCAGTGAAGGAGGTTACAGATCAGTGAAGGAGGTTACAGCGCAGTGAAGGAGGTTACAGCCCAGTGAAGGAGGTTACAGCCCAGTGAAGGAGGTTACAGCGCAGTGAAGGACGTTGGAGTTTACAGCGCAGTGAAGGAGGTTACAGCTCAGTGAAGGAGGTTACAGCGCAGTGAAGGAGGTTACAGCGCAGTGAAGGAGGTTACAGCGCAGTGAAGGAGGTTACAGCGCAGTGAAGGAGGTTACAGCGCAGTGAAGGAGGTTACAGCGCAGAGAAGGAGGTTACAGCGCAGTGAAGGAGGTTACAGCCCAGTGAAGGAGGTTACAGCCCAGTGAAGGAGGTTACAGCGCAGTGAAGGAGGTTACAGCGCAGTGAAGGAGGTTACAGCCCAGTGAAGGAGGTTACAGCGCAGTGAAGGAGGTTACAGCGCAGTGAAGGAGGTTACAGCGCAGTGAAGGTTACAGCGCAGTGAAGGAGGTTACAGCGCAGTGAAGGAGGTTACAGCGCAGTGAAGGAGGTTACAGCGCAGTGAAGGAGGTTACAGCGCAGTGAAGGAGGTTACAGCGCAGTGAAGGAGGTTACAGCGCAGTGAAGGAGGTTACAGCGCAGTGAAGGAGGTTACAGCGCAGTGAAGGCGGTTACAGCGCAGTGAAGGCGGTTACAGCGCAGTGAAGGAGGTTACAGCGCAGTGAAGGAGGTTACAGCGCAGTGAAGGAGGTTACAGCGCAGTGAAGGAGGTTACAGCGCAGAGAAGGAGGTTACAGCCCAGTGAAGGAGGTTACAGCCCAGTGAAGGAGGTTACAGCGCAGTGAAGGAGGTTACAGCCCAGTGAAGGAGGTTACAGCGCAGTGAAGGACGTTGGAGGTTACAGCGCAGTGAAGGAGGTTACAGCGCAGTGAAGGAGGTTACAGCGCAGTGAAGGAGGTTACAGCGCAGTGAAGGAGGTTACAGCGCAGTGAAGGAGGTTACAGCGCAGAGAAGGAGGTTACAGCGCAGTGAAGGAGGTTACAGCCCAGTGAAGGAGGTTACAGCCCAGTGAAGGAGGTTACAGCGCAGTGAAGGAGGTTACAGCGCAGTGAAGGAGGTTACAGCCCAGTGAAGGAGGTTACAGCGCAGTGAAGGAGGTTACAGCGCAGTGAAGGAGGTTACAGCGCAGTGAAGGAGGTTACAGCGCAGAGAAGGAGGTTACAGCCCAGTGAAGAAGGTTACAGCCCAGTGAAGGAGGTTACAGCGCAGTGAAGGAGGTTACAGCCCAGTGAAGGAGGTTACAGCGCAGTGAAGGACGTTGGAGGTTACAGCGCAGTGAAGGAGGTTACAGCGCAGTGAAGGAGGTTACAGCGCAGTGAAGGAGGTTACAGCGCAGTGAAGGAGGTTACAGCGCAGTGAAGGAGGTTACAGCGCAGAGAAGGAGGTTACAGCGCAGTGAAGGAGGTTACAGCCCAGTGAAGGAGGTTACAGCCCAGTGAAGGAGGTTACAGCGCAGTGAAGGAGGTTACAGCGCAGTGAAGGAGGTTACAGCCCAGTGAAGGAGGTTACAGCGCAGTGAAGGAGGTTACAGCGCAGTGAAGGAGGTTACAGCGCAGTGAAGGAGGTTACAGCGCAGTGAAGGAGGTTACAGCGCAGTGAAGGAGGTTACAGCGCAGTGAAGGAGGTTACAGCGCAGTGAAGGAGGTTACAGCGCAGTGAAGGAGGTTACAGCGCAGTGAAGGAGGTTACAGCGCAGTGAAGGAGGTTACAGCGCAGTGAAGGAGGTTACAGCGCAGTGAAGGCGGTTACAGCGCAGTGAAGGCGGTTACAGCGCAGTGAAGGAGGTTACAGCGCAGTGAAGGAGGTTACAGCGCAGTGAAGGAGGTTACAGCGCAGTGAAGGAGGTTACAGCGCAGTGAAGGAGGTTACAGCGCAGTGAAGGAGGTTACAGCGCAGTGAAGGAGGTTACAGCGCAGAGAAGGAGGTTACAGCGCAGTGAAGGAGGTTGGAGGTTACAGCGCAGTGAAGGAGGTTACAGCGCAGTGAAGGAGGTTACAGCGCAGTGAAGGAAGTTACAGCGCAGTGAAGGAGGTTACAGCGCAGTGAAGGAGGTTACAGCGCAGTGAAGGAGGTTACAGCGCAGTGAAGGAGGTTACAGCGCAGAGAAGGAGGTTACAGCGCAGTGAAGGAGGTTACAGCCCAGTGAAGGAGGTTACAGCCCAGTGAAGGAGGTTACAGCGCAGTGAAGGAGGTTACAGCGCAGTGGAGGAGGTTACAGCGCAGTGAAGGAGGTTACAGCGCAGTGAAGGAGGTTACAGCGCAGTGAAGGAGGTTACAGCGCAGTGAAGGAGGTTACAGCGCAGTGAAGGAGGTTACAGCGCAGTGGAGGAGGTTACAGCGCAGTGAAGGAGGTTACAGCCCAGTGAAGGAGGTTGGACGGGACATGCATTTGACAGCATAGCTCCTGTAGTTAACCATTTTAATATTTTCTCTCAGATGGCGCTAAGTTTTAATTGTGTACATTAAAGGTTATATTTGATTTTTTCAGTACAGCTTAGGGCAGTGCATGGCAGATGTCTGGAAGAAGCAAAAATGTTCCACTGTGCCATGCACAATTAGTCCCTAGCAGCTGTAGGAAGAATTGATTTTATAGAACACAATAGTTGCACTAATGAAAAAATAAAAAAATAATAAAAAATTGATTGTATAAATTACAATAAAAGCAGCCTGGATACAACTCTGACCCCTGGTCAGATAATAGCATGGAACTGGAATTTGTATCAATGGCGCTCACAGAGATATATATAGGTAAGGTAAAAGATATATATATATACAGATGACGTTTGACGGATCCAATGATGATCAAACATGAAATATAAGAAAAAAACAACATAGTATAATACTATAAACACTCAAGGACAAACTAACAAAGACTAACAGTGTTGCTGAACCACACAGATGACTGAATAAAAAACATTTAATATATCATATAAAAAGCCATTGATACAAATTCCAGTTCCAAGAATTGATTTTATAACCTATTCAATCAAATCCAACTTTCTGGCAGAGACCGTGCAATGCCTCGCCGTCGCGCTGGTCTCCCTGCCGGCCTCCCTGCCGGCGCGCTGGCCTCCCTGCCGGCCTCCCTGCCTCACCTTCAGTCTGGCCTCCACAGATGCTTTCTTACGAGCCTCCCTCCTCCGATATTGCTCCACCTTATCCAGCTGATCAGGCCTCTGCAGCATCCCGGCCACCCGCTGCACTGCAGTGCCCACCACTTCCCTCTCCGGCTCCTCCATCCTGAGCCTGGGGAGTAGATCCCAAAACAATTATGGGAATTGACACATCTGGAGCAATAAGTTCAAGGAATTAATAACACAAGCATTTTAGTGTGCACATAACCCATCACAACACCTAGAGTGTAAGCTCTTCTGCATATGGTTCCCTTTTCACATTGCCCCAATGCTGTAAGCGCTTAACTCTTTATCAGCGGCTTGGATCTCATAATGCAAACTTGAGTATGTGTGTGTTCTTAGTGCCCGAGTAACTGCGTGAGTAGGGAGGGGAGTAAAGATACTGGACTTTGTAAACACTGAATTTGAAATCAGGGGAACCTGGTTCATTTCCCGGGGTCGGCTCCATGTGACCTTGGGCAAGTCACTATCTCCCTGTGCCTCAGGCACCAACATCATAGATTGTAAGCTCTACGGGGCAGCGACTGTCTCTATAAAAATTCATATGTGCTGCTTACCGCGAGCTAAACTATGGGAGAAAAACGCTATATGAAATAAAAGTTTATTATGAAATGAATAGAACCAAAATCCTATCTAGCAAGAACCTTCACAGCAATAACTAGGACCATAGTGTTATGTTCCCGAATGGACTTTTTTAGTTATATATCCTGTGTATATCCAGTGGTGGGAAGGGGGGAAAAAAAGGAATTTTAAACTGCTATACCCCCAGAAGACTAGAAGTTTAACTCATATGATGTTAGTATCTCGGCCCTTGAGCCTGTCTTGCTCGATTATTATTATTTTATATTTTAAAGGACTTTTAATGATAGGAATCATGATTTTTCTTCATATCTAGCTTCTGGGGTTACATAATAGATGGGGTTGAAAAAAGACATATGTCCAAGGTTACCATGGTAACGTGGAGACAGGACTGGGCTCTGCTGACAGCTCTATTTGAAGCTCCCAGACATTTAATATTTCAAACGCTCATACTGTATCTCCTGAAAGGCGCGTCGGATTGAAAAAATAAAAACAGTGTTGGAAAGGGCAAAAAGAGATCTCCTAAAGTATTGGGAATAGCTGCTTTAATAAGCGATGTTGGCAATTGCCCCAAATATGGAAAGGAAAGTCATAAGAGGTTATGAATGTGGTTCTCTCTTTTTCTATTCAATTCATTTTCCATAACTTTCTTTTATTTCACTGGCATTGATAACCATGGCAACCTCTGTTGGTTTGGTTTGTACTTTTTTTGCAGCAGCTATGGTTTTAAATACCCAGTTTTTAATTTATTTTTTAGAACATGTTATCTGAAATTAAGGAAGCTAACATAATTTCCTTTACTAAAAAACAATAAGATATTCAACAGTATTAAAATAGTAAGTTTGTCTCTGAATAAAATGGTTATTTGAAGAGTCATGGGATACAAAGAGGCTGTGATATTCCTGAAAACAGCTCTTAAAAAGGGCTGAAACATTATTCTCAATCTACCTCAACACAATAATATATTTGCAATACCTACAAACAATAGAACGATGCAGCGGGTAACCAGATGACACTATGAAGAATGCCATTATTTTCAGGTTATAATTAATAACTGTAAGCGCTTTAATAATGGAGTGACTTCAAGTAATTAATGGGAAGGGAACGTGTCTGAAATGGACATAAAATATGAGAGCGAATAAACATATTAGTTAAACAAGTTAGTACACACAGTGTGTGTGTATGTGTATGTTCTTCCTTTAAAATCCTTATCTCACTTCGTTAAAGTGATGAGAAGGTGGCAACGGGTGTTCAGGAAGATGTATAGTGGCACTTGTGCTGGTAGGTTTAACCATACTGTGAAAGCTTGAACAATATACCCGGTTAAAGTGGGAAACGTACTTTGCCAACATGCAAATGAAGCAGACGCGGTAAGTAAGACCTCAACCCCCAAATATGGAACACATCGAAAAGCAATGGCCTTCATTCTCCCGAGGCTTCCAAAGATAAGGGAGAGGAAGAGCATGAAGGCAGAGAGGGTGCTAAGAATCCCCGGAGATTAAACAAAAGCCATCATTATGGCTATCTACAACTGCCGGACTCTCTCCAGTGAAGTAGCACTGAAGACGAACGTGAAAAGATTAAATGGGATAATGCTGGCCTTAATGGAATAGGAAGAAAAGACGAAGGCCTCATTGAGCTCAAAAGTGGACACCTATTATATTAAGAGGTATAGAAATGGAAGAATCAGTGGAGTAGGCTTCATCGTTAACAAGAGAAGGAGAAAACATACTGATTTATAAATGCTCATCAGAAAGAGCAACTACAATCGTCATTCAATTGACAAAGAGATACAGGCTTCAAATAATCCAAGTGTATGTTCCAACATCAAATTCCGCAGGCAATGAAGTGAACCAATTTAACAACAAAGGAAATTGTCACCTCAAGATCCTTATGGGAGATTTTAATACAATGATTGGTGCCCAGCAGAATGACGAAGGATCAGTTAGTAAGTACGGTTACAGGAGTAGGAATGAGCATGGATACAGAGGGTAGAATTTGCAGAATGTGAAAACTTCTACATCATGAATCCATTTTTCAAGGAGAATCCAAATACAAAACGGACATGGAATGAACCAATGGAAATCAAGAATAAAAGTGACTATACAAAAGCTAAAAAGCAACACTGAACTGAAGACGGCAAAGTCCTTAACCAGTTTGACACCTGGAGTAATCACTGATTGGTTTGCTGTAAATTACATTTGAATGTGACATAGCAAAGAAAAAAATGATTAAAAAAATAACAAAAATCAACCAACATTTAAAACCCCAAGGAAAACATCAGAGTTTCAACTATACTGTAACTGAAAAATCGCTTCAGCTTGGTTGAAATACATGGGGACACTTGAACAACCAATTATGAAGATTGTAGTTGAACAGGATATGAAAATATCTGATGACACAAAGCAATTACTGACATGACAAGAAAGAAAGCAATCCCAAGATGCAAAATCAATAATTGAATAAGCAGAGCTGTGCAAGACGATCAGCAAACGTATAACTGAAGATGTAAGAAAATGTAACGGTGATATGGTGAGGAAGAATACTGAAGCTAACAGAAGCTTAAAGAAGATGGAGCAGCAACTTATGAATGGGAAGAAGCAAGTCATTGCACTCAAACAAGATGATGGATCAACAATAAAAGACACTGCACTTACCACAAGGAGGATTGAGGACTTCTACATTAAATTGTATGAAAAGCGTACATTGATATTATAAGGAACATTTAGGACAATGCCACATCAACCAATACATTACAGGAAGATAAGGATTAGCAAGGGAGTGCTACTGTACCCAGACACACCATGTCACCAAAGCTTTTCACAGTAACACGAAGAATTGTTTAAAGACATTGCATAGAGACGAAAAGGGGATACAAAAAACAATGGTGAATACTTGGGTCACCTACGATTTGCAGATAACATTGTTATTTTTGCCGCAATGTCAAAAGGCAGCTAGAAACAAATCGGAGAACTCGCTGTAGCAAGTAAGGCTAAGGCCCCGCTCCCTCAGTCAGCGCGCCCGCACTGCAGACAGGCGGGGCGCTGACAGACACAGACCGCGTTATGCGGTCTGTAGGGAGCCGGAGCGGGAGGGGGGCGGGAGTGGGAGGGTGGGGGTGGTTTGAGCGGAGGGACCCGCTACTCCCCCCCCCTCCCTCCACGGGCTCGATCTCCCGGGCTGCAGGAGGGAGATGCTGCGGGCTGCTAGAAGGAAGGTAAGCTCCCGCTCCCTCCCCTTCCCCCCCCCCCCCCCACACACACACCTTGTGTAGAAAGCTGTCTGACAGCTCCCGCCGCTGATTGGCTCATCAGCGCACCATGTGACGCGTCACCGCTCGGGATCACAATTTTCTTGCATCCCCTGGCGGCTGACGCGTCACAGTGCGCAGTGAGCCGTGCAGCGAGGGGGGACTGGGACCGGCTCAGAAGGATTCCCCTGCTGGTGGGGAACGCTCACGCGGCCGCCCGCGCCGCCGGGGGCACAGCGGGTCCCAGCCCTAAGAAGGTGGGCTTCCATAAATATCTCAGCAATACCAAAGTGATGTTTCACAATTTAGTCAACTCTGCAAAGATCAAAATAAATGGATTAGGACTTGAAGTCAAAGACTATGTCTACTATGGCTGGCAAATAACAATGGATGGGAACCATTTGAATTAAATCAATAGAATGGAGATGGGATGAAGCACATCTGGAAGACACAAGACAATCTTTCAAGAGAACCTTCAACTGCGACTCAAAAGAACAGTTTTTGACCAGTGTATTCTGCCTTTTCTCACATATGGATGTGAAACTTGGGCCCTAAATGTGATGATAATTAAGGAGCTTCAGACAACTCCAAAAAGTTATTGTAGATGTATGATGGGTATTACTCGAAGAGACAGGAAAAAGAATGAATGTGAGAGCAAACAAAAAAGTCTGCGACATCTTCACAAGGGTGTAGAAATTAAACAGGCAGGGGGCCGGACATATCACAAGAAGAAATGATCATCGTTGGACAAAGATGGTACTCGACTGGATTCCAAAGGAAATTAAAAAGACCAAGACGACAATTAAAAGTAAGATGAGAAGATGAAATCATAATATTTGTTGGAGCAACGTAGGTAAAAGAGGCTTGCAAGTGCAATACCTGGAAGATCATTGGGGAGACTTTCGTCCAGGTACTGAGCATCCTCAAGAAGGGGTCCATGCTAGACAAAAAAGGATGCATTTAGCAGGAAAAAGAAAACCGAAGTATTTAAAATATCAGCACCAGCCAAAGTATGAGCAAAGTCAGGATGTTTATTGACGAATATCGGACGGTTAACTCTGTGTGTGTATGTATATATATATATATATATATATATATATATATATATACACATATATATATATACATATATACACATATATATAGATCTATATATATACATACACACACACACACACACACACACACAGAGAGAGAGAGAGAGTTAACCGTCCGATATTGGTCAATAAACATCCTGACTTTGCTCATACTTTGGCTGGTGCTGATATTTTAAATACTTCGGTTTTCTTTTTCCTGCTAAATGCATCCTTTTTTGTCTAGCATGGACCCCTTCTTGAGGATACGCAGTATATCTATATATACATAGTACAGGCGCAGTTCTCGCACGCAGAATAGTCTACAATGAGGTGCAGTCTCTTTGAGATCAGAGTGAAGAAATGAATAAATTCCCTTAAAAGCAACAATTACACAACTGAGTTGTAAACAATGTTTTAACTCCTTTGCTGCTAAAAGAGCAAGCAACACACAATATACAGTATGCTATTGTGAACAGCTGATGGCAGCAAGTTCTGTTTTCTTTTTTGTAACCACAAATATATTATTTCAATACTACCATTATCATTACTATTTTTAGAATACATCGTTAAATAGCTACATACCAATTATTAGCAATACTGATAATGGTAACAAAACCAGCAAAATATTATAACGTCATTTAAAAATAAGCATGATTTTTCTCTCTATATATATATATATATAATCAAAACGATCAAAAATATATGTTATTAGGATGACAGCTGCTTGGAAGATCACACACTATGTGCCCCTGTCATCAACCCCTCCCCCCACGTGAGAAGGTAACAATAGGAGAGGTAACAATAGGAGGGGTATCACAGAGGGAACACCCTCAGGTGGGATGCAGGGGGATATATATATATTTACACTCAGCTCGGCCGCTCCTCGCTTCCGCCTCTCTCCAGTCTCCGACCCCTATCGCTCACTCTGGACGGAGCGCAGCGAGGGACAAAAGCAGGGAGGAGCTAAAACGCGGCAGAGGCGGCCTTCTTTGGTAAGGGCAGGATGCCCATCTGTCCATGCTAAGTTGCTTGGGCACCTCCGGGAGATAGACTGAGGCATAGCAAAACAAAGCTGTGTGTATGAAAAGCGAGGGACAGAGAGTAATACAGGGACCTCCATATTCACCGGGATTGACTTCAAAAGTGATGTTTAAAAAATATATATATATATATATATATTATAAATGAATATACAGGAATATTTACAGTTGCTATATATATATATATAGCAACTGTAAATATTCCTGTATATTCATTTGCATGTCTTAGACAGGTCTGCAACCCTGTCTTTCACCATTATCACCCAGCACACAGCACTTAACCTTAATTATATATATATAATCAAAAAATAAATAGATGATACCGTTCTGTGGCTAACGAAATGCTTTTATTTGTGCGAGCTTTCGAGATACACTGATCTCTTCTTCCGGCGATGTTACAATGAATGTAACATCGCCGGAAGAAGAGATCAGTGTATCTCGAAAGCTCGCACAATAAATGCATTTAGTTAGCCACAGAACGATATCATCTACTTATTTTTTGATTATTGAAGCTCGGCTAACACGGTACTGATACATATATATATATATATATATATATATATATATATATATATATATATATATATATATATATATATATATATATATATATATAAAACAATAAGGAGACAGCGCGGCTCCCATAGTATAATACTGTATAAAAATTATTTATTAATAATAATGCTGCTAGATTACGGACACTCACAATGTGTAAAAAGGTATAAAGCAGTGAATAAAGGTATCATGGCATATCACCCATTAATCCATTTTGTGCGCCAATCCTCGTGTAGCTGAACTGATAGTCTCCGTCGCGGACACCAGGAACGTGCGCGCGCACCTAGTCTCTTCCTGTTTTCAAAGTCTCGCGATAGTTGGTACCGGGAGATTTCATAAGATCCGGACACAGTTCAATATGCACTGTATGCACAGGCGGCTCGGATGTTTGGATTAAAAGGGTATTATCGCCAACCAATGACAAATGAACAAATGGATAAATAAATGGGTAAATAAGGTCCATAAATAGGTCTTGCCCTACGCCTTTCATTTGTCGTTAGGTTCGCGCGTGCGCAGATGCGATGCGGCGGCCATTACAGGGAGTGAGAAGAGGCGCTCCATAGTCAGGGACATCCCCCAGTTCGCACATGCGCAGTTAGCAGCGGCGGCGGCCATTACACAGCACGCACGCGGCCCCAATGTTAAAGAGGGCCATAAAGGACTACAACACCCAGAAGCCTCTGGGGACTGCCCTATGATCCCTGTCACATGCAGCCAGACACTATACAAAAAAAACACTAGATGGCGCTCATACACTCTAAAAAACACACAACTTAAACCATGCAGTGATATATAGTGACTAGTGATATCAAAAATAAATCAAAAATAAAGTGCATGAAGTGATAAATAGACACTCAAACCCTTAAGGACTGTTTCACGGTCCGCAAAGTAACAGGAAAAGGAATCAGGGGAGCGTCAGTGCCTAAGGAAAAAATGTGATACTCGCATAGTGCAATATGTTAACAATACACATACACAGGCAGAGCTCTCATAAGAGCACAGTGAGGCTAGATATTAATGATCACTAAGTATCAGAATTATTAGCTGTGTATGGGCATCTCTAATGACCCATACACACAGGAACATAAATAGGAGGTAGGAATCCAAAAGAGAGACACCAATCCAATACTTAAAAAATGTAGATATTTATCCAGCATTGATAAAAATTGGAGGCTTACAGGATTCCGGAAAGGTAACAGCAAGTTTGTACACATGAAGGTTCACTCGAGTCGCGTTCTCGGGATCTCTGCACGATGCTGCTTCCTCATCCGGTCTCCGACCTGCGCTGCTTCAGGGGGCCGATACGTCACTTCCGGGTTCTTCAACTCGTATTGCGGACGCCACCGGAACTCCACAGCAGGCTCTCTCCCTCTGGATCTCACACGAGGGGTTACGCTCTACTAGTTTCGCCGTACGAGGGAGAGAGCCTGCTGTGGAGTTCCGGTGGCGTCCGCAATACGAGTTGAAGAACCCGGAAGTGACGTATCGGCCCCCTGAAGCAGCGCAGGTCGGAGACCGGATGAGGAAGCAGCATCGTGCAGAGATCCCGAGAACGCGACTCGAGTGAACCTTCATGTGTACAAACTTGCTGTTACCTTTCCGGAATCCTGTAAGCCTCCAATTTTTATCAATGCTGGATAAATATCTACATTTTTTAAGTATTGGATTGGTGTCTCTCTTTTGGATTCCTACCTCCTATTTATGTTCCTGTGTGTATGGGTCATTAGAGATGCCCATACACAGCTAATAATTCTGATACTTAGTGATCATTAATATCTAGCCTCACTGTGCTCTTTTGAGAGCTCTGCCTGTGTATGTGTATTGTTAACATATTGCACTATGCGAGTATCACATTTTTTCCTTAGGCACTGACGCTCCCCTGATTCCTTTTCCTGTTACATGCAGCCAGACAGCCAGTAGAGTTTGCAGCTTCTCCTGCTGGAGAAAGATACAATGTTGCGCACAGACCATGCGAGTCAGTAGGAGCTGGGACACTGTGAGGATGCGGCGATCGCGGCGCTCACAGCGCGACCCCTCCTCACCTCCAAATGCCCCCGCTGCCGTGAGACGGCTTCCTCACCTCCACCTGCTCCCACTGTGCAGGGACGCCCCCTCGTTCCCGGCGGGCCGGCGCTGCCCCGCGGTCTCTCAGGGCTCTGGCGGTTCCCTCTGGTCCCGGGCGCGCGCTCTCCGACTTTACAGAGCGCGCGCCGGGCAAGGATAATTTATTCACTGCACTAGCAGTGAAACCACGCCCCCAAATCTCACAAAGGCTGCCACTTAACCCTAAAGCTCCCCACCTGGCTGCATATCATAGGAACCAATCCAGGACAGCTCCTCATGTTCCTCCACGACTGCCTCCGTTCCCTATTGGTCAGCCGCAATATATAGTACCTGTGTTGCCTCTCTCACATCGCTCGACATAGTCTCTGCTTACAGACGTCTATTCTGGCTCTCCCTTTGCTCTTCGTTTATTCAGGTTGCGACCCGGCTTGGCGGACGTTCCTCTCTGGCTCTGGACCCCGGCTCCCACTTGACCTTGCAGCTTCTCTCATCCCTCGACCACAGCTTGGACCTCGACCTCCCTGATCTCTCTCTCCCTGACCTTGGCTAGTGGCAACGACTTCGTCTCTTTTGTACCGGTACCGGCAAGTATTGCTACACCCATTCCGGCGTGGCCTGGCAACGCCAAAACACCACACTCCGGACACGCTCCTTCTGCTGCGGGTGCGTGCACATATACGTCCCCACCTCAGTATAAGGGACGAGTCTGGTCTGCGGGCGTTTTTGTGCAGGGAGGAAAGTAGCCTTCTGCACTAGGCCAGAAGTTTCCCTCAGGCCCCCAGCTAGGCCCTACTCACCTCAGCTTGTGGTTTGCTGCAGGGACTCCCCTTAGGATAGGGACAGGGTCCTGTAGAACCTAGGCAAGTGAGGGTTCAGCCAGGAAGCGTGTATATCCTGGCACTGCTGTGGAAGGTGAATTATCCTCTGCTGTAGCAGAGGCAGAGACTGTCTAAAGGTGGATCACTCCATGCGGGAGCCACCCACCATTGAGGAAAAGGCGGAGGTGTCTTGGATCGTCTCCTGAAGCAAGGGATTCCAAGCAAGCATCTGAGCGTCCGGGTGTGGACATACCCGGCAGGTATCTGCATCATACACCAAATGCACCAACCTCATCTCATCTAGTGGGCAGCGCTGTCTCACACTTGGGTGGGAGGGGACTTTGGGGACACTTGGGACTTTGGTATATGGTGTGGGGTTATCACCCATGAGGAGCAGTGTTACAGGGTGACACTGAAGTACTGTTGATGACATGTGATGTGATGTTACGGTTATGTTTCATATACAGTAAACTGTTCTTATATATACTTCGCTGTATGTGCTTACTGTGTATGTGGGTCCTGTGTAGGGAACATTCTACACTCCTAGAATCCTACACAGGTGGAGACGCTGTAAGTAAGATCGTTCCAGAGGATTCACCCCAGGCTCTCACTGGCGGAGGCTCAGGCCTCCTGTGAGCCTAACAGGTATATTGCACCGCACCTGGTAACATATAGGTTCCCCCTCACATGCACTCTATCTGCGATTATGGGTGGAGGAAAACTCTTTTGTAATCATCCGACCATCTGTGTATATATGTATGTTTTTATTTATATAGCGCCATTAATGTACATAGCGCTTCACAGTAGTAGCTTCTGTGTCTCGAATGTTATGTAAAGAATGGATCTAAAGTGCGGTCCTCTTAAGTTTTTAAGGGAAATTAAAATGGACCTCTCTGACTGCCGTGGATCCAATCAATCATGAGAACATTACCATGACACGCAGCACCCCAGTTTAGCACTAGGATTTCCTCCGTCAATATCTCTTGGGCAGCAATTCTGCTCTGGGTATAAGATAAAAATACGTGCTAAATTAGGAGGTTGGTGATCGCTACTATAAGTTTTGTGTCTGTCCTTGTATGAATGTAATTGTTACGCCGGTGCTGCCTGCAGACCAGACCCGTCCCCTGTGCTGAGGTGGGACGTAGGGATACACGCACCCGCAGCGAAGGGAGCGTGTCCGGAGTGTGGTGTTAGTGTTGCCAGGCCAGGTATAGTAAGGAAGACAATACTTGCCGGTACCGGTAGTAGAGAAAGTGTAGTTATTGCCGTTGCCAAGGTCAGGGATAGGAGAAGTCACGAAGTCCAAGTAGAGCCGAAGTCGAGAGCCAGAGGGGTTAGTCGTCCAATCCGCGTCGATACCTGAGGAGTCACTGAGAGAGTAGTCAAATGCTTCCATAGAGAACTATGTCGAGCGACAAGTGATGGGAAGCACAGGCATAATAAAGCTGGGCAGGCCAATGGGAAGAGGGTGCAGGCCTGGAGGACTGCAAGGAGTCCTCCCTGATAGGAGGGAGGTGTTACAGCCCAGCTGAGTGTAGTCATTGATTTGCATGGAATCATGTGGTGCTTGGGGGCGGCGCCTCACTGCAGGGGCAGAGGGTAAAAGGCGTGTGCTCTGTAAGCTGGGAAGGCATGCACATAACGTCTGGGGCTGGCGCGCGTGTTCGCGTGGATTCTGTGACTGACGCGCGTATGCGCATGGGGTCAGTGACAGACGCGCGTGTGCGCATAGAGCGCGGAGCCGGAGACACACAGAGGCTGTGGTTAAACAGGCATCTCTTCGGTGGGTGCAATCCTGTGATGGCGAGGAGCCAGAGTGCCAGTGGCAGACAATGGAGGTATGTGGGAATTGCACTGCAGGCGCTGGGACGCCTGAGTACCAACGGGGGGTGGGCAATGGTCGCGCTGACGGTGCTGAGACACCAGATTCCTTACAGTAATTTACCATATTAACTTCTGAAAGAACATTACTGCTCCCAAAAGTGCACATTTGTTCTTTGATATCAGGTAGACGCTATCATTAAAGTTACCCTAGATTAAATACTTTCCAATAACAATTTTTCTTCTACAGTTCTAAGCAGTGGCTGCGAAAATATAAACGATACAACAACAAACCCTAAAAAATAGTTACAGCTAAAAAGATCCTTTATTCAGGACGATGTATAACGTTAGATAATAAACTCTTTGTGGCAGGGGCTCTTCGATGTTTACATTTCTGTATTATTTGCATATCTCTTATTGTATTATTGTTCTTTGTACTATGCCTTGTATGATATATGTAAAGTGCTGCATATATTGACTGATGCTACTTGAATCCAACCCAAGAGAGGAAAGTTTAATGCAGTGCTAGTGCTTCTTAAAGTAGCAGTCCGAGCTGTTGTTTTTTATATACAAAATAAAGAATAAAAAGTAACACACTCACAAACTGAGATAACAGGAAAGCGTTGTGACCACCGAGGGTCAAAAAAAGAGCACTTCAAAACTAGGGCCAGATAGCCAATCCCTGCGCCCCAGAGCCCGGACACCCCTCCATAGGCGATCGACCAATGCTCTATAGCTCATACCCCCAGACAGTCAGACGCCCCCCCCCACCCCATTCCCCCCTCTCCTCTCCTCCCCCCTCCCCCCCCCACCCACTCAGTCCCCCTCCCCTCTGCCTTCCCTCTCTGAAGGCTCCCCCCCCCTTTTCTACGGACAACGGCGGTTGTCTTTCTGCTCCCCCCCCGAAAAAAACTGTGGATTGGAAAATGTTAGGCGTTATAGCACAATACCACTGTATGTTTAACTGAATGCCTAATAAAATTGTTTGGGAAAAAAAAAAAAGAGCACTTGAACTACTACAGCAGAAGACGCCAAGGCGTCATGACGTCACTTCCGGGTATGACGCTAACATACAGGGGACCAGGGATCCGCAGTGCAGCAAAGTTCCACACGCCACCGCCCTATGCGTTTCACTCACAGAGCTTCCTCAGGGGCTATGATAAGTGTTGAGAGGGTTCCCCCCTTCTTACAGTCCGAAATTTACAATCAATGTCGTGATGCATGCAATGCGGAAGTGCACACTAATATATTACATAATAAGATTAAAAATGATTGATCATGTGAAAAACAGGACTTCTAAGGACAAAAAATTAATGACTGAATACCCAGATTCATATAGGCTTCCATTTCAAAACCTATTAAAGATTTAAAGTAGCTAATTGCTTATGTACCCCCTCAACTTTTAGATCCCAACTTGGATCCGCTGGTCCTCTCACCACATGCGCTCACAATGACTTGGGCAACTCTTGATCGAGCCTGATAGTCCTCAAGCTTGTGCAGATCTGACCTCATCTGTCATGGCTGCCCTCTCTCCCTCCCAGTCCAACCTCTTCCACAGCCTTTGTCATTGGATGCTATCATGTCCATCAACAGTCACATGTCCATAGCACATTGGAGAGGAACCTGCCAGGGGGCAGTGCGAGTGAGTGATTCCATCACACAGGGGGTTACACATGCATAAAATCAAACAGGCCCCAGTACCGCTAGCAGTACAGAAAGTGCAGGAGGATTGATCTGGATCCAAGACTTTTGGATGATTCTTTGGCTCTCGGGTACACTTGAGCCCTATAATCTTTCTTGCTCAATCAGCCCATGAGGGACTGACTTCATGTCTCACTCCCAGCTGGGAGGAGCTGAGCTTCTTGCTTCCTCACCCAAGGAGGGTGGGAGCTGAACTTCAATAATTTAGCACTTCCTCTCTGATGCACCAGAAGGGGAGGGCGCAAGGTCTGCACCATGATTGGTTATTCACAGACCCTTGTGGCACCACCTCTTCTGTCACTCAGAGAGTCAGCATGAGGGGGTCAAACCCCTGGGATAGCCAGCCACAGCCTGTAGATACAAAGGACTTACGTGACAGGAGGCAGAGAGGAAGTTGTCAGGGGCGCGGTGACCCCTTCCCTTACATTGGGCCACATAGCAGGGGGCATTGTCAGGGAGCAGTCCCGAACTCACTGCTGTTGGAACGAGCGGTGCTGTATTAGGCTCCGCAGACGCCATCTTGGTGACATCAGTCAGCTGCGACAGTCTCGCAAAAGTTCCAGGGAGGCACAAGCCCAGCGGCGAGGAGGACGTCACGTCTGACTGCGCCGAAAGTACATCACACCGCAGCACATCGAACAAGGCCCCACCTGGCTCCTCATCCGGATAGGCCGCAACTGGTTCCTGTTGGGGGTAAGTGGTTGGAGTCTCACCCATCCGAAGGTAAGGGACGGCTTCTGGCTCCACAGGTTACGCTGCCGACAGGTCCATCACAGCGCCGTCGTCCTCAGGCACGGGGCTCCTCCGGGGCTCCGGCATCACCACGGCTTTCTGGACGGACAACTCAGAACAGGAACGCTGCCGCAGAACACAGGTGGGAGAAGATCTTTTTTCCGCAGGTCGGGGGCAGCTGGACACTTCTTCTGGGGCAGGGAAGGACACCTCGACTAGGCCGTGATGTCGGGGCACCTCGCCTTCCCTGGAAACTATCGTCACGGGGCTTGCTGGCCCCTGCGCCGCCAGGGGAGGCACACCCAACACCCCCAGAATAGTCAACTCACCCTCCCGGTCACCAGGTAGTGTTGATACCGGTTCCGGTCCTGGTCAGCAACAGAAACTCAGGGGTCGTCTGTGGCACCGGACCACGGCTGCATCCAGGCACGTTGTTTAGGGCCCACGGGCCTACGACATCCTCCACGGCATAAAGGTCAGGGTAGACCGAAGTAGAGGAGGCAGCAGGCCAAGCAGTAGGGACCACAGTAGGATATACCATGGGGGCCGCACCAGCTTGTGTGGAAGCCCGGTCAATTGGCACAAACAGGGCGGGAGCCTCAGGGCTGGCAGGCTGCATGAAGAAGGTGCCACAGTGTTGACTACGCATTGAGGCTGGCATGGCCTCCTGGAAGCCGGCAGTACGGACAGAGGCATCGCAGATAGATCTGGCCATTCATCCGGACGACGAGATAACCTCCTGGGAGGTTATAGTTAGCAACCTCCAGGTCCAGTAGTTCTGCTGGTAGCCATTGAGGTAGAATAGAAGAGAGGCTGTATAGTTGCTCTTCACTAGTGCTCAGCTCTGTGGAACTAAGATGGGTGCAGCAGGTTCCTGACTCCTCCCAGATCAAGGGCTGCTCCGATTGGCTGATTAGTTGGGTGCCCCTCCCCTGGGTGGAACTTGGGCAGGGCAGTGCAGATAGAAGTGTGACATAGCTCCGGCTGAGCCAGTCACTTTGAGGGGCGGAGCCAGGAATTGGCGCCAAAAGCTTGCAACTGATTTGCAGAAAACTTTGCAACTTGACTTTGCATCCCATGCGGTCCCGTTTTTCTCTGGCGGGAGCGCCATTTTGGACACTGTAGAACACACGGACACGCGGTGGACGCCATTTTAGAGCCCACAGCACTTAGAGAAATTAGGTACACAGGGTCCCTGGTGACGCATCAGGGGCCCGGTGCTCACACTTTGAACTGCAGCACAGTCCTGAATAATAAGGGTGCACAAGGTCCCTCACGTTACGTTGTAAGGGGTCCATCCCTTGTAGAACAGATATGGGGTTCACGCTCCTGGGATAATTTTCCCTCCGGGTACGCCCCTAACTTGCACAGTACGTCGTGCATGGTGCACGGGTTACCCCAGAGCCTGAAAGGTCCCGTCCCAGAAACAATTGATTGTGCATAGGAACCCAAGGGTCCTCGTGGTACGTTGTAAGGGCCCTGGCCCCTGTTCAATGTAGGATGAAGGGTAACAGCGCTCCCTGGTAACATGCGCTCGGGGGGTCGCCCTAACTTGCACAGATCATCATGCCCAGGTACCCAGGGTTCCTCACGGTGTGTGGTAAGGGTTGTCCTGGCCCTGTCTTGAATACGATGAAGGGTAACAGCGCTCCCTGGTAACCTACCCTCGGGGGGTCGCCCCAACAAAGTTCTGTCCCAATAGACTGAGAACTCAGCCGGGGTATATAAAAAGGGATGATTTATTGGTAGCAGCCACTGCTAACAGTACAGCGAATGCAGGAGGATTGATCTGGGTCCAAGACCTTTGGATGCTGCTTTGGCTCTCGGGTACACTTGAGCCCTATAATCTTTCTTGCTCAATCAGCCCATGAGGGACTGACTGCATGTCTCACTCCCAGCTGGGAGGAGCTGAGCTTCTTGCTTCCTCACCCAAGGAGGGTGGGAGCGGAACTTCTATATTTGGCACTTCCTCTCTGATGCACCAGAAGGGGAGGGCGCAAGGTCTGCACCATGATTGGTAATACACAGACCCTTGTGGTACCACATTTTCCTTCACTCAGAGGGTCAGCATGAGGGAGGGTCAAAGCCATAGGATAGTCTGCCACAGCCTGTAGCTACAAAGGACTTACGTGACCGGAGGCAGAGAGGCAGTCTGGACCAGCCATGGCTACATACAATTTTATCTTTTTATAGGGAGTACTGTGTGGAAGGTTTAAGGGAAGTACCACAGACCCTTTAGGTCTGTGGAAACGGGTCAGAAGAAGGAGCCAACACCTAGTGTTGCCAGGTGTCCGGTTTTGAACTTGACAGGCCGGTAATTGGAGACGAAGCCCTATCTTAGAGGGTTAAACGCGTAGAGGAGGAGATCGCGGTGTAGCCCTTGTGTGTGGTGTTAATAAAGTTGGTTGAAGATCATCCGGGAGCTTCATTGAGTCAGTCATGCGCAGTAGCGCTGAAGTTTCTTCTCTTTCCTGTGTTCACTCTAGCCCATACTGTCCCTTGGGGTGGTCACCTGGGCAGGGATAAAACATTGGACCGTATTTCGTCTCGATTCTATTGGCCAGGGATGCATAGCGATATTGCTAAGTTATGTGCGGCATGTCCGGAATGCCAGCTAACTAGTCCAAAGGGACAAAAACCAGCCCCTTTGGTTCCTCTACCCTTGGTGTCTGTTCCCTTTTGAGAGGATTGGGGTAGACTTGGTAGGACCTCTAGAACCTTTCTTCGAAAGGGCACAGGTTTATTCTTGTAATTGTTGATTATGCAACTAGATATCCTGAGGCGTTTCCCCTGAGAACAGCAACGGCGAAGCAAGTAGCCAACAAGTTGTTGGAGCTGTTCTCACGGGTTGGACTTCCCCAGGTTATGTTGACAGACCAAGGTACAAATTTCATGGCTAAACTGATGCAGGATGTCTTAAAGTTACTAGAGGTCAAGTCTGTTCGGACATCGGTCTACCATCCACAGACTGACGGATTGGTGGAAAGATTTAACCGACCTCTAAAAGGGATGCTGAGGAAATTTGTAGATTCAGAGAAGAGAGCCTGGGATGAACTTCTCCCTTTTCTGCTGTTTGCAGTGCGGGAAGTTCCCCAGGCCTCCATGGGATTCTCTCCATTTGAATTGCTCTATGGCCGCCAACCCCGGGGTATCCTAGACCTCCTAAAGGAGTTCTGGGAGGAACAGCGGTCCCCTTCTAAGAATACCCTGCAATATGTACACTGGCGACACACTTTATTCGAGCTCGGCTAGTCCCACGAATTCGGGTATACCCGGGTGTATTGAGGTTTGTGACTGTTTTCTGCCCGAGTGCATTGGGTTATTTTCCAGGCAGGGATTGAAGAATTTTATTCCCGCTGGCTGCAATACTGCACAGTATATATATATATACTGCATTACAATTCATGAATTTATGCCATTTGGTAGACACGCGAAGCATTGCAGCCTAATCAATCCTAATCATTATCATTTAACAGATCAGCCGCCCGTCAGCCAGGCATGAACCCAGGCTGGGAAGACAAACGCAATGGGGCTTGTCAGAGGTGAGGAGCGGCGCATTCCAGGTATCTGCCAGGTACATACTGGGTATTTGCTCGAATAAAGTGTGTCGGTGCAGTACTAGACCTTAGGAAGCGCCTAGATGTGGTCGGCCTTTTTGCCAGGGAGAATCTTAGATCAGCCCAGGACAGTCAGGAGAGACATTACAATCAGAATGCTCGCATGAGAGTGTTTCACCCGGGAGACCAGGTGATGTTATTGTTACCCAGTTGCGAGAGTAAACTCCTAGCCAAATGGCAGGGCCCATTCGAAGTACTCCGCCGTACGGGTGATGGGGATTACGAGATCACTCAACCAGGGTCCAGGAAGGGTAAACAAATTTACCATGTGAACTTGCTGAAACCCTGGAAGATGCAGCGGTCTCTATTCATCCACCCGGTGGAGGAGGAAACGGACTTGGGTCCTCAGCCTCCACGGGAGAACATCGTGAGTGACGATAAAATCCCAATGGGTAAACAGTTGTCCTCTGAACAAAAAGGGGACTTGTTAGCAATAATTACACAATTCCATGATGTTTTTTCTGACTTACCAGGACAAACTAACTTAATTTCCCATACAATTGAGACAGCACCTGGGGTAAAAGTACGTTCCCGTCCTTATAGGTTGCCTGAAAGTCGTAGGGCTCTGGTAGAGAAGGAGGTATAAGAAATGTTACACTTAGGAGTGATTGAGGAATCATGCAGTGAGTGGTGTAGTCCACTAATTATGGTCCCTAAACCTGATGGGAAGATAAGATTTTGTGTGGACCTCCAAAAGGTCAATGCGGTATCCAAGTTTGACGCTGTAGAGGGAGAAAGGGGGTGGCCCGGTATTAAAGGGGTTGCACCCCATGTGGCCATCCCCTGACCTCACCAGAGAGACAAGGGGTTAACTGGACTGCGGTCCAGGGATGAGGTTTGCACCTTGTTGTACCTTGAAAATGTATGTTCCCCTGTTCCCATGTTTCATTATAAGTATGTATTTTAATGTTTTAAAGTGCATTTCTGTATCTCCAGTTCTGGAGGTCACAGAGAGTTCATATTTGGCCAATATGTGGAGTCACTGTAGACATTAAAAACTGGCAAAGGTCGACCCACTGAGTCCACCAGAATGGAACTTATTAATATGTGTAGATATTAAAGTGTACAGTATATGTATTTTATTTTGGATCTGTTCTGAAAATGCAGACGCCATTTGCTAGGCTAATAAGTCATGAAGGGCAGACGGCTGAGTAGCCTAAGCACGGTGATCAAAAAGTAACTGCCTTGATTGTTACCCAATGTCTAGGGATTAAGTATTAGTCAATCAACAAACTCTGCCAGTCTAATTGTTACCTGAGGGCATGGGTTAGTCTGTTAGTCTGTGTCTCCACATTAGAGAGTGGATATAGATAATTGTTCACCAATAGGCTGTGTTCAATGTTAAGAATAGGGTTGCACAGGTATATAAACTGTGTCAACCCTACAGTCTTTAGTTGTGCTTCTGATTCCACCTGGAATGTCACCGGATTGATGGAGAATTGCTAGCTGATACTTCTCCATTCCCCAACCCTGAGTAAGTGTTACCTTCTTGTCTGTTAATTGTACTATATTGATGTGTTCACCTTATTTAAGGAATAAATTATATTTTATTATATCTAAGCCTCGTTCAGTTTAACCCAGATATTTGGTGTTCATTATATCTTGTCATAAGCTACCGTGACAGACGCATATCCGATGCCAAGGGTGGACGAAATAATTGACGCCCTTGGTAACGCAGAATATATATCCACGCTGGACTTGACAAAAGGATACTGGCAAATACCCTTAGAGGAAAAGTCCAAATGCAAAACAGCCTTTGCCACTCCCATGGGTTTATACCAGTTTGTGACAATGCCATTTGGACTGCATGGAGCCCCAGCCACATTTCAGAGACTCATGGATAAGGTACTGAGGCCCCATAGGAATTATGCCGCAGCCTACCTAGATGACATTGTCATTTATAGTAAACACTGGCGGGCCCATCTAAATAGGCTGAAAGCGGTCCTCAAATCTCTAAGAGAGGCAGAGCTCACAGCCAACCCTAAGAAATGTGCCCTGGGTAAGGCGGAAACTAAATACTTAGGGTATGCAGTGGGAGGTGGAAAAGTAAGGCCAGTAGCCGACAAGGTAGTTGCCCTGAAAGAAGTTCCGACCCCCCAAACAAAAACGCAGGTACGCTCTCTGCTGGGTTTAGCAGGGTATTACCGGCGGTTCATCCCCAACTATTCAGAAGTGGCAGCCCCTTTAACGGACCTCACAAAAAAGTTTGCCCCTACACAAGTGGTATGGTCAAGGGATTGTCAGAGAGCCTTTGAGGACATAAAAAGATGTCTATCAGAGGGTCCCATCCTTAGAAGCCCGGACTTCAACAGCCCTTTTATAGTGCAAACAGATGCATCAGAGATAGGGCTAGGGGCAGTGTTGTCACAACAGTTTGAGGGAGTTGAACACCCTATCCTTTTCCTGAGTAGGAAATTGTTCCTGAGGGAAAAAAACATCTCAGTGATTGAGAAAGAGTGCCTCGCAGTAAAGTAGGCAATCGAGGCTTTGAGGCATTACCTGGCAGGAGTCCATTTTACTTTGGTGACGGATCATGCTCCACTGAAGTGGTTAAATAGTATGAAGGATTCCAATGCTAGGTTGACTATGTGGTATATGGCCCTCAAAACCTTCTCATTTGAGATTCAGCACAGGCCGGGAAAAGAGAACGCAAATGCTGATTTCTTTTCTAGAGAAAGGGGTGGATGGTCAGGCTTCAGCCGTGCGTAGCCCCAGGCACACACTAACAGTGGAGGAATGTGACAGGGTAAATAAAAGTCACCAGCTATATGCCTGGAAAACCTATGTCTAGTCTGCAGTGCAGCACTGACTAGGTTAACTTCAGCTGGGAACCTCAGGACAATTAGTTGGATCCCAGCTGCCTTATCAAGGTGTGTTAAAAACCCAGGCTGTAGACACATGGGGCTGGCTGTTGAGGAGAGGAGTAAGCTACTGAAAAGGTTACTGAAACAAGGTCTGTTATCAAAGTACATGAATTATGAACTGTCTGTCTCCTGCATAGAAAAGGGTACCTGCCTGATTTTAACACTGTCTGCTAAAGAGTAACTGTTTTGTTTTGTCTGCTGAAGAAAAAGCCATTTTTCTTTTTGTTTGCTGATGAAAAGCTATTTTTGTTTTTGTGTGCTGTATATCTTTTAAGGCTAAATAAATAAGCCTTGTCAAGAAACCCACTTGTGTAGTTGTATGTACCCTGCAACACCTTCCCACCGACTTTTCAAATGCGCTGTATTGTTCACTGTTGTGTCCAGTATTTTTGGTGACGCAACCTGGCATCCCTATCAACACTGGCAGATGCCCTCATACCAACTGCTAGAAAGAGTCTTCCTTAATTTATCATTGGCAGTAGGGTTGCCAGGTGCCCAGTATTGAACCGAACTGTCCTGTATTTGAACACTCTGTCCAGTAAACTATAAGAGTGTAAGGAATCGGGGAACACGTCCTTTGTGGCGTGTTCCCTCCTCACCTGCTGCTGCCGGGGCCACTGTTCCTGCCCATGCGCGCTCCCCCACTCTCATTACAGAGCACGCCACACCCACAGCTCTTCTAGCTGCCACACGGAACCTGGTCCCGCCTCCCGCATGCGCTGTGCATCTCGCCCGCGCGGTGCGCGTACACAATGACGTGCGACGATCCCCAACTGCGTGGCAAGTCTCTCCTTCCTGCCTTGTTACCTGCAGCCTATCCCAGCTCCGCTGGGGCCACGCCCCCACGCCGCCCCCTGTCCTCATTGGTCTGCCCTGTCTGTAAATACTTCCTGCTTCCTCCCATGCTTTGCTCAGCATAATCCTAGGTAGCCTCGTGAAGCTCACTTCTGTTGTGCACAGTTCTACTTTCGTTTGCAGTTTACCCCTTGTGTAGCGACTCGGCTTGTTTGAGGACCCTTCTGGATTTTGGACTTTGGCATACCCTCGACTACGGCGATCTTGCCTACCCTTAAACGTGGCATAGGACTCGGACTACACTGCTCTTTCCAATCCCAGACCACGGCTTACGGACCCCTACTATCCTGTCTTCTCCAATCCAAGAACTCGGCAAGTATACAGCATCTTCTACACTCTCCAACCCAGACCCGGCTACGCTAAACTATCCGCCTTCCAGGCACACCTCTGCTGCTGCGGGTGTGTGGTGTTGTACCTTCCCACCTCAGTGCCGGGGTCTTGTCTTGTTTGTGGGCAGCGCGAGTGTTACAAAGAGGTAATACTGGACATGTATGGACATAGGGACCTGACTGGCTTGGGGGGCCGCAGAATTTCCTCGAGCAGGGCTGTTGATAGCGGTCTGCGCAGCTTCTTCCATCCTTAATGGCTGCTGCTGGGTAATGCAGCAGATCAGGAGGTGTCAGGAGCCTGGGGACAAGGAGAGGAGGAAACAGCATGGAGCTGAGAGCTGTGTGTGTCTCGAGCGTGTCGCACCTTTTACCATTGTGTCCAGTATTTTTGGAGAAGCCACCTGGCAACCCTACCCATGCCCAAAACATTGCCCCCCTTATTTTGCTTCACACCGCATTCCCTTGTTGTTTTCCCCTTTTTTCCGCCATTTTATCCGTCCCCCTTTTTCCCTCCTCCCTCTCCCTTCCACATTTGTAATCACCATTTTGTATATACACCTGTTCATGCATTGCGCTTTATTGTTGTGCCCTCATTGTCTGATGGGTCAAGTTAGACCCTTTATCCTAGTTTGTTGTATTCTGCAGTGTTTGGAATTTTTAATAGATATTTTTGGCGTATACCTCTTGTCCATATCTTTCTTACATTAGAGTGCTGGGAACCAAATTGGGTGTTCTATATATATATATGTTGGGAGGGTTAAGGGTCCTTCCATGGTTCCCTTTGCACCTACTCCATTTTTCGCTCATTGCAATATACCTGGAGTGCTGCCTATACAGTACCTTATACAGTACTTAGAACTACTGTATTTTCCCAGAGAGAAATCCTTTTGGATTCACCTTTTTTTTTCTTTAAACATAATTTTTATTGAAGGGTTTCAAATACATGTAAAAATAAACATTTTAGAGGAAATAACACAAAATCAAATACAGGGAAGCAGGCGAGAGTGGGAACATTCCGTCAGTTCTATACAGATTGAGAATCAAGAATTACAATCTCACTTTATAAATCCTAGAGACACACATTCTTGCAATGGTGTTCTAAAAAACAGAAATTTGAAGCTACCTTACTCTATAAAATGAACTCCGAATTTGAATGTGTTAAATAACGTGCCTGAAGTAATGGGATTTCTTTGTGTGAAAGTGTTTGTTTGAACCCAAGAGACATATGTACTTTCTTGACAGCCATATTTGCCATTTGTTGCAGTCAAACAAACGTTGTTGACCCCTGCGGCAACAATGGGAATACCATAAGGCTGGGTCCCAGCTGGCGCTGAGCGCGCTTATACTTGGAGAGCGCTCCAAGCATGAGCGCCGGGTGTCCGGCTTGTGCGCGGGGAGGGGGGGGGGCATTGCGGGTAGTTCAGCGCGAGGCAAGTATAAATTTATTGTTTACTTACACGACGATTGCGGCTGAGCGTGTGTGCACGTGCATGAGCGCCGCGTGAGCGGGGACTTACATATATCTATACATGATAGTCTCCTCCGCAAGCGCCGCCCGATCAGCGCTAGCGGGGACTTAGCCTAATAAGGAATTAACACACACTAATCCATTATTTCACTCCGACTGAATTGTAGCCAACAACAGTGTTCCTCACATTCTTTTTTTTTATTACAGTATATACCAGAGGTGGGCAACTCCAGTCCTCAAGAGCCACCAACAGATCAGGTTCTCAGGATATCCCTGCTTCAGCACAGGTGGCTCAGTCATAATCATTGAGCCACCTGTGCTGAAGCTGGAATTTCCTGAAAACCTGGCCTGTTGGTGGCCCTTGAGGACTGGAGTTGCCCACACCTGGTATATACACAACTAGTATCAAGATTGCTGTAGAGTAAAATGTAATACATTAAAAAGAAGGCATAAAGTGAATAATAAAGGCACATGAATGTGCAGTCACTCACTAAGTAACATTTTTGTTTTACAAACTGCAACTCAACTTATACGCCACATTTCCCATGGCTTTTAATGATGTTAACTTGCTATGCATTTCTATAACCCAGGCTGTGCTGCAAAGCTGTGTAATACGGCTTATAGGGGCCGATGTTAGCATGGAGAAGAGGTAATGAGCGACGCACTGAGTGTTCATTTGCATGTCCTTTCCCAGAATCCCTGGCTGCAGTGGAAGCGCTGTATTCTAGGAGATAATAGGGAAAAGCAGGGTTGCAGACTTGTCTAAGAGATGTGACTGTGCTCACCATTGTTATTTTTATTTACTGTACAATTATTTATTTCATAATCCAAAATGTGTTTGATCGCTCTCCGAATGTATAACGAAGAACCCAAGCTTGAACATTACAATACATTTGCATATGAAGTATATACTGCCTTAAAGGAACAGTGTCTCCTTGGACAAAAGTGAACTAAGGGCAGTGCTATGTCTACTAAGTAAAATGGTGCTGACTGTCAGCATTAAAAAAACAAACGGTAAGTTGTATAAGTATTTGTATTTCATTTTTTAACTTAACTTTTCCATTATATGCAAAAGCTTGGAATCCTTGGAAATATTTGTAATATGGTCTGCATCTTCTGACCGATCTCTCCTCCCTGTCATGTATCTCCTAGGCTATGACAGGTTAATCTGTGAGCTTTATGACCCCCCTCATGCCCCTCTTATGAGCGACAGAAGTAAAGTGGTGACTCATGGCCTGTGTAAACCTATCTGGTATAGGTATAGACCATGAGCCCGCCCCTTCTTGTTCCTCCTAGGAGGGAGTGGCAAATTTAGTTCAGTCCGGCTCTGGAGGTGGAAGAAAGAGCAGTAGAGCTGTGAGATTCTCCCATGGCGGGATGAGCGTGCTCACCCTCAGCCTTTGGGCTGGGGGAACATCTGATTCAGCCACAGAGACCCTGTAAGGCCAGGGGCCATCACCACCCAGAGGTCTGGGACCTCCAAGAATCTGCATCGCTGTAAGGAAGATCTGCAGTGGATGCATGCCACGCAATAAAGACCCTTGTTATTACACTCCTGTCTAAGTATCAGTCCTTGGGCAGGAGGGAGATGTATGCAATAGTGGGCACTGATTTATGGACACCCTAGAACCCACTACGGCTGGAGGCGCTGACACCATGAGAAGAACTACAGAAAGAACCTAAGACTGTCCTGATCTCCATACCATCGCAGATCCAACACAGCTCTCCTGATCCTAACATGAATCCGCACCACACACCAGGTAGCAGAAGCTGTGCATCTCCCACAGGGGAGGTGCGTGGGGGGGGGGGGGCAGTGGTACATATTAATAGCTGAAGATTTGCCTCCCAGGGAATTTAAAATGGCCACTTTCACATAGACACATTAAAACAAAGTTGAATATAAAAATGTTGAAAGCTGGCTATCCATCAGCTATCCATCGGCCAGGCTGTAAGATTAAAAATGGTTGCAGGGTCAGAACTCGCTCCAGTGGCCAACATAAAAACTGGATCGTAATCAGGAGATGATGATGTGATTTTCTATTGGTGACCACGTGGCCTTATTTGTAGTCCGACACCATATTGTTTTTTTTGTTTTATTGTGTTGCAACTAGCACAAAAAAAGACAAATATCTCTGCAACCGGAGGCGCTCCGGATCAGTTAAGCTAAAAAAATGATCAGGTGGAACTGCTGCTTTAGGAAAAAAAATAGAAAATACACACTAAGTGAATTAAAATCATTCATTATGTTAATCAGATAATTATTACTGGGGGAAACCAAATATATGTAATGTGTTCGCTGGCAAAAATAGTACACTGAGTGGTCATGTAACAGAAATAACATCACCTCTGTGGTCTTAAAGAAAAATAATAATAATAATGAGTAGCAAATAAACTGCTTTACAATGTTTTTTTTATTTATAAAAATGGAAAAGAGGAAAAGCTTGCAATAATGGGAACAGTTAAACACTGGTTACAAAATACAATCAGGCTTTCTTCTTCCTTCACCCCAGACACAGCAATATTAAAATACAATATTTTCTGTGTATTTCCTGCACACATTGCATTGCTATATTTATCTTAGGGAGAGTGGTTGATGTTGTTTCACAAGCCAGGCAACGTATGTAGCTTTCAACAAACTGTGAACATTCAGGTGATCAACTCTGGAGTAGAGATGTCCATTTCAAAGCACCAAAAGTAAGCAAGGTTTGGGGGTTCTGCACCAAAGTAAATCATTGTAATAAAAAGTTATGATTTGGTATCAATGCCACTGAAGTGAATGAGACCGCATATATACTAAATACATACGCCAAATCACTAAATCTCCGGCCCAGATCCACAGATGTCGTATAACTTGGTGGTAATAATGTACCATTAACAAAATCAATCACGGCCGCTATGCTAATGTTAAGTTAGCACTACCTTGCGTTAACTTTAAATAACATGGCATTAAGCCTGTCTTTTCTGCAGGTGACGGTACTCCCATCCCACCCTGAATAGGTGTTCAACTAAAGTTAAAAGAGAGGAAAGAAGATGGCTGTAACGCGGTAGGTAGCGCTATGTTAATGAAATCATACCGAACTGTGTTACACCGATCCAGACCCTGTAAGAGACCTGGTTCAGGATCTAGAAGTGAGTAACGACCAGTTTAACTGTGACCTTAACGTTAATTTCTTGCTTGGACTTTATCAGACTTGTGGATATGAGTTGTTCGGGGGAATGCCTCTTTTGCTTCTCAGTAACACCAACGCCCGTTATAATTAACTCAATGCTCTTTCCGAGCGGTAGCAGCTCTTAACACTGCATTACATGTTATTGCCTAATGAAGCGATAACGTAACCCGTTGTGTGCACCTGGACATAGTCACTACGGTATGCAGACTGGCACTCCGGAGGCCCTATGACGTAGTGATTGCTTATGCCCAACCGTGCTTTCCCCCCCCCTCTCTTGGATCTGCTCAGTGGGGAAACGGGGGGGGGGGGGGGGGATTCCTCTACCGTTTCCCCGCAAAATGCCCTCCGCAATCATGTGACCGCCCTGTACCGGAGGGCACACAAAAGGGTTAAGTTAGCACCTCATTAAGTCAATAACGGAGCTCTGTTTGATCTGGGCCAGTGTGAGCAAGAGTTGACGTGTCAGCTGACACTTGGAATAAGATAGGCGTCTCTCGCTGTATTCCTATGCTCTGCATTCAAAGGGTTAAAGTCGTTAAAGAAAACACGCAATGCCACAGTGGGCACAACCACATGGAAACTCCCATTCCGTTTCCGTGCATTCGTCCCAATTGAAACGATTGCACTTTAATGAAGCCATTGGGCACGAATACATTGCAAAGCAGTGACCCACGGGCGCCTCTTACGGATACTGGTTGGGCTTGCCATCTGGTTTTTACAAATATGTTTTCTTGATGTTACCTGTATCAGGACATTTTCTGCTTCTCCAAACCTTCCCCCCCGCTCCCCCCCCCCCCCTGTTTTTTGTGGTATCTAATTAGGTATTTTTCTTACGTGTATACATTCCCTCTTTCCAGAAGTAACAGTTTAGCTTTCTATTGATGGAAACCTACTACATGATTTCCTAGTAGAATTTAAGTAAAATGTTACAGTTGAAAATACTAAATATTTAGATACATTATATATTACATTTTGACTGTTTTAAAAAACAAATTAATATATATATATATATATATATATATATATATATATATATATATATATATTTTTTTTTGGGAGGATTGCACTTTTAGGTAATAGACATGAAAACAAACACTTTTCTCATCATTTAAAAATATTTAGGGTCACAAGGAAACATAAACGTAACAATGACGAGATGAGAGGCAATACAAGTGTTTTTTTTTTCTTTTCTCCTGTGTTTTTTTTTAAACATAGGATTGAAGCAGGGGGTCTTTGGAGCTGAACCACGTTAATTTCAGCCCCGGGGACCTCCTGCTTCCCAAGATACTTGCCTCCGTAAGAGGGGCCGGTTGCCAATGTAGCGGCCGCTTTACAAAGCTCCCGCTTCCTGCGTAAAGCCGGAAAGTCATCAGTCTCAGCTTCCTATTGGCCCACGTGGCACGGGAGCGTTAAACGTGCAGGAAATACCAGCACCAGCAGGTCTGTATCTCGGGTAGCAGGGGGTCCCCTGTGATGAAATGAATGGTGTACAGCTCTGGAAAGCCCCTGCTTCAATCCTTAGGGCTGAAGCTGGTTCAGTTTGAGGTGTCGGTTCCTTGTGACCTTGGGCAAGTCACTTTATCTCCCTGTGCCTCAGGCACCAAATCATAGATTGTAAGCTCTACGGGGCAGGGACCTGTTCCTGCAAAATGTCTCTGTAAAGCGCTACGTAAAACTAGCAGCGCTATACAAAAACATGCTATTATTATTATTCCATGTAATTTAAATGATCGCTTGGATTGCTTCTTTAAAGCAGCAGTTGAAGCAATGTCCTACATGTGTGTTGTTTTTTTTAATAAATCAGTTCTGTACTATAAGAAAATACTTGTAGCAATTTAAAAAAAAATGTTTTAAAGACATTTTTAATGTTTCTAATGTAGGAAGCATTTCCAAAGTGACAGCCCATTCCCCTTCTGATAGGCTCTGGCTCTTGAGACCCGCCCTCTCTCTAGCAGTGCGCCAATTGTATCTAGTAACTGCCCAGTCAATCATATTCCAGGACTACATTGCCCACAATGCTGTGCAAGAACTGAATTAAATAACCCGGAGCAAGCGATCGATTACAGGAGAACAGATCGATCTGCAGCTTAGCTAATCACTTGTCAGTGTGCAGATTGTATTGATGCACATATTGAATTGGGGGAAAAAAAAATATATTTTTTTTAAAAATGGCAGCTTGAACTGCAGCTTTAAGGTCGTGTCTCTTTTTTTTTTTGTCTGGATTTTGCATCACTTTTTGAACAGGGGGGCCTACACCTTTAAGAGTGGTCTCCAGTAATGACAAGAGTAATTAGCACTATCATGCAATGCATGTATTTGTAATTACAATTACTGGGGGTGGAGGGAAGCATTTAGAAGATGGCAAATTAAAAGTGCTCCCTTGTAGGACGTTGGTATCATGTTGGAGGTTTAAGGGTATGGGAAACATTGCATAGCCACACATTGCAGTTAACAGCAAGACCTTTTAGCCAGACCCAACACCAGCATGGTCTGAACAGAGTTAGGAGCCACAATAGGCAACTTTCTGCCTTATCAGGGGGGAATTCTAGTACAATACGTTAAAAGAAGGCCAAGGCCCTACAGATGTAGCAGGAGTTGTTGCTCCCCCTGGCGTGTTAGCTCTGCCACATTCACACGCAGCTAATGCATTTAGCATAGCGGTGGCAGATGGTCGCTGTGGCCCATTGTGCGTGTCCGTCCCGCTGCAACACGCCAGCGGGAGCAATAACGGCTGCAACATCTGTACAGCCTGAGCAGCTATTTCCCAGCGACAGAGTAGAGTTTAAACTACACGCTTGTCCAGCACACAGGAGCGGCTTCACGGCATATTGAATGGGGCCCTAGGAGTGTTCACGTGTTGGTCAGCATGTAGCTATAGTATTACGGGGTCATTTCAAATCCACAAGCACACCGCTAGCTTTCTAACACGCTGAAAGTCTCAATGTGTACACGCAAAGATTACGCACCTGCTGGATTTTTAGCTGCCATCAATGTACTGTATACAAATTTTTTAATGCATTAAAAAGGTTGATATATATGTTTTTTATTTTTATAAAAAAAAGTGCCACTTGTATTTTTGGGCCAGAAAAGCATTTCACGGACGGCCAGGCCCTTTTGCGGGCGAAGAGATTGAAATGATGGTAGTTGTTTCAAGCTACCAAATGACCAAATTACATTACATAACATACAGAATTGTAAAAACATCCAGTATTTTTCTGTGTTACAGAAAAAGTGACCCCCACTGATTTTGAAGAGCTGGGTGCTGTATTAACAGAGTCCCCAAATATTTGATAAACTCCTGTGAGAAGCAGTACAGGTTGCAGATCTGCCATTGTGACAATCTGAACTTATACTAGGGTTGGAGCCTCACATTGAAAAGTTCCTATTAAACAAACCCTAAGGAGCTTATTCATTAAATTGTGAGTGGCGATTGGCACTGTTGCAGTTTAATAAATAGCAACTAGATGGCGCTGCATTAACACACATTTTTTTAAAGCTGTAGTGCCACCTACCGAACACTGTATATGGTATATTTTCAATGTGTACAATAGAGGGTAACCTGTTAATTAAATGAACAGCTCTTTCCATCCCTCCTTCATTCTTATCAGGTGCTAGATTGTATATTCACAAGATCGTTTTCATTTTGGCCTAATAATAGAATACAAATATTTTATTGGGGGTCTTATTGAAGATGGCTGCCATTATGATTTTGTAAATATAGATTTAAAACGTAGGCCTGACTTCTCAACTACAGACGTGTTTCTGCATTCTTTAATTAGGTGTAGGCCAGAACAGTCTAAATATCAATAAAATAAGCAAGCTAATTTATACCAAGTAATGCAGGCTCTTCCTCTGTGTGCTGCCATGTTCAGTGTTCTGCAGCTCTCTGCTGTACATTTGTCACATTCAGTGATATCATTCTACTCTGCCTTTTTTCAGGCACCGTTTGGTAACAGTTTAATATACTTTATTACATTTCAAACTGTGTGTGTGTGTGTGTTTTTTTAAATAGAAATTATGTACCACCAGTGTTAAGCATCTATTCTTCTAAATAATATAACATTGTATTTTCCTCAGTTCCTACCATCTATGGAAATGTAAAAGTCATGTGAAGTTACAATGATGTTTATAATACCTGGATCTTCCTGTACAATAAATGATATCCCCATAGTGGGAACATGGCAGCCTCCCCTTCTATTCTTCAAAAAAAAAAGAAGCAAGAATATTTAAATTGTTGAGCCTGCATGTAAGAGACCCCTAATGTAATCAGTATGTTTTGTTTATTACATCATGTTTATTGTGCTTCTCTGAGCAAGGCCTATGTTTGCAACCTCAATTAATATCAAATGATAAAACGACTCTTACGAATGGGAGCTAAGGTGATTAGGGGCATGTACAGTAACACGTGATCCTTAAGGGACCGGATTTCATGGAGCCTACAAATGTAGCTTATCCAAATGTACTTTTCTGGACATATTACAGTAAATTGCAACTGATTGAAACCCATTGCCAAAAAGAGTATTGGCTCTCATAGAAAAGTTGGTAATAAAGGGAGTTACACCATCTCTTGGCCTCACTAACAACAGTGTAGCCCGGCTCTGTGTTATTGACGCTTTCTTGTTTTCAAAGTCTCCATAAACCAGAGATACAGGACTATTACTGACCAGAATGCGGTGGAATGAGAGTGACATCACAAGTACTAGAGCAGAGTACCATGGTGATGGAGAGTCAAGCTGGCAATACTGAGTTGAGGAAGCCTCCTGCTAGTATTCACATGGGATATTTACGCCATGCTGACCAACATGTGAAAGCTGATATTGGGGTGATTTTAGATGAAAAGAAGATTTCTAAAACTTCCATTGACAAGCATTGGGACGAAGGAAATATTTTCAGGGAGAGAATAAAAAAATGATTAATTTCTCAGCTACTATATCAGGCAGTCTGACAAATAAGTAATGTTGGCCAGTATTCTGCTCATTTTGGGCCTAGGTTTCTCCCCTAAAGCTACTAACAAAGACCAGATGTTTCAAAGGAAGCATCACCTTAGTGAGTAGGATTGCAATGTGCTGTACAGATGTAGCAACACTTACTGTCCCCAGCGGCGTGGAAGAACAAGCAAAAGTCTGCACCGCCGGGGATATTATCTGCTGTGACGGAGCTGTGGAAGGTCCGTGCTTCTGAATGGGACCCCCGTGCAGCATTGATCCTTCGGCGCCACGACCGCTGCGGTGGCAGCAGCAGAACGGAAAACAGTAAATCTTGCTACATCTGTACTTTGGTGTGGCAGTACTTGAGAGCTTCTCACTGCGGGTTACATTTTGTTTTTGTATAGCTGTATTGACAAGCAACTTCCTTTTGATTCATGCGATTGTAGCCCAAGACCCTTATTCAATATATGTTATGACGTTTGCTTCCTCGTGCCAGAGGGGATTCTGGATGCATTCATTTGAATGGAGCTGATTTCTTCTCTAGCACAAGGAATCATTTTTATAGCATTGAATCTGGGCCAAAGATCACATTTCTCTGGCAATTTCAATATCTTAAAGGGGCAGTCCGGCCTATCAATAACAATATTTTTTCAGAATCCCATTGGGCTTCCTTAAAAAGATTCAGTCACCCTTCCTGTGAAAATGTTACTTATTTATTTTAATAGTTATTCTCCTTCACCTGTGTCTGTTTGGCTTCTGATGGCATCATTGTTGGGATTAGAAAAAGATCACAAAAAAAATAAAATTGGACACACTTGATATTACCATCAAAACATTTTTTTTTTTTGTAAACTTTGATGGGCCAATACCTGTTGTATTTACACAATTATTTCTAAGCACTTTACCATATGTATAATATATTATTTATGTGTAAACCCCATTTTAATGTATATTGTTTAAGTTGTAATTTAATTATTTATTTCCATTCTTTTCCTTCCCATCCTACCCCTCTTTTGCTTTTGCACCCACTCCCTCCTAAAATAAAAAAAACAACCTTACTAAAATTTGCAAAGTGAAAAAAAGTCAAAACTTCTATTCGATGCCTTATACTTATTTCTTTTCTTTTTTAAGTGCCAATCACATTTAAAAAATGTTTTTATTAAGTGCTGCACGTGTAACCATGGGGGCTAGAAGTGGGATTCCAGAGGGAGCTGCAGCCCCCATTACATTATGGTAATGTATGTATGTCCTGATTTTGTATGTATATTACCACCACCCCAAAAAAATGTTCCTGCACCCCAGGATTTAACCCATTATAAAAGCAAGATCATCTCATGATTATATGGAGTTAGGTTGTTAACGCTGTTACCGTCCCCAGAAGGCTGCATGTCTTATTCTGTTGTGGTTAATACTCTCTTTATAGAATACCTTAGCATATTGTACTGATGTAGCAGAGCTATTTTGTTTTTAACGCAGTCACAGTTTTGGGTGACTTATCGTACTCGCCACATAATAAATAGCACAAGAAGCGCGCCAGCATTGTTTTCCTGTTTAAACCTTACTGCAATTGTTAAGCAATTTATGTCAATGTTTTGCTTAACTTCCATCTGAGAAAAGGGACTTGCAGAGCCCCTACTGAGAGCTCTAGTTTCTGGAGATAACATAGTGTAGGGGGCAGTACAGATGCAGCGGCCGTTATTCGAACATTTCACGGAGCCGTTTTCATGAGCTCTGCTGTATTCCACGCGGCATTCACACCAGGCACACGTGTTTATCGCGGTTGATTTGTTTGAATTTCATGGATTCTGATCTCTTTGGGTGCAATTCTTTGCGTATCCGTGGCAGAAATGAAGGAATTGTAATGTGTACAGTACAGTACTGTGTCAATTTGCAGGTGTTTAAAAACCAGAACACTAAAATGCCATTTTCTGCACTCGATAAAAACACGAGTCAACACGCGTCTTAAGGCAGTACGGTTGGAAGAAATGACATGGGTATTCCGAGGTATACAACGCGGGAAATGTTCGAATAACGGCCGCTGCATCTGTATGTTACTTTAACTCTGTACACTATAATTCTCAAGAGGGCCTTCCTACGCATTCACGGCTACATGTACTGTGTACTGAGTCCCTACCCCCGAACTCGTTACTGCTCGCCAGGGATTAGGATAAGGGGCGCTACATCTGTGTTTGCTATTGAAAAGTGTACTCATCTCGCAAAACAAAAATCACTGTTCTCTCCGGAAGCAAAATCTTTTATTTATTTTTATTAGTGGTGACACCTGGGAGAGAAGATTCTTGCATTTCTTGACATTAAGCGAGTGCTGAAAAATTCTGCAATGCAGGGAAGGCTTTTCTAGCACTGATCACACTTTTACCACAGTGTAAGCTATATCTATATAGATATCTATATAGTTATCTATATATATATATTAAAAAAAAAGAGACCTCATGTTGAAATAGTGCAATATATATATTTTTGTATCTATAATTCTAATAAAAATGCAAAATTATTGTATGTACGCAAACTCGGCTGCATTGCGAGGCATTTGGCTGGGTAGGAAACCCATCAGTGTGTTTTTTTGGTAGATAGCTTGTATCGCTTCCTGCTCGCCCCCAGCCCACGGAGGCGAATCAAGAGGCTCCCGCTTGATGTTCTGAACAAGGTTATGAGCTTTGAACTCACACTGCAGCTTATAAGTGTGGTCGCCCTGGCCCTTGTCATCTACTGAAGCCGCTGGATAGAACTGGTTGCTTAAACAATCTGCACTTTGGAGGCTCAGCATACTTTCTAAGTAGGCACACTTCTGAGGACAGAACTGGGCCGCCTCTTTGTTATAAATTCCTTTAAAAGGCCTGCTTGCATTAATATGGTTGACATGAGCGGACGGCACGAAGCAATGTCCTCTGTGAGGGGAGTGCATATGATGCTTTGGTTTCAGACAGGAAGTTTGCTCGTTGATGTCCGTTTCCGTCTTTAGGTGCAGTCCTTCAGTGAAGTCCATCAGCTGCTTTTTCAGTGTGTTATTCTCACCAACCCAGCTATGATCCTGGGGCCCTGAGTAAAGGTCAGGCCTGCCTTTAGAGTTCATGTTATTTTCTGTTTTGATGGGGATGTTCAAGGGCAGCCCTGAGTCGTACAGCACCTCTGGAGTTACAAACACACTTTCCAGCTTGATGTTTTCTGCAGGGTAGGAGTCCAAAGAGTGCTGCTGCAGAACAGGATATGATTGAAAATGTTCTGTGCTGCCACGGAGGGGGCGACCGACCACATGAACCCCGGCATGGCTTTGGTCCAGGCTGTAGAAAGGCCTGTCTGTCCTATTTGGGAAGGAGCTGGCGTGCTGATGATTTGACCTGGAGCTGGTGGAATTTTTCATCGCCCATCCGCTGCTTGTGTTACAGTGATTTTGCACACCAGAAAAATGCTTAGGGAAAATGCTGTGGTCTTCCTGCAAAAAAGGGTCGCTTTTGGTTGGCTGAAACTTGACTTTGATGTCTTCCTTCTCCTGCTTTCCCCAAGCGAGATGATGCTTCAGGTGTGCAGGTGTTTCATTAGAGCTGTTACAGATAAGAGCTTCTCTGCCGCCCTTGATTCCATGCACACTATTCTGCTTCTTCAGCTGCTGCTCATCTTCCCTGAGAACAAGACAGAAAAGCAAATAATACCAATGAGTGGGAAAAGTTTAACACATCTATTTCAGAAACTAAAATAATATGTACTGTACCCCGCGGTCAGAAAGTACCCTGCAATATCTAAAGGTACTAAACATTTATTTCACCAAAAACATAAGTGGAGCGGTGATAGATGCCATGTAAAAGAGACAAATCACATAGTACATACTGTGGTGCAAAAATAATGATCAAGTGAAGAAACCTATACAATTCCAACTCACAATAGAGCAGAAAAATAAGGCAGTGTCCCAACCAGTGGCAATGTTGTGTCTAGATTGGTAAGATGCAGGTGGTCCAGTGTATCTCAAAGAGAAAGAGACAGACACGTGATGTTCGTGCACCACTTCCCAGCTGCGAGGCAAGTCTGTTAATCTCTCCCACCTGTCTCCTGAACCTTGCAGCCAATCTCTGCTCCCGCGGGGGCCGCGCATCCGCTCCTCCCCTCAGTCCCATTCGTGCTTCACTGCTACTTAATCTCAGCTGTCTCACTCATTCCTTGCTGAGCATAGTTCATGGTAACCTTGTGTTTCCACGTCCCTGCCCTGCCTTGTACCTGTTGTGCTTTAACTCTGTTGCTGCTTATTTCTCCTGTGTACCGGCTTGATTTTAGGACCTCTCTCTGGATTAACGACCCCGGCTTACCTCTGACCATCCGCACTTCTCAATCCCTGACCATGGCTATCGGACAAACTACCTTCCTACTGGCTCCAACCCCTGACCACGGCACTCCGGACACTGACTACTCTCCTGGCACCTACCTACGACTTTGGCAAGTATCCAGACTAACCCACTGTCTCAATCCAGACCCGGTGATCTTGACTATCCACCCTCCAGGCGCGCCTCCGCTGCTGTGGGTGCGCAGTTTAATACTTTCCCACCTCAGTACCGGGGTCCCGCCTGGTTCGTTGTAAGCGCAAGCGTTACACTCATTCGTCTGTGCCTCTGATCGCGTCCGCTCACATCACAGCATCCCACGTCACTTACGGTTCCGGTATCTCGGCTGTCAGCGCATGAGAGGATGGCCCGCTCCCTTCTCTCTAGATCGCACAACTGAGCTACACACTCTAGGCATTTCACTGTTCTAACTGACGGCTTCCTCAGGAGTAGCTTCCACCTACATCCATAGGGGTATATATACCCCCTAAATGTATACAGAGCCCTCCCTATTAGCTCTGAAGTGCGATAAGTGCACCAGTGATTGATTAATTAATTAATATAAATTTCTCCAGGACAGGTTTCTGGGAAGGGATTACAGAACAGAAATTGTTGAAAATGCTATTGATCAGGCCCAGTCTATGGATATGAGTGATTTGATTAAAAACAATAAGAAAAAAGGACAAGTCTGATAAGGTTAATTTCAACTTTGCATTTCTCACCACCTATAATTGGAGAGCTGACAAAATCTAAGAATATTGTAAAAAAGCATTGGCACATTGTGAGAAATGATCCAGTACTTGGAGAATTCTTTCCAGAAAATCCCAACGTGATTTTCAGAAGCAAACATTTCAAAAAATTAACTTGGTCCTAGTGCATGACCTAAAACCAAGGAACCAATTAATAATTGGTTACCACAGATTAAAGGTTTTTATGGTTGCACAATGTGAAAGGGCTGTAGTTTTAGAGCCACAGATACATTTGGCTTTGTCTCAAATGTCACCAAGGAGAGATTTCCCTGTCCCATGTCATCTATCTTCTTGAATGCCCCTGTGGTCTACAGTACGTGGGCAAAATTACGAGACCCATTAGAGTTAGAGTACTGGAACATGTTGGCAACATCAGGAGGAATGTCACACCTTTTGTCCAATGACTTCCTCACAGACCATCAAGGGAATCCCAGTGGTCTCAAATTCACAGAGATAGAACATGTGATGTCCCAATGGAGGGGGGAGGGGAGGGGGGGGAGTGTTAGGTGACAGAAACATTGAGCTCACCAAACATGAGACATTTTGGAACTTTAAGTTAAAAACGCTGGTACCTTTGGAACTTAATGTCGATATTGAGTTAGGTGTGGTCCTTTAAGGTGATTTATATTCTGTGGATAGTATTTATAGTTCATTTTAGTTACACTTTTATACCAATTTTAGCATTATTTTTATTATGGTTTTTAAGATTATTATGAGTTAAGTGATCTTATACGTCATTATAGTTCAACCACGGGTGATGGTAAATCATTACTGTTTTATTAATGATTCCCTTTGACTGATATATTCTTCTATTTTCTATTACATATCTTATCTGGAGGAAAGAATACATCAAAGACTCCGTTTTAGATATTTTATTAGTTTAGGTTGATTACCCACTTCATTGTTCTAGTTCTGCTTTATTGATTTTTTATTAATTGTATAACTATGTATGGGGGAGTGCATAGGATTTATGTATTTATTATGCATTATGTATTACTTATTATGTACTTTTTATTAGTACATCATTTTTATTATTCTAGACCTAATGGTCAATTTTACATTGTATTGTGATTAAATTGTATTGTGTATTTTATAGTCATTACATATTTATACACTTTTTTAATCACTGGTGCGCTTATTGCACTTAAGAGCCAATAGGGAGGGCTCTGTATACATTTAGAGGGGTATATATACCCCTATAGATGTAGGTGGGAGCTACTCCTGAGGAAGCTGTCAGTTAGAACAGTGAAATGCGTAGAGTGTGTAGCTCAGTTGCGCGATCTGGAGAGAAGAGAGCGGGCTATCCTCTGATGCGCTGACGGATGAGATACAGGAACCAGAAGTGACGTGGGTGGTTGTGACGTGAGTGGACACGATCGGAGGCACAGACGAATGAGTGTAACGCTTGCGTTTACAATGAACAAGGCGGGACCCTGGTACTCAAGTGGGAAAGTATTAAACTGCGCACCCACAGCAGCGGAGGCGCGCCTGGAGGGTGGATAGTCAAGATCACCGGGTCTGGATTGGAGAGAGTGGGTTGCGCTTTTAGTTCCGGCGACGCGACGTCGCGGCAAAACAAATTTGGAAGCTGGTCAAATTTGATTTTTCAGAGGCTGTCGCCAAATATGACAGCCTCTGAACCAATCAATGGCCAGGTCGCTTGCGACGTCGCTGCAAAGCGAAATACAACTTTCACGGGTGGCGACTTCGACGGGTGACGTCATCCGTCGTATCGCCGTCGCGCACACTATAAGCGCGGCCTAAGTGTAAGCCTCCATTTGTGAGAAAACGTATAAATTGCTTTATGTTGCATCTGCACTATGGGTCTGTCTCTTTCTCTTTGAGATACACTGGACACAACATTGCCACTGGTTGGGACACTGCCTTATTTTTCAGCTCTATTGTGAGTTGGAATTGTATAGGTTTCTTTACTTGATAATTATTTTTGCACCACAGTATGTACTATGTGATTTTTATCTTTTACATGGCAGCTACCACCGCTCCTTTTATGTTTTTGGAGAAAATCGTTTGGCAAGACCCCCGGAACAGTCTTTTTTAAGGGTTGAGTGGAGGTTTTCGCCTCATATTTATTTCACTATTTTAGTGTTGTAGATTTATATCACATTTGCACTTCTATATATTATTATTATTATTATTATTATTCACATTTATTTAGCACCTGTGTGTTTTATTTCACTGATTTTCACTGGGAAGCTATAAGGGAGTGTCAGAGCGCCATGCATTGTTTGGTTGTGTTACTAAACATTTCTTCTCAGTTCTACATATTATTGAACTTAATAAAGCAGCAATGCCCTCTATCGAACCACCCCCGTCCCTTTTTTGTATGATTGGAACTGGAGTGTCCTCCAAAGCTGAACAGCATTATTTATAGCTCCTCTCCCCCTGCTCCAGAGATACTTACTGGTGAAGTTACTGGTCTTACTTCCTGTTTCGTAAAGGGGATTTAAATGGGCATCCAATAGGAAGGTGCAACTGATGATGTTGCTTCTTCCTATTGGCCTGATATTTAGCAGTGTTTTTGTTCCCATGGAGGGAAATTTTGAACCAGGTAACTTCACCCGTATATCTCAGAAAGCAGGGAGCTAACAAAAGCCGATTCCCAGCCTGTATAAAAAATGAGGGGTCAAATATTGTACCAAGTAGAGGGGATTGCTGCTTTAAAATGTCCATAAAAAATAAACAAAGGATGGGGGCGCAGAAAAAAGGGAAAGAATCTTTCTATTAATCCCTTGGCTACTTTAGTGACCATGACGGCATGCATAATTCATGCCTTCATGGCCACTATGGTTTCCAAGGGATTATTAGGTCTTTGCTACAGTTTTTAGTCTACTCCAGTGTATTCACTTTGGCTTCCTATATTGGTAAGGTAATATACGAAGCCAAAGTGGCCCACTTCAGAACCCTAGACATTGCCCAAAAAATTACTGCTACCTGGCTTGCTGGAACCACCTAACGCCAGGTATAACCATGACCTAAACTAACATAACATTAAGTCCCACGTTAACTTTAACGGTCCGTTGTAGAAATGCATTGATGCGCACTATGTATTTTGCATAACATTAGCACTTACGTCCGTTAAAGGTAACAGCAGGCCATCTCAACTTTAAGACAGCACTTAACGTATCTTTAGGGAGCTTTGAAGATCCCCGTTAGCACTTAACGAGCCATTTACTGAAGTTAACGTCTCGTTGTGTCACTAACGGAGCTTTGAGGATCTGCCTCAAAGTTTGTAAATAAAAAGAGAGCAGAAAAATTAATGGGTGCATTGATATGTCTTCCACAGATCCCTAGAGCCTTCCCCTGCAGAAACAGAAAACCCAAAGAGATAAGAGAGCTGTGCCACTGCGTACCCTCACATTCCAACCATGGCTTGAGATCTCGTGAAGTTCTTAAGCATAAGGTTCTTGTTTCAACCTGTCTGCATGTTCTTACCCTTTTATTTCACTGGATTAGCGTTGAAGATCCTTACCTTTGGGCTTGTTGAGGGACTACTACGTAGTCTGAGCATCCATTTCTATACAACAGCTGAGTGTTTGCCTCCACCCAGACCCACTGATCTTCATTGGCTCGGACTTTCAACAGAGAAATTCCATTCTCACTAGTATTCATTACTATCAGGGGGAAGAAAAAGTATTTGTGGCATTATTTATTTTACACAGTTTAATAAATGTTGAGGGTGAATAGCACGATTAAAAAAAATATGACTGAATAATGCAGCATTTATGTCTAAACTTAATCTTTTAGACTTTACAGTATTACCACCACTCGAGTGTTTATAGTCTCCTTTGTTAGAGTTTCCAATTAAAACCTTTTGAGATTCACATGTCAGTGCCAAAGATTCTGAGAAATAATACAAATTAGTCCATAAAGATGTCTCCTTTAGCTTTCAAAATTGCATCATAAGAAAGTCCTTGGACTTTGCTGAACTTGTGGTGACTGAAATTGCAATAACACACAGAAAAGTCGCCTATTTGATACATCAGTCGCCCTGTTCTAACAGGGTGAAAACATGATAAAAGCCTAAGTTACTAAGAGAAGATTAAAAGGTACTTATCGTTATGAAACAATTGAGTTAATACAGTCAGGGGTGGCCCATTGCCTGGGCCCCAATCTTACTTTAAAAAACCATGTAATTGTTCCTGGTGACCCTCATGGTGCTGCACCAGAACCGCCACTAGGATTTCTGAGGCACAACTTTTTGCTGCTGGGCAGCTGTCAATCAGCGGTGAGCAGGGAAAAAGTGCGCTCTAGAATCCGTAGCGCTGCTGAAGAGTGCTGTGGTGGACGGGCCAGAAGGGGCGTGGGAGGAGGTAAAAGGGGCAACTTTCTGTACCAGGGCTTTCTATTCACTTGTTACGCCCCCTGAATTTACTAAAGTATGACAGGCATTATCATTGGTAATCACTTATCAATATCAATGGAAAAGGCTGGTAACAAGGGATAATACCTCTGTAGTGAACATACCCAAGTGTATATTATCTCATCATTGGCTGATTATGTTTATGGACCAACAAACGAAAACCTAACCAGTTTACCCAGCGTACAGCAAATACAAAATTCAAAGAAACGTCCAGTTAAACCCTGGATTTGTAACTAGTGCACATTATAATCTGGTCTATGTTAAGCAAAGAAAAACCTGAAAAAACTAAATTGCCTCAAGACTTCTTGGATGATTTAGCTTTTGGCTAGTGTAGAAGCATATACTGTATACTAAATAAACAGCATACGACAAGAATAGAAATGTTTTCTTTATGTGTCAACATTAAGGTTGTTTACATTTCTCAACTGTGTTCATATATTCTTTTAGGTGATTTTACCCCCCACGATGTAATTGTTATTACTTAACTTCAGGAAAAAGTAAGATGACTACATCGTATGCTTGTGTCTTCAAATAACACACTAGGGAAGCTTGTGTCTTCAAATAACACAATAGGGAGAAGGAGTGGCTCAGTGAATAAAGACACTGACTGGCGCTAAGTTTAAAGCAGCGGAACCTTGTTCAATTCCCGGTGTTAGCACCTTGTGACTTTGGGCAAGTCACTTTATCTCCCTGTGCCTCAGGCACCAAACCCCCCCCCCCCCCATAGATTGTAAACTCCACAGGGCAGGGACTGTGCCTGAAAAATGTCTCTGTAAAGCACTACATAAAACTAGCAGGACTATACAGTACAAGAACAATTATGTATATATGTCTTTATTTGTATATCGCACAGTAGAGGCAACTCTTATTCTAACAAAAACCAGTGGCAATTCCCCAAAAGACCCAGGTACACCCAGGTACATTCTGAATACATGCCTTAAACTTTCCTTAAACTAGCCCCAGCATTTCTGCATTGATTAATGGCCTATCAGATTAACAGCGGGGGTCCCTGGCAGTCCCATTCAAACTGAATTGGACTGCCAGGGATCCCTGCTGTGTTAATCCTATGGGTCGTTAGTCAATGCAGAAATGCCTTAAACGTGCCTCAAACTAGCCCAGAACATACCCAGCACATACCCAGCACATACCCAGAATGTAACCCGGCTAGTTTACGGCAAATGTTAGAATAAACGTTGCCTCTACTGTACATAGCGCTTCACAGCAGTAATAGTGACAATCATATAAATGATAAGATATAAATAATACAAAGGGAAGAAGTGCTTCTAACATAAAAGTAACATTTAGGAAAAGGAGTCCCTGTGCCGAGGAGCTTACAATCTAATTGGTTGGTAGGAAGAATGTACAGAGACAGTAGGATGGCATTCTGGTAAGTGCGTCTGCAAAGGGCCAAGGTTAATGTATGAGGTGTTAATTATCAGCAATGGAGCTACTCACATGCTTCCTTAAGCAGGTGTGTTTAAAGGTGGGTCTTAAAGGTGGATAGAGAGGGTGCTAGTCGGGTACTGAGGGGAAGGGCATTACAGAGGTGCGGGGTAGAAAGTGAGAAAGGTTTAAGGCGGGAGAGAGCTTTAGATACAAAGGGGGTAGAAAGAAGACATCCTTGAGAAGAACGCAAGAGTCGGGATGGTGCATAGCGAGAAATTAAGGCTTAGATGTAAGGAGGGGCAGAAGAGTGTAAAGCTTTAAAAGTGAGGAGGAGAATGTGAGTGTGTGATACGGGATTTGATAGGAAGCCAGGAGAGGGATTTCAGCAGGGGAGACGCTGAGACAGATTTAGGAAAGAGTAGAGTGATTCTGGCAGCAATGTTTAGGATAGATTGTAGGGGAATATAACCTGGGAACACGTCGTTACCCCAGACAGACACACATGCAATCTGTATATGATCAGCCTGGTGCAAGGGAGAATACGCAGTAGAGAACACACAAATAATCAGCCAGGATTATATAAAGCCCCCTATTATTGCACTCAAAAGGCAGGTGACAAGGTAAGTGCAATATCACTACATAGAAGGCCACAGAATAGCCTAACCCCAGAATAGGGTAACCGCCAAAGGTCACAGAATGAAAATAATAAATGCTTTAATCAATATCTAAAAACCGACGAAACACAATAAAAAGCACCGAGGTGCAGGGATAAAATCCCCAAATGTGTGGAGTCACGGAAACAAAAGGGAATAAGTAATGTTCCAAAGTATCACAGCTGTATATATGCAGTCTATAGAGAACGGTGTGCAGCAGCACTGTATCACATAAAGTCATAGACGGCTGTGAGCCAAAAAAGAGACCAGCAGGTATAGTGTGCAACACCATAAAATAGGTGCAAAATAGCCCGTGAGTAAATACACAGGGAACCGGACCAATGGGTTCCTGTATCTAATGGAGCAACAGCGTATGCCCACGTGCCAGCAATGCGCTCATATACAACCTGTCGGGCCGTCTCTTGCAGCTGGTATAATAGCAGCGTGTGCCCGTAAGTAATCAGGAGCTTCCCGTGTCTCCTGCCACAAGCTGCGTGTACGTCAGCGTAGTGACGTCACGCGTTCCCCAAGGGGAACTTTTTATTGTGCTTTTTATTGTGTTTCGTCGGTTTTTAGATATTGATTAAAGAATTTATTATTTTCATTCTGTGACCTTTGGCGGTTACCCTATTCTGGGGTTAGGCTATTCTGTGGCCTTCTATGTAGTGATATTGCACTTACCTTGTCACCTGCCTTTTGAGTGCAATAATAGGGGGCTTTATATAATCCTGGCTGATTATTTGTGTGTTCTCTAGATTGTAGGGGAGACAGGTGAGAGGCAGGAAGGCCGGACAGCAGGAGGTTACAGTAATCAAGACGGGAGAGAATGAGGGCCTGAGTCAAAGTTTTAGCAGTCGAGCAACAGAGGAAATGGCGTATCTTTGTTATATTGCAGAGGAAAAAGCAACAGGTTTTAGAAACGTTTTGAATGTGAGAAAAGAATGTGAGAGAGGAGTAAAGTGTGACCCCTAGCCAGCGTGCGTGGGCTACTGGGTGAATGATGGTACTTCCAACAGTAATGTAGAAGGAGGTAGTAGGGCCAGGTTTGGGAGGAATTATGAGAAGCTCTGTTTTTGCCCTGTTTAGTTTAAGTCGTCGGAGGGCCATCCAGGATGATATAGCCGACAGACATTCAGAAACTTGTCTGTACCGCAGGTGTAAGGTCAGGGGTAGAAAAGTAAATTTGTGTGTCGTCAACATAGAGGTGATATTTGAACCCAAGTGATGTCATTAGGTCACCTAGAGAGAGTGTGTACAGAGAAAAGAGAAGGGGTCCCAGGACAGAGCCCTGAGGAACCCCCCACAGAGAGATCGATATAGGAGGAGGAGGTGTTTGCAAAAGAGACACTGAAAGTACGATGGGAGAGGTAAGAGGAGATCCAGGAAAGAGCTTTGTTACGAATACCAAGAGTATGGAGAATGTGAAGGCGAAGAGGGTGGTCCACAGTATCAAATGCTGCAGAAAGGTCGAGTAAATGAGAAGAGTGTAATGACCTCTGTCTTTGGCAGCATGGAGGTCATTAGTTATTTTACTGAGGGCTGTTTCAGTGGAGTGAGCAGTGCAGAAGCCAGATTTTAGAGGGTCTAGGAGACAATAGGTGTTGAGAAAATGGAGCAAGCGAGAGAATAACAGACGTTCTAGGAGTTTAGAGGTAAAAGGCAGGAGGGAGACAGGTCAATAGTTAGAAAGACAGGTAGGGTCAAGCTTGCTGTTTTTGAGTAATGGTATGAATGTTGCATGTTTGAAGGAAGAGGGAAAGGTACCAGAGTAGAGGGAGGAGTTAAAAATGTGTGTGGCAGCGTAGGGATTATAGTAGGAGCAAGAGGTTTTAGGAGATGGGGGGGAATGGGCCAAGAGGGCATGTAGTAGAGGGAGAAGAGGAGATCAGCAACGGCACATCCTCCTCTGTGATAGCAGATAATGAGTCAAGGAATGCAGGAGGAGAGTTAGGAAGAGGTGTAGGATGGGAGGAGGATACAGAGGGGACGGCCTGATGTATGGATTCCACTTTTTTTTTGAAATAGTCGGCAAAGTCCTGAGGTGAGATAGAGGAAGAAGAAGAGGCAGCTGAGGGTGGTCTGAGTAGGGAGTCAAAGACAGAGAAAAGTCGGCGTGGATTAGACTTGTGCGTGTTGATTAGTGAAGAAAAGTAGGTTTGTTTAGCCTGAGAGAGGGCAGAGTTGAAACAGGATAGCATACATTTGTAGTGAAGGAAGTCTGCGAGAGTGTGAGATTTCCTCCAGAGGCATTCAGAGGAACGAGTGGAGGAACACAGCATGCGCGTGTGGGAATTTAGCCAGGGTCTGGGATTAATTATTATCAATTAATTATAATATACAAATTAAATATTATAATATATTATTTACAAATGGTGATCCTAAGTATGCTTGTTATGTTTTTTTAGACCGACTTCAGTTTAATGCTTGAAGATGTCCATATATGGGGCTCCATGTATCCAAGGGGCAATTCCAGCCCAAAGTCGCTCATTTGTTGCAACTTGCACTGAAATATACCTGCGCCAGGCAGCCTCTATGTATTAATCTTAGTTGCGAGATTTTCAGGTATATCGACGTCTCCCTACAACGAGATGAGGGATTCATGGAGCAGGTGGGAGGAGTTAGATTTGCATATTGGCAAAGGTCTGCATGTTAGGAAATGTGTGACTTGCGTTACTTTTCTTTATGGCTTTTTGTGTGGGTTTTTTTTCCCATCCCATTACAGGTGGCATAAGTCCTTTTATTTTTAACGCAGCACGTGTCAAATGCGAAAACAGTAGAAATACACTTCATCAATATGTCGCGTTTCACGCAGAAAACACATGCTATTATTTTTACGCGACTGCGTCGGTGCTAACGTTCCTCTTGATACATACAACCCATGGGTTTGACACCACCTACCATTCTTCCACATTTATATGGGCAGATCAACCTTCTTGCTGACAGAAGGGGCCACATCTTATTGCTGGAAATGTATGGGTTTAAATGGTAGCCTATTTATCTTACATCTGATTTGTGACTCCGTCACTGACGACATCTGCAGATCGGAACTCTGAACACAGAATTGCCTTTATGAATAACGAAAACAATAGACCCAAATGTGTATATTAGTAGACATAAGTTATGCTATTTGTTTGACTGTTTATCAAATGTGGTCAGCAACCTTTTGAATATTTTTATATACAGTATTGCATATTTCTTTTAATTTTATTATTGGGTTGTGTTGCCCAATGTGTAAAAGTTTACACCTCTCACTTTTGGACTCATATGATACCTACATTTGATCTGGTTTTCTGCGCTGTGTAACATGTTAGGGAAGCTTGTCCCTTGGTGGCTACTTCTCCCATGGTGTTCCAATTCACATACACCTGGATACGATTTTGCTCTGCAGGGAGAAAGTAAGCATTGTAATATCTGGTCAATGCTATCACTACTAGATTAACATTAGTATTTTTACTGCACAGCAGCTACAAAAAAAAAAAAAAGACAGGAATTACAAAAAATTTAATTAATAATAAATACTCCCAATGCTCTCGTTTTCAAGAACGAATGTAGATACTGTAGCGATAACGCTGAATATTTTGTTATAATGCAGAATACCACAAAACTTCTATAGGATTCAACAGCGGATATAATGCAGAATATCACAGCATATCCCATCACAACGTGCCAGCGGGAGTGCGCCAGAAGCAAGCTTGGCCCAGCTTCCGGGGTCCCGCGCGCTGACATCAGAGCCCCGGCGTGCGGGAAATCTGTCTGCGGCCCTGTGTACATGTGTTATCAAGACCATGAATAAGTCCACCAGACTCCAGCTTAGGCAAACATATACAGTAGTCTCCTTTACACATCACTGCTTTGAAAATGAACAGTGGCAACGTGTCATGCCACTGCGGGATGCATGGTATCACTACTCTTACGTAAAAACTGTTTACTGACTGAACAATAAGGTTCAGATACAACCAGAAGAACTCTGACATACTGTTTTAACAGGTATTCGAATTTTTGATACGAGCTGCTATTTTTTCACTCCCTTAATCCCTGGTTAAAAAAAGTATGTTAATGAATATTTTCCATTTTGACTCTTCAAAAAAATATCTAAACAATAAAAAGATTCAAGGAAACTACTGACTAAACTTCAAGAGGCGCTAGTGAAATGTAACATATAAAAAATGGGGAGAAAATGTTAAAACGGAGGGTGTACTCCAAAACAAACTCCTCTAGTCACCGGGGAGACGGAATGGTGAAGACTGATATTGCCAAATCACTAATATGACATGATGAAGCACACAATGGGTCGCTGATAATGTGACAGAGAGAGGTAGTGTAAGTAAACTACCTGATAGATAGAAAGTAACAACTGTACACATGGCAAGTGCAGATGACAAAGTACAATGCCAGATAGAAATACAGCTACAGGCACACAGTAAACACACTAGAACAGTACTGCAGATACTGGAGACTAGCAATTCAAAGCTGAAAGCATGAGAGGTCTAACATGGAAGTCCATGAATTACTGGGGCAAAGTGAAAATGTAAAGCACAATAGAGATCAGTCCAAGTGATAGGCATACATCATCATAAGGCACAGTCCCATAATCACCAAAAAATCGTCAATTGGAGTGGGAGTGGGAATGTTTGGCGGGGGACCCCTCTCTTCTCATCTCTAAGGGACTTTGCATTATGCTCCAATTGACGATTTTTTGGTGATGTATTATGTTATGCTTAACAAAACCACCTTGGCTGCCAGCAATGCATGAGTTTGCAGAGGCGTCCATTCCAATGGTCTGCGCAGAGATAAGCAATCCCAACATAAAATAAATTCTGTAGAAAAGTGATTTACGTGTTATCTGTGTTGGAAGCCGCACCAGGTTTTTTCTGTGTCCTCACGAGCACGCTCTTCATTTTCATCTCCGTGGCAGGAGGAAGCAGAAGTGGCGCCGCTGTGCAGAACAACGCCATCTGTGGTGGTAGGATTGTTCCCGATGATACATTTTTCTTTTGCCCAAAGAGGAACTTAAGTTTACCTTGAAACTGCATTGTCTGTACCACCGGAAAAGAAAAGAAAAGTCATATATTCTTTTAAACCCATTTCTATTTATTTCGTTATTCTAAGACATTACTTCTGCTTTCACATGGTTGCTATTACCAAGTCAATATTGTGGTTACTCTGAATAACTCTGAGTAACTCATCATTCTTAAAATGCAGAGTTGAGTAAGCTCAAACTGGTATAGAAATACAGTATGTTGAAGACAGAATCATTGGAAAATGGTGCAGAACAAAAGTTATCCAACGCCATTTCTGTACATATGATCTGGGATAGATAACTACATTCCCATCTGAATATATACGTATATAGTCTTTAGCTGATTGGTTTTGTCTGTTGTATGCTGTACAAACCCTGCCTCTTACGTGTTAGTTGAGGATATTTTCATGATATTCGTACAAATGTATTTTACATCTCTATTCCTCCTCTGCCTGTACTGTAGGTGGGGCTGTTGTACTGGTTTGTGGTAGACAGGTATATTAGGTGAAACTCTTTATGAAGTTTGCTTTCCATCATGATAATGACTATAATATAGAGCTAATTAATGTGACCACCTTGTTAGGTGGGACAAATGTGTAGAAATAACAGAATTACATTTTTATTGATAATCTTTAGTATGCGAACCTTCACCATTCTGCGGGTCAGAGCTACTATACAAAGCCTAAATGTTAGACACTTTTCTGTTTCTCACTCAGTGCTGACATCGTACATCAGGCTTTTACCATTTTAGAATTTTGCAGGCATGAGAAGTCCCTGTCCAAAAATCTTACAATTTAATTGCATTGCTTATGGCAGGGGCGTGCAAACTTTTTTGTCTGCGTCCCCCTGCCTGATCTCCCCTCCTGCTCACGCCACCCCCTCCCCCCTTTCAGTTTCTCCAGCGTCATCTGACATCACACCGTCATGTGACGTCACGTTGCCATGGCGACGCGTCGTCAGAAGCCGCTGGAGACAAGGTGAGGGACTTACAGAGGCCTCGCGTGCTCCCCTGGCATTTAATTGAAAGGTTGTGGGGAAGAGCACGGGGCCTCTGTAAGCGCCACGCTCCTCATTTTGCGCACCCCTGGCTTAAGGCACAAGGAGATAAAGTGACTAGCCCAAGGTCACCAGGAGGACTGACTCTAAATTCGGATAGGGTTCAACAACTGCAAAGGCAGTATTCTTATCACTACATTACTCTTTCAGCCCTTGACCCGATGAATAAAAAAAAATGATCTCCCAAAAAGCCCGGTCAATACGGTAGTTTGTTCATTAGTAAATTATTCAACATTTCCTTAATATCTTGCTATTGAAATAAGCCGTGATGGGGTTCGCACAACCACTTACATCACTTTGTAAAACGGACCCTATGAATTTTATAGTAGTAATTTGTTCACCTTTAGGGCGCCCTTATGATGTACTAGGTACGTCATGAGCACTTTTTTTTTTTTAGGGTCAGATCAGGTGCTGACACTATGCAATTCCACAGTACAAAATGGGCTGAAGAAGTGGCTCAGTGAGTCAAGACACTGACTGATAACAATGATGCAGAGTTTGAAGCAGGGGAACCTGGTTTAATTCCTGGTGTCAGCTCCTTGGGACCTTGGACCAGTCACTGTGCTCTACGGGGCAGGGGCTGTGTATGTAAAACTCCTGTGTGTTGCGTACCATGCACTATACTACTATACAGTAACGCTTTGAGTCCCATTCGGAGAAAGGTACTATATGAAATAAAAGTTTATTATTCAAACAGTTTTGCGGGTTTGAGAAGAAATAGGAACATTTGCGGTACAAACTTTTACACATTTGCCCATTTCTCTAAGAAATGTATTACACGCACACACACACTTTAATGTGAATTGTCTTGTTGGTGTTATATCGTTTTATTCTCATATCTTAAATTAAGATTTTTCATTATTTTGTGTGCCAGAAATATCAATCTATTAAGGTAAATAAATAATATAAAAATGCTATCATAACCAACGGAAGTGTTTACCAACAATGTCTCCCCTACAAATACAGAAATGATTCTCTATGTGCAATATAATAACTGTGAATGCGGGTGGCAGCATTAGTAGTGGTGGTTTAACTATTTTCTTTTTACTCAAATTAGTCAGACAATTGCCTGGCATGATAGTATCACCCAGGACATTTTACAATAAAAGTAAAGCAATTTTTTTTTTATATTCTTAGACTATAGTCTATTTTTGCTGCAAAAACAGAAAGGAGACATTCATTTTGAAACCTTTTGAAAAGCTTATGTTTGTATCATGATCACGAACACACTTTGACCACAGTTTCACCACAGAGAACTGTCTGTCCCTTACTGGCATTTCTTTCGGTAACGTCACCTACTTCAGCTGTAGGTATCGTTACAGTTTTTGGACATGACAATAAGATAGTTACAGATTTCCGAGGGCTTACTTTTTATGGGGATTTATATTGTTTGAGCAGATCTTTATGAGTCAATGTTGTGTTGCATCCTTTTGCCTCAATGCGTCAAGGGTCTTTGGGTCAACTTTGCTCCTCTTGTGCCAATGAGTGATTGGGGGAGTAGTTTTAGAAACAGTTAGGAGTGGACTGCGTGACAATATTAGAATGACATGTACCAATGTTTGTCTTTAACTTCCGCTGTTATTCTTTTTTTTTGCATTAAATAAGTCAAGTCATCCAGGTATGAGGTACAGTAGCATTGACTTTTGTGCCTAAAAGGTCAGCATCAGAATCTCAAGCAACATGTTTCATACATTTGTTGCTAGCTCAATGGGACGTAAGAGAAAATCTTTGCAGTGACGAGAAATCGAATTGCCAATACCGGAGTGAGGAAAGATTGTTTTTCCCTCGTATAAGACAAAGCCCTAGTGTCATCAATGCGCGAATTGCTGTATGGCACCCAAATCGGCGATATCTGCCATTAAGGTCAATGATGACTCAGAGGAATAATTGGAAATGGTGTCACTGGGGCTTCTTATATGCCGTCCTCTGGATCACTATAAATATAGGATAAATATCTTGACCAATTAGAATTTAAGGTTGAACTCAATGGAAGTATGTATTTTGTCATTCTCCGCTATGTAAGTCTACTGTGTAAATGTTACTATCTTCATACATATCTCACACAATAGTGTTGTCATATTTCTGAAGTCTACATGCTGAATTTTATACCCAAGACTGATACTATTTTCCTGATAGGACTCCAGTGTATTTGTTATTTTGTGTGTACATTTTAATAGTTATCCCTTTAGTACCAGAAGGGGTTCATGTTTATTCAGAGTTTTATTGAACAATTCTAAACCTATTTACACTTACTATGCACTAACCTCATTATTGAACATTATACCTGATTACCTTTTCAGTGCCTACAGTTTGGCTGAGGAGGACATTCTTTAGTTATCGTTGTTATTAATTCCAGTTTGTATTACATTGCCACTATTATTTCTGATATAGATTTGAACACTGAATCAACTAGTGTACCATGTTTGCCAATGAAAATGCTCAAGACTGGTGTCAATTTAGTACTTCAGTAAAAACAGGAGTATGTGTATGATTACATACTTAGCAGTCTAAAGCCCAGATCTGCTAAATGGTGCTGCGCTGTAGCACAATTGAACATGCTTTGAACTGTGCTTAGGCATACACCTGGAAGGTACCAGACTTCTATCTTCTGGACCAAAAATGGCATTTTAATGGATAAGTTCTGACTTTTGAAAGTGATACTCCATGAAAGTTTATGAGATCACTGAAGCTTAAACGTAGTGAGACTGTCTGAAAATCAGTGACACTTGAGAGGTTTGCAGTTTATCTGGGCCTAATGATTAACATTGGTGCTAAAAGAGGCATATTTGGCTTGCAGCTATCAGCATTAATGTACTTTGCATCTATTTTATCCATGTGCACTAATTTCAGCGTGTACACAGTACAGTAGCTAGGGAGACGATAAGTAACGCACATGTTAGGATGGAATGTATGAACATCTCAGTCCACCTTGTTTCCATTTTTTTGCATTCACACAACTAGATCATATCTGGAGTGGCATAAATTACATCTGTTTAAATGTAAACCTTTTACATTTGATATACCGATGTATAGATTTTTTTTTTCAATTCTATAGCACAGTTTTATTTGCCTTACAACACAAAACCTTCAAGAAGAAATCAAAATGAATTTGGAATGCAATGGCCATTTCCACCATTCAGATCTTTGGTAGTTTGTGAGAAATAATAGATCAGTGTGTCTTTTGCATGTGTTTTTGAAACGGCATGGGGCACCTTAAATGTGTTTTTTACTTACCAGAAACCCGGAGGTGCTATCCAACAGGCAGCGGACACGGCAGGCAAAACATCGGTTTAGGAATGATGAATACTCTGAAAAGTTGGCGTTTGATTCCTGTGCCTTGAACAGCTTGTTCAGAAAGAAGTCATCTCCTGCATTAAGAATCACAAGCATAGATTAGATGCTGAGGGAACCAAGATAACTAAATGTCACTATGAGATTCTGATCCAGGCTCTCCAAAGCTATATTCAATAAGTTGTGCTTCTCCATATCAGAGAATCCTCTGAGCTCCATTCACTTGATACGTGGAAGTAGCTTCACGGCATAATGAAAGGGACCACAGTTTCAGGTTCCCATAGGCAATTAGGACCTTCATGAACTGGGATTAATGTTAGCAAGTAAGAATTGGATCACAAACCTATAATCACATTGAAGTAAGTTGGTCAAACTGTATCTGTAATGCAGTGCTTTACCAAGAGGGGTTCATAGGAAGCCTTGGGTTCCCTGGGCATTCCCAAAGGGTTCCCTGCAATTTTCAGGTCATTTGAAAATTCTACCAAATACAGAAGAATTTACAACGCATCTGATCTCAGACACGCTATTAGAGAGGGTTGGGGTTCCTTACAATGCATCTTATCTCAGGTGCGCTATTAGAGAGGGTTGGGGTTCCTTACAATGCATCTTATCTCAGACACACTATTAGAGAGGGTTAGGGATCCTTACAATGCATCTTATCGCAGATGCGCTATTAGAGAGGGTTGTGGTTCCTCAGAATTTCACAATAGAACTATAGGGTTTCTTAACCAAAAAAGGTTTCACTGCTGTACTGAGACTATGGGGTTTGCAGTATTGGTGTGAGACTGATGCAAATACTTGCACTTGAAGTATCACAGAAAATGAATTCATTTAAAGCAATAGGGCATTTTCTTTGATAAATCTGCTGTATTTGCACGAGTTGCTGTATGTTAATTAAAATGTGAGAGGTCAGAGCTAGAATTCAATGTATCTGTAATTTCTGCGCATCCTGCTAAATCTAGAGGATGAATCTGGGATATGTGGGAGTTCATAGTACTGTATAACGGCTTTTTTTATTTTTACAACCATTGTGTATTGAAACACATATAAATATTGCTTACATCTTTATAAAATAGGTTAATAATTAATTTTTCTCTTAAAACCTGGCACCATAGCACTACTTTTATTAAGAGATTTACTGTAGGAAAAACTATCATAATAATTTATTAAAATGAGCGCTTTCAGGTCTTGACATTTTCTTAAGCTTTTGCTTACTATTACTATGGCCTGTACTCTCTGTCTAATTTCTTAGACATTAAAGCTGCAGACCAAGCAATATCCTACTGTACGTTTTTTTGTTTTTTAATAAATCTGTTCTGTATTATGAGAAAATACTTGTAGCATTTAAAAAATAAACAACTCTGAATACATGTTTTAATGTATTGTAATGAAGCAAGTATTTTTGTTTCTATAGCAACCATTCACAAAGTCACATCTCCTTCCTCTTCTGAAGCAGGCTCTGGCACACCCCTTTTAGAGCCCGCCCTCTCTCTAGCAGTGCACCAATTGTATCTGGTGACTGCCTGGTCACATGATCTTCCCCACATAACTTTGCATCTTTGGTCCTCTTCTGCTGCAGTGACAGACATTTAGCGATGCCCTGAGCCGAATCTTCACTGATCAATTACAGGAGAATGGATCGATCGGCAACTTAGCTAATTACTTATCATTGTGTGGATTTTATTGATGCACATATTGAAGGGAACGGGGGGAACCGGTAGCTTGGACTGCTACTTTAATGAATGTTATCATTTGGGATTCCACTCGATAAGGAATTTGGTTATTGCTTGAAGGGTAAGTGAGTTACTCAACAGTGCATCTCAGAGAGAAAGGGAACAGATAAAGATACCGTAGCTAGAAATGCACATCTCACCAAGTCACCATGTATGACTTCGGCAAGATACCACAGTCTCTTGTTCTCCTCCAGTATGAAGTTTTACATTATTACCTAGTATTAAAATTGTCTCTAAGCTAGTTCTGTAGTGTTCACGTGTCTCATGACATCATACTAATGCTGTATGTAAACCCGGAAGTAGGCTCAAGACTGTATGCGGCTGGCACTCACATGGAAAGGACGGTCCATCTACCTTAAATGAAGAAAACGACTCACAGTAAGGACTGATTATAAGGCTTATTATGGCTGGATAAAGGGCCCACTTAGCCCAAAACATTGCCATTATTCAATTGCTTACCGTACTCGAATACCTTAAGACTCTCATGAGGGTATCATTATTTGAACCTAAGTACTGAGGATTACAATAACTTGTTTAGGATAAGAAAGTGTCCAAGTCTTTTGCCCCATGTTTTAACAACCGGTTCTTCAAAATGTGGACGTCAATCTTTTTTTGTTCTCGGACCAGTCCTATTTTTTATGCTACAAAATATGAGCTTGTGTTTGTTACCATAGGTATTAAGTACCTTACATATTAATGACTTCACACACACGATTGTATATATTTTTTCACTGCAGATAAAAATAAGAATGATCCATCTTTGAGGTTTAAAAAAATAAATAAAAATCTCTTTGACATATTATTGTGTGCTGGGGTGGAATACCACTTACTATTATTACGCTCATCTTCATTTATACAATATATTAAAATTAGAGTCATGGATAACTATCCAAAAATGCAGTCGTGAATTTGTCCCCCCAAATTCAATACCTTGGGAAACGTTTCCACAAGCCTCAAAGGGCCAATAACGTTGGCATGTAGTAATCTTTCTGCGGAATATCGCCAGACAGTGAGTGAGACTCGCCTTCTGTTCCATCATCAGTGAGGGAGCGGTCACGTGACGTGATAGCGTGTGCCGGGAGAGGCTGCGGCACTCTGGCCCTCAAAGGGTTAGTAGCACATTCTTTTTTACAGGAGCAAGAGAAACTAGCCCAGTAGCTCAAGATACTCCTGAAGCAGCAAAATATGACAAACTCGAGAAGGTATCCTCTGCGAAACCAACATGAAGAACCAAGCAATGACTCAAGGGAGCGTTAGCTCGCCCATCCCCGAACATTCTCCAACACCTTTAAAACTGTATAAATATTCACTTTTCTTTGATGAAATTCATCATTCTTACAGTGAGTCAGAGGTATGGTAAAGATGAAGAATACAAAAAATGAAACACATTTAATATTCAAGTGTTCGATGCTCTGGGAAAACTGCCCAGAAGGTTTCAGTTTGATAAATTCCTGCATCCTTTCTGCTTCACGAGGTCGGTCCAGAGCCTTTCCTAGACAGTAATACAAACACTTCACACTGCATGTGTTTTGTTAGTGTCAGGTGGCTGCATCCAGTGTTGCTCATACCATACGATGTGGCTCGCTGTCACAGCGCCATCTTTCGTCTCATGTGCACCTTATTACCAGATGTGCTCATGCTATGCGGGCATTGTTCCCAAGGACTGTTTTGCATAGAGGATGCCGAGTGTTTATAGAGTGGAAGTGATTGCCAAACATCCCCTTGTTCCTGAGCAAGGAGAGGACAAGGCCTACAGTATCTACATCCAACTCGTTTAACCCTCTGCGTGCCGGACCAGGCTGACCAACTCTTCCCTATCTCACTCATAATTCACTTAACACTATATATATATTTTACCTTCTAACTGAAAGAAAAGTCACTGAACCCGATGAAATATGGATCTGCATTTTCCTATCAAATCTCCCTGAAAAAAAGTTCACATTTAAGTTAGACTTTCTTTAAGGAGCTACAGAGTACATGCAGGACGAAGCAGCCTTTTGTCCTGGAGAGGCTCTTCATCATAATAATAATTATTATTTATTCTTGTATAGCGCTGACAGTGTAAACAGCACTGTACATAGAATTTTTGTAAACATGAGTCCTCGCCCTATAGTGCTTACAATCTATGTTGTTTGGTGCCCGAGTCACAGGGAAATAAAGTGACTTGCCCATGGAGCGGACACCGAGCTCCCCTGCTGCAAACTCATTGTCATTGTTTAGATGCAGTGACTTTACTCGCTGAGCTACTCCTTCAGCCCAAAGCAGCAATCCCGGCGAAACTGTTTTTATTTTTATCTAACCTTAACCGGGGGTCCACTAGAGGTCATCAGTGGTCCTCCGAGGTTGAGAGAATCCCCGGTTCAGGAGCAGCAAGCCCAGGGTAAGCTAAGGGTCTAACGGGCATATTTGGGAACAATATGGCCGCCTGGGTCAGGTGTCACTCAGGCGGCTGATAGAGAAGCTGCAAAGTCACGAGGAGACTTTTTAATGCTTTCTATTGGTGACTCCGGGAGCCATGTCAAGACCTTGATTCCATGTATTTCTGGAATCGGGGCGTCCCTGGGCATTGAGAGTCCACTGATCAGTTCAGGGGGACCCTCTAATTCACATAAGGTTAAAAAAAGGAACAGCCGGGATTGCTGTTTTAATTCAGTAAAGAGCAAATTTCTAAAAAAAAAAAATCAGTGTTTTTGGCTCCAGACAAATCAGTAAGAGCTGACCAATTTACCAATTTATCTCCACTGGACATCAAATGGGCCGGTACACTTGTCTTTAGTAGATTGCTTCCACAGCTCTCTGAGGACCTTCCCTTTTGTTCCCCCTGTCAGGGGGTGGCCAGTGACCATGTGATCAATGCAGAAGCCATCACTTTGCCGAAGGGCCGTGCCGCAGATTTTCCGGCACCCAAATAGTTCATGCGCGCAATCAATTTTACTTAATAGGAATAAATCTGAAATGTGAGCAGTACTGGACTCCTTTTATTGGAACAAATCTGCCAGAGTTGTGTTATTAAGCTTGATTTTCTTGATACTGGCATGAGTACTGTACAGACAACTGTTATTTCCTTTTGCCATGATTAAATGCTTTACAATGCTTGGCAGGCCCATCCGCCACTCTGCAGGTTAAAGGCCATAAGCAAGCGTATGTTTATAGCTATTTCTACTGTAGCTGCAGGCTTCCATGTGCCTTCATTTCTATCTCCAACGTCTGTCTTCTGTTAACACGTTTATTATTTTACTGCATAGAAATTGACAGCAGCTCAGAACCACCTGACACGCCCGTTTTCTCCACCTTCCTTTCAGTCTCTGACATCAGACTGTACTTTACTGAGGCTTTTCTCCTGCTCTGATGGACCTCTCCCTCGTCCCATATGTACAAGGACTGTAACCCATTTGCTGCCATTAGGGCAACACATTACAGGCATACCCCGCATTAACGTACGCAATGGGACCGGAGCATGTATGTAAAGCGAAAATGTACTTACAGAGAAGCACTACCTTTTCCCCGCTTATCGATGCATGTACTGTACTGCAATCGTCATATACGTGCATAACTGATGTAAATAACACATGTGTAACAGGCTCTATACCCTCCCCGCTTGTGCACAGCTTCGGTACAGGTAGGGAGCCAGTGTTGGTGTTCAGGGCGTGCTGACAGGCGCATGCGTGAGCTGCCGTTTGCCTCTTGAGCAAGATGTACTTACTCGCGAGTGTACTTTAAGTGAGTGTCCTAAAACCGGGGTATGCCTGTGCACAGCTCCCATACCCCCCCTGGGAGCACAGGTTATAAACTGCATTACTTTCCATTTGCCTTATCCCAACCACTTTTCCTTGGAGCCTGCTATGTTTTCAGGGAAAAAATAATAATAATGACATTTCTCCCTCCAGCTGCAGAAGACCCATTGTACTTCTGTGCCACTAAAAACAGATCTTGCTGTCTGTATCTCATGGATACTGGAGCAGCTCATTGAGTAAAGGCACTGACTAAAAACAGTGACACCGACTTTGAATCGGACCCTGGCTCCAATCCCAGTGTCAGCTCCTTTGGCAAGTCACTTTATCTCCCTGTGACTCACGCCCCAATATACACTGTAAGGTCTACAGGGCAGAGCCTGAGCCTGTAAAACCCTGTGTACCCCACTGTGTACCATGTGTTATATTGTAATTGTGACGTGTGTCACTGGGGAAAAGTGCTCTATGAAATAAAGTTACTATTATACGCTTGTGCGATTTAAAGCAACAAAACATATGAAATCTTATATGGGTTTAAAAAAAATCAGTTCTGTAGAATTAGATAATAGTGACTGTTTTTCTTCAACTCTTAATGCCATTTTGAATGAGTTTTAAAGCACCCTATGATTCCTATAGCAAGTTTTATCCCACCTCCCAAACAGTGCAAGATATTTGCAACACCTTTCCTGTTTGGGATAATTTGTTGCCAATATTGCCAGCATCTTGAGCTGTAAACTGTAACAATAGCTAATGTTACCTTAGTAATATAAGGATACATTGTAGCTGCTGAGTTACACTGACTGAAGCAGCCATTATGTTGCGCACACAAGCAGAATTCTTACAGATTTATGGAGCACCAAACGATTGCCAGCTTAGGTAAGAATGTACACTTATACATTGAAGTAAAAAATCACCCTGGATAGGGGGAAAGATGGCGGTGCACAGTGTGCCAACAGGTGCCTCGTGCGTTCCGGAAGCAGGAAGTAAAACGGAAGCTGGATGGCGATTTTCGGTGCAAAATTTAATGAACAGTAATGAACAGCAAAGACATGTTATTAAAAAGAAAAAATCATCTAGAGAAAGAACTCTGACGCGTTTCGTGCATCCACTGCACTTTGTCAAAGTGGATGCACGAAACGCGTCAGAGTTCTTTCTCTAGATGATTTTTTCTTTTTAATAACATGTCTTTGCTGTTCATTACTGTTCATTAAATTTTGCACCGAAAATCGCCAACCAGCTTCCGTTTTACTTCCTGCTTCCGGAACGCACGAGGCACCTGTTGGCACGCTGTGCACCGCCATCTTTCCCCCTATCCAGGGTGATTTTTTACTTCACATATGTCGGGCTGAGAGCACGCCAGAACCAGAAGGACCGTGTGTACAAAGGTCGTGAGTACTTGTCATTGACACTATATTGTATTTATTATTATGGTCTAGCTCTAAGGACTGTTGGAGTTATTATTTAGATAGGGGTCAGGGTCCCTAATTCTTTTGGGTTCCCTTGACATCCCTTTTCTATGTGTTACCCACACACCTAATTTTGAGCATTTTTTGACCTTAATACAGTTTACTCTTTATACATTTCCTGGTTCCTCCAACAACAATTGGTGCATTTGAAACGATTAATTAAGCTGTATAGCTACTCAACCATCTCCTAAGAGAAGCAATTTATTCCACTTTGAGCACTGGCAGAGAAGACTCTTCTCTATCTATCTCTATACTACAATTATACATTGTCACGTGTTTTATATATAAAAACAAGAAAAAAAACTTGGAAAATAGTATTGCTGCTTTAGACAGGATGAGACACGCACTCAATATCAAGGGTAATAGAGGTGGGGTACTTAGCTGCCGGTGCGCTGGTCCTGGGGAGCTCCTGTAGTCCCAAATGTTCCAGTACAAAGAAGAAGAAGCAGGCACACGGTCTTACTCAAAAGGAGGTTTAATATGCCATAAAGTCCAACGTTTCGGCAGTCTAATACTGCCTTTCTGAAAGGTGAAAGGCAGTATTAGACTGCCGAAACGTTGGACTTTATGGCATATTAAACCTCCTTTTGAGTAAGACCGTGTGCCTGCTTCTTCTTCTTTGTGCTTTATTTAAGAGGACATTACAGTCTTCAAGGGTGAACTTGTTGAGGTCCCTCAATTTGTTATTACAAGCCTTTCTATGGAAACCATTTCTGTTGCCTTTCTCTGATACACCTCCAATCTACCAAGTCCATAGACGTGGTCTATAGGCTTGTGCACAGATAGGAAGGTACATGGTAATAATGCCAAATACCATAAGAAGTTATAGGTAACTTGCTTTTTACTGTACTGTGTGCATGATGTAAATTATGTAACCGAGTGGGAAGACTATTTTAGTGTAGACTATTTATATGACTCACCATTAACCACCTGTCCTCTAAAAATCCCACGTATAAAGAAAATATGTAAAATGTGGTTTAAATAGGATGAATCCACCCAAACTTTCTTTGAAAGTGAGACATTTCTAAAGTACTGTGCACGTTATCTTCAAAACCACATTTTTATAGATTCTGATCTGAGATATAAATTGGAAATATTTCAGTTACTATGTTAATAATTAAACTGCTATATCCCTTGAAATTTGAATAGCAAAAATATGTATTTAATGAAATATACATTAGTCAAGAAACACTGCAATTCCTTTTTTTTTATTCTGCTTTTAATTCTGCTATTAAAATGTAGTTTGTTTTGTGATGTTGAAAATGAACAATAATGAACCATTTAAGGATTTGTTTTCTAAAATGGTTGTGGTATATGCTTTATTCTGGATTCTATGCTCTGGTCTGCATTCAACGCATTAATCTGCATTTTTCTACTTTCTATGCCAGGGGAGAGCAAACTTTTGAAGCTGCGCCCCCTTTCTTCCCTTCCCCGGCTTTCGCACCCCCACACTTGTATCCGCGTCAAATAACGCTGCAGGGTCATGTGACATCACGTCACTTGACCCACGGCGACATTTGACGCGTGTCACGTCACATGGCCGCGTTGCCATTGGGACAACGTCATACAGCCGGCTGAATCCCGGTAAGTGTAGTGTTGCAGAGGCCTCACGCGATCCCCAGCATTTAATTAAATGCCTGGGGGAAGAGCGCGGGGCCTCTAGAACCGCCCTAGCCCCCCCAGCAAAATCTACCACCCCTCCCCCCCAGTTTGCGCACCGCTGTTCTATGCTCTGGTTTGCATTTTATGCATTATTTTGCATTTTATCCATTATTCTGCATTGTATGCATTATTCTACATTCCATGCTCTAGTCTGCATTGCATGGATTGTTCTGCATTCTCCACATTATACTACATCCATGCACTGGTCTGCATTTAATGCATTATTCCACATTCTATGTTCTATTCCACATTCTATGCTCTATTCTACATTCTAGTGATAAAGTGAAAACAGGCGCAAACAGATAAAAGGGTGGTCACTAAAAATAAAGTGAACAGATATATAAATCTCTTATAAGTGGAACATAAAAATAAATGTGTATACAATTTCATCCCCTGCTCAGACCCACTGGGAGGGGTAGTCTTCACTCGTCCCCAATGGTAACAGTAGTAGACACGAAATCCAGGGGGAGCATAGGGAAGAAACAAAAAATAAAACAAATCTAAGTGCAGCAGAATTTCTTCCCCATTGAAATTCTGCTGCACTTAGATTTGTTTTATTTTTTGTTTCTTCCCTATGCTCCCCCTGGATTTCGTGTCTACTACTATTCTACATTCTATGCATTATTCTACAGTACATCCTATGCTCTGATGTACATTCAATGCATTATTCTGCATTCTTTGGTGTGGGCTGCATTCTGGGCATTACTGTGCATCCTTTATCTAATCTGCATTCTATGCTTTATTCTACATTATTCACTCTGTTCTGAAATATGCTCTATTCTGCATTCTATACTTTATTCTGCATTCTATACTTTATTCTGCATTCTATGCATTATTCTACATTCTTAGCTCTGGTCTGCATTCTCTGCTTTATTCTGCATTCTATCTTTTATTGTACATTCGACGCTTGAGGAGATATATAGTTACAAAAGAGTGAACTGGCACACTGTCCCAAGCGTTCAAAACAATATTCTTGGTAGTAGGATCTGCTGCTGTACCATGCCAGGATAGGGCTGCCTAACCCCACTATCACAGGAACCACAACAATGAACAATAGTGCATGTAGCACACAGCAGGGGCAATAATACGCCTACATGTCCATTTTAATTGATATGCAAAGCAGCAGAACAAACTGTGTAATCAACATTTCAGGGCAGCAGAACCTTCGTCAGAACACCCCTAGTATCGTGCTTTTCCACCAAAGCGGTAATTCCTTTTTGTTCTGCCGCTTTGCATATCAAGTAAGTTGGACATTTAGGCGTATTATGGCTCCTGCGGTGTGCTCCATGTCATATTATTTTTATTTCTCTATGCTTCAGCCAACCTACTTGGCCATACTTACTAAGCAGTGCTATTCCATATGACAACTTCGGGCGTCAGAAGACACTTGAATTGGCGCTAAGGTGTCTAATGGAACAGCATCGCTTAGTGTTTATGGCCCTCTATACTTTTATTCTGCATGGTGCGTTCTGTTGTGCATTCTACGCTGTTTCTGCACTTCAAGCTCTATTCTGCAATCTACACTCAACCTCTAAACACGATTTGAAGGAAAACGAAGGAGATTTGTTAATCTTCTGTTGTCTTGCGTTGGAAAAAAGGAGTTGCCAGCATTCTCCAAACAAGGTGGAACGTTAAACAAACATTTCTTTTAATTACTCACGCGCACCAGGGTATTATGTTTGAGTTGCAAGGAGATAAAGTGATTAAATGTAACCCACAAGCTTATGTACTCCAAATCAACACTTCAACCACTATACCACTCCTTCTTAACAACATCTCAGATGAAGTTTCACATTGCTCTATAACATAATATTAATAAGGAAAATGAACAACACAAATAATATTAACTAAACAGTGTTATACCACAAGACACTTTCTTGTCCATAAACATAATTAGGAGCTTTAGAGTCTGTGGGGCTCATTCACTAGACTTCGATAAGTGGCTTATAGCCCTATAAATGCCCTTAAAGTGCGATATTGCATGTGATGCTATTCACAAAGCTCCGATAAGAGGGCAATATCGCACTGAAACGGTTCTAGCCCTCCTGTTCCTCACAGGTATGCACCACCTAGACACATATAGCCAGACCTTAGTACACCCTAGGGTGTCCGATCTGCGACCGGGGGGTGGGGGGAGGGTCTGAGGGTTACATACATAAGAACAGTACACTATATATCATTATTGATAATTTATTAAGTGGAGGCTGACACGTCAGGAAGTATACTTAATCAATGATCATTCAGTATATATACTGTGCTGGTCTCTTATAAGTCCCTGGACCTATATATTTTAAATGCATGTTGGAGTACCCACTGCTCACTACATTTGATCACATTTATAGCTGTTATCTGCATTATCACTCTCTTTCAAAAACACCCAGAACTGATGCGTCGGCAAATATAGAATTCCCCCGTGGGAAGGATGTTGCTCCAGGGAGAGATCTGATTGCCATTACTGGAGTCAGGAATGAATTTATGTTTCCCTTATGAGATATTATTGCATAATGAACTTTATGGACATATGTATTTTTTTCAACCTTGTCTACTATGTTACTATGTAACTATATAACTATGTAGCAATATAGCTACGTAACCCCCTAGGTCTGAAGCGTTGTTTCCGTGACTAAAGATGCCACTATGAAGACATAAGTGGGACAAAAAAATGCCATCCCGTGTCAATCATCACACGGCCAGCAAATGATTCAAAGCCGCTTCAAGTTTCATTACGCCTTATATTAGCGCGGCAGGCTTTGATCTTGTGGTTCCCCTAAATACCACAAACCAGTAACTGAGGTACGCAGCAGGAGGATGTACAACCTTAACGAGCTCTGCTCGTTCTGCTTCACATTTTTTGGCAACGTGCCAGTTCAGATTTTTAGATTAAGGCGTACTTCTGATTTTCTTATTTTATGTTGTTTTGTGGTTGTTGCTAGAGCAAATGAAAAAAAAAATATGTTCTTCTCGGAACATCGCTTAATTATGTGTCTCTCACTCAAAGGCTGCAGAGATGTCATCCTTTCCAATTGCTACAGTAGATTTTGTTTGTGGAGTAACTTTATAATCAAAAGCATCATAAAAAGACACGGTGTTCGTTTTTTGGGCCCGCTAAGCCCTTCATCTGCCATCATCTTATACATTACTGAATTTATGAAGACACCATTATTTCACTCATCCCCATTCATAAATACGTTAATAAAAACAGTGGTGTCTAAACTAAAGGTACAGTAAAAGGGGTTTGACCATAGTTGTTGAGGGGTTTACAGGCAGCCTGAAGCCAGAGGAACCTCACCTGGCTAGACCTATTTAGTTAGCAGGGAGGTCAAGCCTGTCAGAAAGAGTTTGGGTCCCCGACTTCTACAGGCACCTGGGCCCCTTCCTCCGCTGGCCACGGGAGAACTATCCTGGCTTCCCTCAACCCCCTTTTGATGGCAGCACTAACTAGTAGAAGCTCTAAGGAATACATATGATAAAGTGGATAGGAAAGTAAAAGTGACTTGCCCACAGGTCAGGGTAATCATTTGTGTGTCACTACCCAGAATCCTTTTGTAACGCTGTTTCCCCCACCCCTTAGGACATGTTGCCATTACATAGTGTAGGTTGGTGCATACCTGCTGGCTCACAGTAAATCTGAGTCTCCGTCGATGTTGTTTGGGAGAACAGGACTGGTTTCTGGGGTACAATATAGTTGCTTATCTCTGGGTACACAGCGCCTCCATCGGCCGCAGGCTCCAGATGTAATGGTAGAAACGGTTACCTCCCCGCCCCAGAAAGATTATACTCTACGCCTGAGGTATATTCAACTGGATCGGGTTTATTGTCCTTCTGTACACACACAGTAACACATGGGCCTCTGCCCAATGCAGGTCATTGTAGGTCACCAACGTCTGGATGGCCCCTGGACATACACTACAGGTCAAGGGCCCTTGCAGCAGTCCCTACTCTTCCCTGACCCTCTAGCAGGGCCAGGGGAAAGGTAATCACTCACTCCCCCTCTAAGGGGAGAGGACCAGGGTATGCTAGTGCACAGAAATCCTGCATGTTACCTGTCTCTCTCAACGGTAGTGACAATACTAAATGTGGGTGGTGCAACTCCTTAAGTACAGTAGGGGGAAGGAACCAGGTCTGAACCCAGGATTGGGCAGAACACAGACCTAGTCCCACCTCCTCCCCTGTCATTCTAAGGAGCTGCCTGGATGGGGAAAACCCATCATTGGTCCTGACATTGCCTGCTCATACCAGGGCTTGCATGTTAGGGAGGGTAGACTGGTAGCCATACCAGTGTTTGTGTTCGGCCTAAACAGTGTATGATGTAACAATGAGCTGAATGAAGCTATTGTGCCTGTTCAAATGGAAGAACAATTAAGCTGGGAACAAGGCTACTTGTAATGAAATGTCAAGTTTACCAAAACATTTAAGTGAATACCATTTTTTTAATCTGTACAAATATAGCTGGCAAAATAGGTATTGACAATAAAAATGTTGCATACCATGTCTATAAATATTATTACCGTACAACATTACACTATAAAATAATGAGCGAATAAATACATTGTTAAACTTGTTGGCTAGAAGTTAAGTAATTGTTCAAGATATTCAGCGCTCCTCATTGAAAGGGAAGATAAGAGATAAAAGAGAAAAGTACAATAGTGAAGTACGTTCATAACATCTGATCCATAAGTAGAAGTGGTGAGATATGCACTTACATTATAGTGCCTGTACCAGGCATGTAAAGGTATCTTTGAGGTTGTTTTTTTGCCTCCGTATAGCCACAAAATATTCAAAGGGACTTCTTTTTCAAGCTCCGCTTTTATGTAAAATCAGGCATGAAATAATACACAAAACAGTGTAAAAACATCCAGGGACAGACCAGTTTGTGTGTTACTGTTACTCTCTCCGGTAGAGAGAGTTAAGAAGCTAGAAGTTAAGTAAATAATGTAGTAACTAGTCTTGTTTCAAGAAATATATTTGTAATACTTGGGTTTTTGTAATGCTTTTTACACAAAGTGCCACCTAATGTATAAAACTGCAGAACACATGGTGTGAAAAGTTGATGAAGCAATTATTCTTCTGAGCCTCTGTAGACCATGATTTCCATTGTATTCAAGCCAAATCTGGTGTCATTGTAATTAAGAGACCCGCGGGAAGAAAATAATATCTCTTGATATTTTTGGTTTGCATTGGACACAGTCACTACATGGTACATTGAAAACCTTTGACGTTGCTTTTTTGCTATATTACTCACAGTTAGTGAAAATGATTGAAAATGGAAAAAGTCTGATTTCTGGCAATTTCCTGTTGCTTTTTTATTTTCTATTAAAATGTTTCTGTTTTTTGTATAATCTAACAAAGATGGAAATTGTGTTTCTTCTTATGTAATAAGCTTGTGCCTGGCCTGTGTCTTCCTATTGATGAACAAGTCCTACTGTATGAAAATAATTAGGGAGCTTGCTACTTTTTATATCAATGTCTAAGTTTAGCATAGGTTGAACTTGAAGGATGTACTGTACAGTGTCATTTTTCAACCTCATCTACTACTGTATGTAACTATGTAACACTTTCTCCAATTACTGTATGGCAATGTGGGAATCACCATGCAATATAGAGTATCAATAGGAACTGTAGTAAGGGAGGATGCCAGTGGTATAATGTTCTGCACAATTTCATTCATGTTCTTTAACCCTTTGGGTGCCCTAATGACATAGTTATTACGTCATGGCTCTTAAAAATTATTTAGCGGAAAATAACGTAGGGAATATATCACCAGCAATATTGTGGGAAGCTCATAAAAGTGTTATAAGGGGAGTATTTATTCAGCAAGCCTCCCTCAGGAAAAATCTAAGAGAAACAGAAATGATAAAATTAAGCAAGTTAATCCAAGACCTTGCAACAAAACATAAGAGGGCAGCCGATAAGGGGATATTAGCGGAACTAATAACAGCTAGCGGAACATTCAACTTGTTAGCAACACAAAAAATAGAAAAGTCATTGACTTGGCTTAAACATAAATATTATGAGAAAGGTAATAAGATGGATAGGCTGTTAGCCAATCAGTTAAAGCAGAAGCAGAGCCAATATAATATCAGCAACATTCGGAAACAGGATGGGGTAGTGTCATAGGATCCAAAAGTTATTAAAGAAGAGTTTAGACTATTTTATGAGAAATTGTATAATATAGAAGCCATGCAAAATAGGAAAAAGGAACATATAGAGGAAGAAATAGACTTATTTATGAAGGATATTCAAACTAAAACAATTACACCCAAGGCGCGAGATAAACTTGCTGCGATAGAAAAAGTGGGGAAAGATCTACCCAATGGGAAAAGTCCAGGCCCTGACGGGCTACCACATACAGTGGCGGCCGAGCTGAGTCTTCTGCGGCCGCCACCGCAATGTGCGGGCAGACTCCGGGCAGACGCGGCTGGTGACACGCGGCTGGTGACGCGTGACGCGCATCACTGTGGTGCTGGTCACACGTTCCACCAGCATCCCCGGGTAAGGGGACAGGGGACAGGGGAATGGAGGGGAGATGCGGGAAGAGGCGGAGCAGAGGCAGCCAGGGGGTCGCGAGGGGAGGGGAAGACGCACGAAGCTGCCGAAGCAGAGGCGGAGCAGCCAGGGGGTCGCGAGGGTAGGGGAAGATGCGGCTGAGCGCGGCCAAGTTCGGCGCCAGCCAAAAAAAGCCCCGGAAAATTACGGGCATTTGTAAGATTGAAGCTGGCCGCAGCAGTACATACTGTAAAACCTTTGTTAACTCTCTTATAGCACACATTATGGGCATGTTTAATACTTTAAGAGACCCAGGAAACCTATTCCAATATATGTCGGAAGCTCATATAACAGTTATCCCTAAGCCAGATAAGGACAAATTAAATTGTGCAAGCTAACGCCTAATATCACTTATAAATGTAGATGTCAAAATTCTTGCCAAAATTTTAGCGAACAGACTTAATGAATATTTGCCGGAACTGGTGAAGGGTGATGAAACCGGATTTATACCAAAAAGGGAAGCCAAGGATAACACTAAGCGAATTATAAATATACTGAACCAGATTAATAAAACACAGACTCCAGCCATGATATTATCTATAGATGCAGAAAAGGCATTCGACAAAGTGCAATGGAATTTTATGTTTAAAATGCTGGAACATATAGGAACGGGGGATATGTTTAGGTGGTATATAAAGGTATTATATAGTAATCCGTCGGCAAAGGTCAAGGTAAATGGGCAGGTCTCAAACTCATTTAAAATACTTAATGGTATGAGACAAGGGTGCCCCCTGTCTCTGTTGATTTTTGCACTAATAATGGAGCCACTAGCAGAATCAATAAGGAATCATCCAGATACTACAGAAGTTAAAATAGGTGAGAAAGAACATAAGACCGCATTATAGGTGGATGATGTCCTTCTGATAATAACAAACACTCTGGTTTCGTTGCCAAATATAATTAATGTTCTGAGCAGATATAGTTTAGCATCTAATTTTAAAAAACCGAAGGCTCTAAATATAAGTCTTCCAGCAGGGTTGGCGGCCCAAGTCAAAGAAAACTTCTCTTTCGAGTGGAAGAATAAGAGTATAAAATATTTAGGTACAAACATATCACCAAAAGTAGAAGACCTGTTCCAGGCCAATTATACTCCATTAGCAAAAACAATAGAAAACAATTTAAAAAGATGGAATAAGAGTATGATCTCGTGGATAGGTAGAATTAATTGTATTAAAAATAATATATTGCCGAGTCTTATGTAGTTCCAGACTATCCCCGTGAAAGTTTTCAAGCAGTATATTACTACATTTCAAAGCAAAATTTATTAATTTATTTGGGAATTTAAAAAGCCAAGAACCAATACCAAAACATTGCAAAGACATAAATCACAAGGTGGACTTGGGTTACCAAACATCGACAAATATTATCTCGCTACACAAGTGAATGCTCTTATTGAATGGTTTCACTGTACTAAAAATAAACTCTGGGTGGAAATTGAAAATAATTATTGCACAGAAATAGATACAAATAAGGCTCCATGGCTTAGGAAGACAGATCGCCCTAGAGGTCTTTACGAGCACCCCACTATTGGCGCAGCACTATGTGCATGGGACGAAATGTCTAAAGTTGAGAGAATCACCACGTTCCCATCCCCTCTAACTCCACTATGTGGGAACCCTGATTTTCCCCCAGGGCTGGACTCCAGAATATTTAAAAAATGGAGTCAAGCGGGTGTAGTTAGACTGGGAGATCTGATGGATATGACTAAGACCAGATGTTTTTTTTTTTAATTGACTGGAACCAGTTTTAATATTCTCTACACTGTTGTTTGCACTTATACGAGTTGAAAGGCTGGGAGGTAACTTTGTTTCTCAGATATCTCTGACAATTGTTTTTTTTTTTTTTTTTTCAAACTTAAATTTTTTATTAGGTATTAAAGCAGAGATATACAGAGATATAACATTGTTGGATGAGTGATCAGGGGAGGAGGGGTTGGGTACATGAAAGAAAAGGGAGGAGGGGGGAAGGGGCGTGATTGGACAGCATTTAGGTGGAGCTTCAAAAATGTAGCACTCTACATATACATATCATAAATTGGTTTGCGGGAGGGTTCAGGGGTGGCCTCATCGCGCATTATAGGGTCCGTCTCTAGTGGAACCGCAGTGATGGAGAGGAACATTTAAGATTCCATAACCTGACAAATATAAATGGGCCGAAGGGATTGGCCAGGTTGTCCTCTAGGACACAGATGTGGAGTAATGCCAGATCTTCCTCGATATCAACGAATATTCTAGAAAATGTATATAAGATAATGTACAGGTGTATTACACACCGCAAAAACAGAAAGAATGCTACCCAGGAACTTCCAATAAGTTCTGGAGAGGTTGTGGGGAGGTGGGAACAATGCTTCATATCTGGTGGGAGTGTAAAATATTAGAGTGGTTTTGGAATATGATATTAGAGCAGATTTTTAATATTACCAAGATTAGAATCCCAAAAGACCCGAGTATTACACTGCTAAACAGAGAAGGGGTCAAGGGGCACAGAATTAGGATATTTCTATTAATACACATGCTAAATGCAGCAGGATGTGCTATTGTTGCTAACTGAAAAAAGTTGGAGGCACCCACTATGGGACAATGGGAGTCGAGAGTATGGGGGGTCATGAAAATGGAACAACTATCAAATATAACCACTGACAATAGGTCAACATTTGAATGCCTTTGGCTGCCATGGTCAGAGTTTACTGCTAATAGAACAATGTGAGATGATTGGACAGTGGACACACTTGCCATAGTGAGAATAATAAGGATAATCCGGACTACTATTTATGGGATTGACTTGTTTCTAGTATTTATTTCCTTTACTTTTGCTTAATCACAATAACTTTCTATTTTGTATTTGTTAGTTTTTTGGATTGTTTCTTTTGTGTTTGTTTTTTGTATTATTAATGCTGTCAGGTACTGTGTAACTGTATACCCGGTACTATAATGCAGGGGTACGCAAAGTTTCCACCCAGCGCCCCCCTTGCCTTCTCACCTCCTGGCTCGTGCCCCCCCTCCTGCAAGGCTCTGACGTCAAATGATGTTGTGGGGTCATGTGACGTCACTTGCCATGGCAACGTGCCGTCACGTGACCCCGCGGCGTCATTTGACGCCGTTTACCATGGCAGCACGTCGCTAAAGATCAGGTAGAAGGAGAACCTGCAGAGGCCTCGAAGTGCCTTGGGGAAGAGTGCAGGACCTCTGTAGCCACCGTGCCCCCCCTGGAAATTCTCCCGCCCCCCACCTGGGGGGTGCGCCCCCCACTTTGTGCACCCCTGCTCTAATGCATGACTCATTTTATATGTTATTATACAATAAGTCTGAGTATTACTGACTGTAAACAGCAGAGTGAAAAAGTATAAAAACTGTGATATGTCTTTTTTTGGTTTCTTTTGTGTTCTGTTTTCAAGTTCTGTTGTACTGTTTGGTATATATTAAATGTTATAAAAATGTGGATTATAAATAACGAATTTACAATAAAAGAACCAGCGTACAGTTAGCCTCTGCGGCTGGGCAGTACAAAAGGAACTTGGTTAACAAGTCTTTCACATTTGATGCAACTGTGAGCAAATAAATGGTGCAGTGTTTTACCGTTTACTATAATTTGCCTTGATACATAGCCTCTTTATTTACCCAATCTGACATCAGATCCTGTTGAACAGGATTAACCGGGAAGACAACTAATATATAATAAACATTCTTATGAATGTAAGGGTGCAAATATAAAGATGCATACAGTGAATTTGCTATCCCATTTATATTCTCATTTACATGTACACTTGATACACATTTTCTGTGTGTCTTAGCTTGCTTTTCTTTGTCATCAATCACTTTCTTTTCTGTTCTTCTTCTTTTATTTTATTTTAATACCTGTGTAGCCCTGGTAAGAAATGGGGCTATAGTTCTATCCTCCACCTGGTATAATCCCTGCTAAGGGCAGGTTGCCAGGAGTTATCATGGGTTTCCCCCACTTCAAGCACTTTCCCTGAATGGTGGAGGTAGGTCACCTGACCCTGTGTCCAATCAAGAGACACAGGGGCGGTGCCTGCTGAGATCATAAAGAGCAGTGCATTCCTATTTAGTGTGTGTGAGTCTGACAGTGGGTCAGGTGTGTGAGAGTTAGCGTTAGGGAGGAGAGTAGGAGCAGCTTGTGAGTAGAGCTGATAGAGTGTTAGTGAGGTGGACAAATACCTTTTACCCTGCTTAGGGGGTAGGGGAAGAGCTAGCCCCACTCTGGATGGCCCTTGGGTCCAAGGTGGAGGCAGGACCATCACAAGGGAGAACAGCTAGTGGATCATCATTAACTGTACCTGTCTGCTGCTGCTGCTGCCAAGAGAATAAAGAGTGTGCTGTTTAAGAAGACAGTGTGTGGAGACTGGAATCTCTCATCCCTGGGAGGGGGATTTCTGTGGTAGGGATTCCACCCCTCATCCCTGGGGCTTACTACAGATGGAGGCGCTGCACCATTGAAGGAGAACGAATGCATCCATCCCAGTAACCTGTCCTGTTGTCCCCCATGTCATCACAGGAAACTCAGGCCCTCCCGTTGCCAGCAGGTATGCACCACACAGAGACATGTAGCCAGACCCCAGAACACCCTATGGGGCCAGATCTGCGACCGGGTGGAGATCCATGGGTTATACCTGTATTGTAGCAGGGAGGTTCCGGAGCTGATCCACATTGATTTTAGGTGCGGGGACACCCAGCTTCCTGAGTTACAGGCCCGGTTATGGTTGCGGGAGGGGTTAACCCCTTCATTACCTTTGCGCTAGTAACCGTTATGTTAATGAAAGGGTTAACCACTCCCACTGCCCACCCGAGCGGTCTAACCACCCACCCTGGGGCAACTACCCCCTTCACTCACCCCCTCTGCCCAAAATAAACATTACAATACAAACATCAATACAATACATTGACACCCCCCTCTTCCCCCTCTCCCCAACACATACAGTACAGTAATGGGCACAATCCGTATATTAATATGGCTATCTGTGTCATCTTGAGGGCACAGATAACCACAGTGACATTCAATGGATCGAATGTCTATTTTTTTTATATATAGCATAGTAATTTGTATTGTATTTTTGTTGCAATTATTGTATATTTGAAAGCGCAAAAGAGCTAATAGGGATATTGCCCATTACTGTGTATGCTGTTAGTGGTAGAGGGGGTGGATGAAGGGGGTGGATGCCTGGGGTGCAAGCTTCACCCACCCTCTCTACCACCAATAAACCAGTTACTGCTATTTAACCCCTTCATTACCTTAGCGGTTAACCACTAAGGTAATTAATCTGGGCTGTAATTTTATTTTTCCTACATATGATAAAAGCAGGGGGTCTCCGGTGCTGAAATGAATGTGGGTCAGCACCGGAGACCCCCGGCTTCAATCCTATTTGGTAAAAAGAAATTATACTCATATGCACATATGCACATCGCCAATCCGGTCTCGTGGCGGAAACAAAATAAGGTGTGATGTGCATATCAAAGCTACCTGAATAGCAGTTGCTGGCAAAAAAAATGTGAGTTTGGGCATTTTTGGAGCTACTGCATGGCTTTCCTGAGCCACAATGCTAACGCTTTATAAAAAGCGGCTTCCAGGCAAGTTTGCCATGTTATCGAAGCTTATGGAATAGCTACACATGCATAATCGCTTGGAAAGTGCACAAGCGTTACGCCTCGTATCGAAGCTACCCGAATAAGCCCCTAAAGGTGAATGAACCACGGCTGCTGGCATTGCTCATATCACTATCAGTTTTCTTTTTCAGTTTGTTATTTTAAAGGAACTGTGCCATGTACTGTAGCAGTAAATAAATAAATACTGAAGCTAATCCATGCAATCGGCTACCTTAGAAAACATTTAGGGCTCTATGCAGTAAGCGCCGAAAAGCCCTTTTTCGCCATTTTCTCGCCAATATTGCCTTTCAGATTCAGTAAGCGGCGATAAGCTCAAAAAATCGGCATTTTTTTTAGCCGAAAAAAACTTTTTGGCAGCCGGGTGCCGATAAACTACTTTTCGCCACTTATTGGCACTTTCTGGAACCGGCTGAATTCTAGTAGCCCCGATCAGCTTTTCGCTGCTGATCGGCACTCTAGAATTGAGATTTTTACGGCAATCCAGCCCGCCAACTAAAGTTGGCAAGTTACTAGGGGAGAAGCATCGGCAAGGTCGACACTTTGAAAAAATCAGGCCTTTTTCCTGCCTGGTCAAAAGGATGAAAAAACGGAGCACTACATCCAGTGCTGGAAAGCCAGTAAATAACAACAAGAGTCCCATCCCACAATACAAATTGAAGCTAATTTAATGGATCAAAAAATACAAACAAAACACCAACGCGTTTCGGACTATAAAAAGCCCTTTATCGAGGTGAATACAAACTTACCTTCTGGAGTGCCATTTATACATGATCGAGGCAAAATTGGCGCCAAACGTCGCCATTGCTTAATGCGTCACATGAAGCGCGGTGTGTGACATCATCACTCCAATCGGCGCTAGGAGTGGGGCGTGAACGTGTCCCTATTGCCATAGTAGCAGTAATCACTGCCTAAAGCAGAGACTATAATACCCAGGACGTAGTAGACGTCGATCGCCACCATCTCCGATAACGTCAACCGACGCGTGGCGCGTGACGTCATTACGCCGAGTGGCGTAATTTTCCTGCCTGAGATTTATGCCGGGGATCTCCGGAGCGGATACCATTAATACCAGTACCGGAGCCCCCCGGCATGCATCCGAGGCAGGAAAAATGCATTTAAAGGCCACTTCAAGGCAATGAAGGGGTTAACCAGCCGTGCCAGGTTTATTGTGGGTAGCGGGGGTGGGTGAAGGGGGTAAGGGGGTATTTGGCCCTTGGTGGTTGTTTAGGGGTTGCGGTGGGGTTGCGGGTGGACTTAACCCCTTCATGACCTTAGCGGTTAATACCGCTATGGTCATGAAGAGGTTAAGCCCTCCCGCTACCCACCCACAAGCCCTAAACAACCACCGTTGGGGCTAATACCCACTTCGGCCATCCCCGCTACCCACAATAAAAAAAATACACACACAACAGCCCCACACTAAATATATAAATATAAATAAATAAATAAACATATATATATATATATATATATATATATATATATATATAAAAAGTGACACTGTGTGCTCATTTGCATGTCATTTCCCAGAATCCCTTGCTGCAGTGGAAGTGCTGTATGCTGGGTGATAATGGGGAAAGGCGGGGTTGCAGACCTGCCTAAGACATGCAGATGAGCATACAGCTATATTTGCATATATATATATGTATAGCAAATATTCTTGTATGCTCATTTGCATGTCTTAGGCAGGTCTGCAACCCCGCCTTTCACCATTATCACCCAGCACACAGCACTTCCACTGCAGCAAGGGATTCTGGGAAGTGACATGCAAATGGAGACACAGTGTCACCTTTTGCTTCAAAACCATTTTTAACATGGTTCCCTATAGTCTTAAGCTTGCTGCATGGTCACAACTTTAAGCACAGCTAGGGTTAAGATACATAGCAAGAAAACCCACCCATAGACAGCTGTTTCGACCTTAATGGGTCTCCTCAGTGTGGGGTTGGTTAACTGGCTATGCAATGAAGCAATGAGGATGGGGTTTACCATACTGAGTTAAGTTATGGTGAGTAAAAAAAGTGACAAAAACCCTCCACAGCAAAGCATATAGCAAATGGAAATATTCCTGTATGCTCATTTGCACCGCTTTCCCTGAGCCTCAGCGCGCCTCCGTACTGTTTTAAATAATTATGTCCCAGACCTAAGGCTAAAGCCCCGCTGCCTCAGACAGCGCTCCCGCACTGCAAACAGGCCGCATGTGCAGAGCGCTATACCGCGGTCTGCAGGCGGCATTCTGAGGCGCGAGGGGGCGTGGCCAAAACGGGCTGTGATGGCGCAGAAATTACGAGGGGGCGGGGCCACGACGGACACAGGCACAGCACTTCACCGCTATATGTAGTCTTTGAGGAGTTAAAGGCCCCAGTATAGGGCATCGGTGCCATTGTCAATGCCATCTTCATAGCGGGCACGTCGCGTATGGGATGTTATAAAGATGGCGGCGACACTGGCACCGATGACCCATACCGGGGCCTGTAACCCAGGAAGCAGGGGGTCACTGATCCACAAATCAATGCGGTTCAGCTCAGGGGACCCCCTGCTCCCGTACACTATTATTAAAAATACATTAATGCTGCTTCATTACCATAGCAGATAGCCGCAAAGGTAAGGAATGATTGTTTATTGATATGTGTGTTTTAGTCATAGTGTAGATGTGCAGAGGGTCTCCGGAGCTGAACCGCTTTGGTTTTAGGTCCGGGGACCCCCTGCTTCCCGAGATACAGGCCCCTTTATCCCGATATTGAACCCCTGTCGAGAGTGCTTTTTCAGTGCTTACTGTATGAGGCCCTTATTCGTCATTTAAGTAATGGTTACTTCTATGCATCCTGATGAAAATTTAATGAATATCCCTTTTGTACCGGATCTGCTGAATTTAGGCATTTCCGCTATGTATATTTATCTGCTTGACTAATGATGACTTCATAACTACTATACAAACAATGGACAACACAAAAACAATAATTCACCTCTATTTCGGAGGACTGACAAACGTTCTTATCACCAAACTACAGTACTTTACCATGGAAAAGTTAACAGTTAAACACATTGTTTAAAAATGGCTTCTCCATTTTGGCTTTATTTTTGTTAAATAAATCCTGACACGGTGTAATATGTCATGGGTTGTTGTTCATCTGAGGTTGTATTTACCTAATTTTAAGATCTGCTAAGGAACAAGATGATTGTTATTATGTCCTGATATGTAAAACCATAGAATTCAAAGAGGGTATACTTTCTTTTTTACACAACTGTATATATAACAAAAAATCCACAGTTGTGCGCTTTAAACATGCAACTGTCCTTAGTTCACTTTCATCCTAGAAGGGACTGCACCTTCACTTTGATGCACCATATGCTTTCCAAGCTGCGAGTCATATCACTCTGTCGTTACCATTGTTGATTTGGCAACGGCTGCTTCAGCTCCTGGTATGATTAAATTAGAGGGCTATTTATCAAACTCCTCAGCTGCAAACCTGTGCAAACACAGCACCAGACACCTCCTCTGATAGATAAGGTGCTGCAGAAATTTCCCCTAGCTATTTAGCTTTGCAAATGTTTTTGTATTTTCTTTTACAGCCAATAAACCAACCTGTTTCTGTCTGCGATTCCTGCGCGAGGAGCATCTGCTGAGGGTTCATAGCCCAGTGAAGCTGCTTACAGAACTCCTGCCGGTCATCCACGTGGATATAATCATATATGTTCTGATGCTGCACATCCGTCTGAAATATTGTAATAAAAAGAAAAGAAAGTGTTACATTGGTCTAATAACTAATATATAAAAAATGGCAGAGATTCAATAACGTTAAAAAACCTTATAGCAGCTAAACACTTTGCACTACATCTTTGTTTGTTCTAGGATTGAAGCAGGGGGTCTTTGGAGCTGAACCTCATTCATTTCAGCTGAGGGGACCCCCTTATTCCCGAAATACTTACCTACGTAGAGGGTGCCGGTATCTCTGTGCAGTTTAAATATCCAGGTGACGGGAGCCAATAGAAAGTCACGAGTGATGACGTCACGGCTTCCTATTAGCCCGCGGGACATTTAAACGGCGCCATTTTGTTAAACCCGCAAGTTCCCTGAATGCAGAGATACCGGCACCCTCTACGGAGGTAAGTATCTCTGGAAGCAGGGGGTCCCGGAGATTCAATTCTTGAACAAACAAAAAAAACCATGCAGGGCAAGGTGTTTTGCTGCTTTAAAATAGAAATAGATTAGAATACAAAGGTAATTCGTAAGTGAAATCGCACAGACACAAATCCCAAAGTGTATTTGAAATGCAGTGAAGTCAAGCACTTGTAAATGTACCCCCACCTTTGCACTGTTTAACTTCTCTTTTATAGTTTATTATGCAAAGCAGCTGATTATTTAAGTCATAAAATCGCCAGTTAAATCTGCAAACCTCCCACCCTCCCAGAAGCCTATATGAGATGAGTTCCTATAATGCTAGTAGTATCTTGCCCTTTGAGTATGTCCTCTTTTTTCTTACTTATTATTTGGGTGTTTTGATGAGGGTGCTCAGCCTCGGTTCCTTTGTGAAAAATGTACCATACATATTCAGAAGTTGGCTACTATTTAAAAAAAAAAAAAAAAAAATATGGCCGCTACTGCCAATCTAACCTCATGTCATCCTTGGATTACAGTCCAGTCTTGGTTTCATAAGTCTCCATTTCCCATACAGTAGATATGCATGACTACTGAGAACGAGAAAGCACTGGACTGAGAAACTAGGACTTCATCAACATTTCATGAAGATGTGGAGTCAGAATGACAATACCTCCTATTAAAAATACTGTACAGCAGTTGACGCATTCCAAACCTGGCATCGGTAAAAATGTGCTGGAGAGGATTGCACCTATGATGGAACTATGGCAAATTATATGGAATGTATATTGTTCTAAGTATCAAGATTCCCTATTCACCATATTAGCATTTCATTGAAGATGAAACAGATATGTATATTAGCCTTCAGTATATCATGTGGCTAAAAATGTAATAAAGAGAGTGGTGCACAGTCTCCCAGCTGCATAACCGAGAGAATACTAGTGCAAAAATACCCTAATAGGTTTTAAATTGATAAAATCCCTTACTAAGAGCTGCGATTTAGTTTTTTTTGCTGAATCCAGTGATGTTTTGTGCAGCTGGAAGACTGATGTATAAACCTCTTTATGTTGTAACACACAAACAAGACGAACAAAAAAAACTCAGAAAATATCTAATTATCGTTAGGGTGAAAGTGTAAGTAGAGATGACAAAGTGTTCATGACACGACTCATATCTGAGTGTGTGGATTCCACATCTCAGTTCTACGATTGCATTCGTTTTGAGTACTCTGGCGTTAACTTCCAAACATTTGGAAGTCATTACTTGAAAATCCAGTTCCTACATAGCTGTTAAACTATATCACTGATACACCGAGGAGTTATTGTGTATGGCAGATTTCCACTGCCCGGTATCTGAAATATATCCCCTTCTTTGGGTTGGAACGTATATTGGTGCGGAAATTGAAATGCAACTATCACCCTCTCTACATTATAGAGCTAACGTAATGGTATTAGGTGACAACTGAAAGTAGCAGAGCCGTCTACGCAAGATGAAAAAGCATCTGCAAGTGATACACAACACATTTATATGGTGATGGAAAAATAGGCCCCTTTGCAAAGAAAAAATATAAAACTGAAAACATATATAAGGCAGAAAAAAACCGATGCATAGAAAAGCCTGAAAATGATGTGGCTTAACTTAAGCATAAATATTAGGTTGTTCAGCTGTTGTAATCATGGATCAAGTACAGTTTAATGGATTTGACATATTAGTAGAAGTAAGATGTACTACATACAAACATGGATTAGATTGTCTGAATATTGCAAGTAGTTCCATGGAGTGCAGATGTAACAGTTGTGGTTGGACCCAAATTAGATGCATTAAATGTTCACGGATAATAAGATCTTCACCATGACTTTTGGTGCACGTTATGTTTCTTTAAATTAAGCCAGACCAAGATATTGCACTATGGATTTCCACCAAAAATGCGTTAGTATGTACTGCACAATAACAGCTACTACATTTGTACACCAGAAATACTATACAAATGACAACAGGCCCTGCCAGTCTCGAAACAGTTACATACTTAAAAGCTGCATCAACATTTAGATAAAGTAGCGCGCCAGCACTTGTCATGTAATATCATATTTGGCCCTTTGGCTAACTGAATATTAGCATATGTTTCAGAATTTTCCAAAAGTAGGAAACCACTGACCGATTGACCAACTTGGATTACAAAGAAGCTCTAGCTATTCCTGTGACTGATCAAACAATTCTCCTTTCCAATTCAACTACTTCTTTCTTTTTTAAATGTATCGTGGGCTGGGGAGGATCTGCCCGGGCTCGATCCAGGCAAGGTCCCTGAGGCAACCACGCAGTGTTATAGCCATGTGCAAATTAGGGGCATTCACCTGTGTGCAAGTACTAAAACTTGGTGTAGCCGATAGTCCCTGATAAAAGGTTTGAGAAACGCAGCTGTAAGGTAAAGTGAGGCTGGTCTTTTTGCAAAAGCCCCAACCCCCTCTGGGAAAAAAGGCAGCGGACACTTTTACCATGTGATATTTCAAAATGGCTGACTTTCAGTCCCATGTGATTCCCTTGTTCATGTCCTACAACCGAATGTCAGAGTCTTCTTTCCTGCTCCCAGCCACAGTTCCCTTGTCTGTCCACCGTGTGTGTTGCTGTTTTCTGTCTGTTCTGGGGTTTCTCTGTCTGTCTATCTCCTCTTGGTGCTCCTTATAGTTTCCTGTTTCCTGTTCCTCCCTTGCCTTTGTTTTGTGTCCTGACTCCTTACGCCCATGCTTCTTTTCCTTGTGTAGTCCTGATTCATATTTAAGGCCCTTGCTAGTGTTCTGGCTTATCCCCGTTTGTTTCCTGCTTATGAGTCCCAAGTCTCCTGCTCCCTTGCCCTGTTCTTGCCTGGACCCCTATGATCCTTGCTTGCCACCTGCCACCGACCCCTGCCTGGACCCCGACGATCCTGCTTGCTGCCTGCCACCGACCTCAGCCGCTGATCCCAACAATCCTTGCCTCCCCTGCTGTTCTGGCCACCAAGGTCCTACCCTCTACAGGAGTCTCCCATCGTGATAGAACACAAAGGCCACTTCTGGACCTCACTGGAACAGATCCAGTGCAGACCTCCTGCTTGCATTGGGTTGACGATAAGTACTTCTTTGGTGTTTGGAAATTGTGGCTTCCTAAAAGTGCTTGCTTCAAGTTTTTCTGCAGGGTTTGTTATATTCTGATTTTTGTCCCTGAGAAGAGTTCCCTTTTTCTTTTTGTGGGAATTCGAGCTGAAAAGGTTTTTTTTTCCGTTTTCCTTAAGCAAATCAACCACTGCACCACCTGTATAGATAGGGAAGATTTATTGTGTTCAAAAATGTTTCTGCTGAGACTACAGTAGAATTGTTGCTGCAGAGACCAGTGCACTTTTCTTTGAGCCTCTTTTGCAGTGTCTGGTTTAACCCCTGGGTAGGTTTACCATACATTTTAAGTTATGGTGGGTGAAAAGGGCGACAGAAAACCTCCACCGTTAGCATATAGCCAATAAAGAATATCACTTGTGAGCACATTCACATGTCTTAGACAGGTCTTCACCCATCATAACTTAAAATGTATGGTAAACCTACCTAGCCTAGAAATATTTCAAAGCAAGTATAAACCAACCTCACACTGATGATACCCATCAATGTTGAAAGATGTCTGTGAGTGGTTTAAACTTGCTTGGCTAGTCCCATGCTGTGTTTAAAAGCTGTGTGAACGGTGATACATAAGCTTAAATGGGCTCCATGTGAATGGATATTCCAGGCAAAAGGTGACACATTGTGTGCTCATTTGCATGTCATTTCCCAGAATCCCTTGCGGCAGTGGGAGCACTCTATGCTAGGTGGTAATGGTTGAAAGGCAGGGTTGCAGACCTGTCTATGACATGTGACTGTGCTCACAAGTGATATTCTTTATTGGCTATATGCTAATGGTGGAGGTTTTCTGTCGCCTTTTTCACCCACCATAACTTAAAAGGTATGGTATATATATATACTAGCTGAGAGACCCGGCGTTGCCCGTGAGTTAAATTTCCCGCTCCCTTCTCTCCCCCTCTTTCTCTGTTCTCCCCCCCCCCCCCCCAGAGGGGAGGGACGAACAGTGGACAGGAGGTGGGGGACGGACAGTGGATAGGAGGGGGGGCAGTGGACAGGAGGGGGATGGACAGTGGACAGGAGGGGGGTGGGGACAGTGGACAGGAGGGGAGTGGGGACAGTGGACAGGAGGGGGGGACAGTGGACAGGAGGGGGGGACAGTGGACAGGAGGGGGGGACAGTGGACAGGAGGGGGGGGACAGTGGACAGGAGGGGGGGACAGTGGACAGGAGGGGGGGACAGTGGACAGGAGGGGGGGGACAGTGGACAGGAGGGGGGGGGGGAACAGTGGACCGGAGGGGAGGGACAGTGGACAGGAGGGGGGTGGGGACAGTGGACAGGAGGGGGGTGGGGACAGTGGACAGGAGGGGGGGACATTGGACATGAGGGGGGGACAGTGGACAGGAGAGGGGGACACAGTGTCACACACACTCACAGTAACACTCACAGTCACACTCAGTCACACAGTCACACACACACAGTCACACACACGCGTCTCAGTCCCGCACGGCGCTCAGCGGCGCCCTTCTCGGGCGCAGGCTGTGGCGCTCTTCTCGGGCGCAGGCCCTGCCCCCCAGTCCCGTGCGTCGCCTTTCTCGGGCGCAGGCCCGGCCTCCCACAGTTCCGTGCGGCGCCGCACCATACGGGTGAGGGGGGTGGTGTGGTATGGGTGAGTGGTAGTGGGCTGCCCCCTCCCGGCCGTCCGTTCCGCCCCCTCCCGGCCGTCCGTTCCGCCCCCTCCCGGCCGTCCGTTCCGCCCCCGGCCGTCCGTTCCGCCCCCTCCCGGCCGTCCGTTCCGCCGCTTGGTCCCGGCCGGAGGCACAGAGGTGAGGGAGGGGAGGCGGGAGGTGGTGTGTGTGGTGCTGTGTGGAGGGGAGGCTGGAGGAGCAGGGGTTTGAGGCGGCGGTTTGGGCGGGAGGTGGTGTGTGTGTGGTGGTGGTGTTTGTGCGTGTGCGGCAGTTGAGGCTAGGCACTCGGTGCCGCGAGGGAGGAAGGGGGTCCTTCCGGGCGCCGCCATCTTTGGCACTCGGCGCTTCGAGGCAGCTGCAGGCCTGGCCACTGCCTGTCCCCCCGCCGGTGAGGGAGGTGAGTGAGCGCCGGGGAGGGAGATATATATATATCTCTGTATCAGAAAGTAAACTTCATTTATTTTTAAAAAAGCAAAGGAAAAGAACCCTGGTACTAAACATAAAAATGAGAAAGAAAGGGCTGCACCCTGAATTGTGCATCAGGTTACATTATTTATCTGCCGCCAGTCCCACTCTGTGTCAAAGCTGCGCATACAAAGTGCTGTGTTTGCTCTCCAGTTGCATTTGCTGTGACATTCAAGTCCTCATTTAACAATATGGGACACAGCTGACGATTTACAGGGTAAATAGCTCAAGGGTAAAAACGACATACTTAATTACAAACAAACCTGGATGGAAAGACTGCAGTTTTTATGAGAAACTCTTTTCATGTCAGCCGTGCGCGGCACACCCTTCTATGGCAGGAAAGTCAGCCGGTGGAGCTCAAATGAAGGAACACATTAGTAAATAGTAGCAATAACGAGCTAAGTAAATAATCTAAGCTATTCTTCTATACTGTATGTGATAGGATTCCCCACTGCATAACAACTCTGCAGTTCCAACCTTGTCAAAGGTCCTTCACAGAAGAGGTCAAAGATTTCCTACAGTATTTGTATCCTTATGGATATCTGGATGGGAAAATGGCTGCCGTATAACTTAGGTTAATGTAAGGCTGGCTGGGATGTTTGCGGGGCTTGCTGTAGAGACACGTGCGGGGCCTCAGCTCTCATCTTCTACGTCAGCATAATTTGGCGGCATCTTCTCCTCCCGGTATCTCCCCCTGCACAGTCCAGTCATCATGGCTCTGCGATGTCCAATGGCGTCACGTTGCCATGACAACAGGACATCACGGCACCATGAGGCATCGCGTTGTCACGGCAACCAGGTGCCGCATGTCATCGCCATGTCACGTGACGCCCCGGTGTCAGGGCTCCGCGACGCCATTGGACATCACAGAGCCATGATGACTGGCCACGCAGGAGGAGATGTCGGGAGTTGCAGGCGGAGACGGTAAGAGAGTTACAGAGGCCCCGCGCTCTCCCCCCGACAATCAGTTTAATTGTTGTGAGGGAGAGCGAGGGGCCTCTGTAACTGCGGGGCACGGTGCAGTGGCATCGACGGCACCGCCATCATGCCAGCCCTGGCTTAACGTCACGTTAAATTGAGCTTAGTAAGCAGGGCCTATAAAAGCACTGATGGAGAAAAGCAGTGGGACTGACTCCAAATGAGTAAAACTCACCTAAAGGTCTGTGAGAATTGACATGTCTGAGCCAGAATACTCCAGTTTGTTAAAGTAATATAAATAAATAAATAAAAAGCAGCAGGGTTGCTGCTTTGATGCAGTTACCACCCACTGTGCCACTTCCCACATTTTAGAAATAGACTTTGCGTGGCATTGACAGATGACACGCAAGAACAACTCTATTATTTATTGTGGAAAAACATTGAAGTCATTTAATGTTTCTCAATTATTTTTTTGCTACAATCAATATAAGTGATTACGTCGTTTCATTACGGTACTAGCGCTATTACATTTCAAGTTAGTGTACCACATTTTGTGAGTGCTTTAATCTTCATATTGTTTTATTCAAATAAGCCAAAAATCATGAAAAAGAAGAGGTTTAACAAGATTAACCAAAATATACAACTGCTTTCATCAACTGGGGAAAGCGTTAATTGCAATGGAACAGCCAATGGGGAGAATTATCAACGCAAAAGAAAGTGCACATAGACGTACAGATTGGCACGCTTTTCACGGAGATCCGCAATCATCGCAAATGGGCCTGTTCCTTGCAGTCGTGGATTTTCGCAGTCCAGTTTCAAGAGGGCACATTCACTTATTTGTTTCCATCACTGGAAATTCCCAAACGGATTTGAATGTATAAACATCCCAATTCGCAAACAAATAAAAATAATTGTTAGGGAGGAGTATATAAATAGGGGTGCAGTCTCAGGTCTAAGCCATTGTGTTCTTGGGTTTGGCTTGGTGTGGGTTGCTTACTGGGTGGTTGCTGTAGTACTGTATTATTGTTTGTTTCCCTAATAAAACTAAACTAGTCGTAGCATTTAAGGTGACTGCCTGGGCTGACCCCTGTCTGTGTCCATTACTTCTGTGTCCATTACCTGAGCTAGTGCCTGGGCTCTACTGTGTCTATTGTCTACTATGTTTTAGCAGTATATTAATAGCAAAAATAAAAACAATACTGTGTCAATTCATTTCAAGGAGGGTTCAACTTTTACAAATTTAGTTTCGGCACCCAGTGTGCCAGTGGCAGCCAGGCCACTGAGGCCAGACGCTACCAGAGTGCCCGAACCTACCAGTTTCACAGCAAGAAAAGCAGCACGCCCATATAGGACGAACACTGAGCGAAAGCAGCATCGACAGTGACCACCTCACTTTTCCCTTTCTCTCTAGTTTCTCTCTCATATCTCACACACACATATATATATATATATATATTTTTTTTCATTTGCTATATATATATGTATATATATATAGCAAATGGAAATATAACTGTATGCTCATTTGCATGTCTTAGCAGGTCTGTAACCCCGCTTTTCACCATTATCACCCAGCACACAGCACTTCCACTGCAGCAAGGGATTCTGGGAAATGACATGCAAATGAGCACACAGTGCCACCTTTTGCTTCAAAACCATTAACATGGTTCCCTATAGGCTTAAGATTGCTGCATGGTCACAGCTTTGAGCACAGCCAGGGTTAAGATGCATAGCCAGTAAACCCACCCACTGTGTGCTCATTTGCATGTCATTTCCCAGAATCCCTTGCTGCAGTGGAAGTGCTGTGTGCTGGGTGATAATGGTGAAACAGATGACAGAGAAGCCCAATGCTACATCCAACATGACAGAAATACACAGTAAAATACTTATATATTCTCTTGAAATAGGGTAATTTAGTTTAACCCTTTGGCCAATGCGTTGTAAGCTTGCGAGCCACGTCAAGGCAGACACCTGTTCGCAAGGCCTAACACTACCAGATAAAATACTAATATACCTCTATTAGGATTAAAATTCTCATTTACCTCTATTAGGAGGGAGAAAGACCAGGTCTATTTCAAGAGAATATATAAGTATTTTACTGTTTATTTCTGTCATGTTGGATGTAGCATTGGGCTTCTCTGTCGTCTGTTGTATACATATGCCACGCTCAATAGCACTCCATTTTGACACAAATACATATATATTTTGTGGGGGCTCAGGGGTTCCCAAAAAGAGCTTGCTGGTGTTCTGTGTTTTGATAATGGTGAAAGGCAGGATTGCAGACCTGTCTAAGACGTGCAAATGAGTATACAGTAATATTTTCATTTGCTATATGCTTTGCTGTGGAGGGTTTTTGTCACTTTTTTTACCCACCATAACTTAACTATATATATATATATATATATATATATAATTTGGCCCTTGTAGCACCACTGACTTACAAAAAGTATTTATTGAAGTCGGTATTTAGTGATATTTACTTGCCTTGTGGATGCGGGGTCCGCTCTTTCTCTTAGCATATATACATATACATATATATATATATGCTAAGAGAAAGAGCGGACCCCGCATCCACAAGGCAAGTAAATATCACTAAATACCGACTTCAATAAATACTTTTTGTAAGTCAGTGGTGCTACAAGGGCCAAATTATGTGTTATGAGAAAAAGAGAAGGAAGCCCCAAATAATAGCACTCTAGTATACCAGTTGAATATACAAATACAATTTTTATTGAATTAACTGTCACAGAACAAAGAATCTAAAAGAAAGCATAGAATAATTAAAATCAGGCATAGATCCCCTGTACGTAAGGCAAAGCAGTCATCCTCTAACAATCAATCAAAATGGACAAAACGTCTCAAAATGAAGAGGTGTGTACCCTTGAGTGTATCAAACAAGGGGAAGCTAAGTGCTGTAGAAGAGGGCTGAGATAAGGAGGAAATAGCAATAACCAAGTTAACAAATCATAACATCCAATGCTCAATCCAAGGGAGTCATATACAGTAGTCCCTGGAAAGTGAAGTACAACTGTACAATAATAAGAGCAATGGGTAAAAATCTTGGAAAAGCACACTCCAAAGACTGTATACCCTAAATCACATATCACCTAAGCATCAAAAACACATAGGGCCTCATGCAGAGAGCAGCGGTAAGGTGAATAGCGGCATTATTTGGAGAGAAATGCCTGTAGAACGGCAGGTACTGGCGAGTTTTAAAAAAAGCGCCTTTTTTTTTTTTTTTTTTTTTTTTAAACTCGCCTTGCTACCGGCGAGAACCTAAATCTCCCCTCATGTAAAAATATCCCTATTCAGAAAGGCGCGATCGCCATCTAGTGGCTGATCGCGTCAATAACATGGAGAGAAATTCTCAATTTACCTCCGCCAAAAAAACTTGGCTGGAAGCTGGAGGTCGGCGGCCAGAGGGAGAAGGAAAAAAAAAAAAAACGCGCTTTTTTTAAAACATGTTTCACCAGCGCACATATCGCCGGTTGAAACTCTCCATATGCAGACAGGATTCTAAATGCAGTTTTATGCCCTTTCTGCATATGGAGAAAAAAACTCTCCATTAAAGCTACTTTTTATTCCCCTCTCCAATTTTAAATAGCGCTGCTCTCTGCATGAGGCCCATAATGTCATAGAGGAGGCAAGGAGCAATAGCTCAAAACATAATTACGTGTCCCTAAGGGGGGACAAACCAGGGGATCCTGCCTACAGCACCCACTCCTACGCGTTTCGGCTAGATGCCTTCAACTGGGAGTGGTGGGGTAGGCAGGATAACGTGCAAACTTAAAAAGGATTGTAATTATGCCCATGAACGTCGTCACCTGGTGAAAATTTGCATAATACATATTATCTAAATAGCTAACAGGAGTGTTCATTGCAAACATACCTGCTGCGTATGTCTCCTAAAAAGTCATTGGCAGAAGCCCAATAATGCAAAGCAGTACAAAAAACCCTTCCTGTCTCTTAAGGGCATAGCTGGCAGATCATTCCCCTCACATAGCGAAGTGTGCATGCGCATGACGTCATCGGGAAATACCCGATACGTTCATGCGTCGCTCACTCCCTGATCACACCAGGCCAGCGAGGCAAAGTGCGAGGTGCGGTTGAATGCGCATGTGCGTCTAGATAGAAACAATCTCCGCACAGTAAAACGCTCCCTGTGTAGAGGATTACTTCATGCGCATGCGCAGTGCTCCGAAATCGGTCATATCCCCTCAGTTAAAAGCATAGCAACAGTAGTTGCTCAGCTTTATCGGGGAACATGCACAGTGAACTTGAGATGCACAGTAGATGGCTTATACCCATGATAAGTGCCCCCAAGTGCAGAAACAAGTATGTAAAGCATTATAATCTACTTGCTAAAGAGAGGATGATTCAATAGTTATTTAGTACATTACCTAGAGAGGCAAAGTTGAACAATAAAATACACATGAATCAGTATCAGTGAAAAATATACAGTTCTGATCACATGGTTCTTAAGGCAAGAAAATGACAAAGCAGATATTATAAACATATTCATAAAGAGAAACCACAACGTATTCTTTCCCTTATAGTGGCATGATGTATATAGAAAGATATTACAACATCATCCTCCAGACTCCTTTCGAGACACACCAATTTCGAAACAACAAGGCCACACATCCATGATGTTTATCCATATTGGGAACATTTTCAAGGGACTTTGAATGAATAATTTGTTTTCAGAAGCGGCCATCTATATTTCTTACAATACTGTGTGCTGATATAGGGAAAGTACACTTAGTTGTACATTAAGGGAACACCTTCAAATGATTATGAGTGACTCATCTGTTTGTAGTAGTGGCCTTTAATATCTTTCTCGCTACCGGGCTCTACTGTGTCTATATTATCTACTATATAATTCCAGTATATTATAACAACAACAACACAGTAAATTCGCTTCCAGGGGCTGGGGGGGGGGGGTTACATTTATATATTTCGTTTAAGCACCCAGTGTGCCAGCCAGTGCCAGTTCCACCAGCATTAACAGCGGCACACACAGAAAGTCAGGAGGAACACTGTATGAAAGCAGCGAGAATTACATATATTATTCACTCACCATCCAACCCCACAAGTTAATATCACAGTCGTGTATAACTACTACGAACTGTACCACTAGTAGTCATCAGTAGTATACTTTCTAATAAAATTAATTGATTAACAAGTTGTGTTGTGTAGCTGTTAATATAATTCTACTTTGCTGCCAGTGCCAGGTTGGAGCAGTAGTAGCAGTAGATAATCTGAGTCTGTTTGCTCGTAGGCTAGGATATAGAACAAGTTAACAAATAACAACATATGTAATACCAGTTTTAGTGCTTTAAAGAAATGTTTGGCATGTACGGTTGTGTGAAAAAGAAAGTACACCCTCTTTGAATTCTATGGTTGTACATATCAGGACATAATAACAATCATCTGTTCCTTAGCAGGTTTTAAAATTAGGTAAAAACCACCTCAGATGAACAACAACACATGACATATTTCACCGTGTCATGATTTATTTAACAAAAATAAAGCCAAAATGGAAAAGCCATGTGTGAAAAACTAAGAACACCTTATGATTCAATAGCTTGTAGAACCACCAATAGCAGCAATAACTTGAAGTAATCGTTTTCTGAATGACTTTATCAGTCTCTCACATCGTTGTGGAGGAATTTTGTCCCACTCTTCTTTACAACGTTGCTTCAGTTCATTGAGGTTTGTGGGCAATTGTTTATGCACAGCTCTCTTAAGGTCCTGCCACAGCATTTCAATTGGGTTGAGGTCTGGACTTTGACTGGGCCATTGCAACACTTTGATTCTTTTCTTTTTCAACCATTCTGTTGTAGATTTGCTGGTGTGCTTGGGATCATTGTCCTGTTACATAACCCAATTTCGGTCAAGCTCTAGCTGTCGGATAGATGGCCTCAAATTTGACTCTAGAATACTTTGGTATACAGAGGAGTTTATGGTTGACTCAATGACTGCAATGTTCCCAGGTCCTGTGGCTGCAAAACAAGCCCAAGTCATCACCCCTCCACCACCGTGCTTGATAGTTGGTATGATGTGTCTGTGCTGATATGCTGTGTTTGGTTTTCGCTAAACGTGGCGCTGTGCATTATGATCAAACATCTCCACTTTGGTCTCGTCTGTCCAAAGGACATTGTTCCAGAAGTCTTGTGGTTTGTTCAGATGCAACTTTGCAAATCTAAGCCGTGCTGCCATGTTCTTTTTAGAGAGAAGAGGCTTTCTCCTGGCAACCCTTCCTAACAAACCATACTTGTTAAATCTTTTTCTAATTGTACTGTCATGAACTTTAACATTTAACATGCTAACTGAGGCCTGTAGAGTCTTGCTTTTTGTGCAATTTATTGATACTGTGGGTAGAATAGAACCCCAATGGAGAGCACTCTGCAGATGCACAATATACAGGGGACAGGAATAGGGTGTATATAGTGATGAGTGAATTGTGCACGTTAAAACACTTTATTAGAGTCTTGACTCAAGGTTAAAATACAGATGCTAAATACCAAAATAAGTGAGACTCATGTGAGCCAAAAAAGCGCAGCGAAAGTAAAATATATGTGCCAGGTCTCACGTTGGAGTGTAAGCTAATATCCCTGATGATATGTGCGGGTTACAGCTTGGTGGTATCAAAACCCCATTGGAATCTGTGAGTGTAGTGTTCAAACACAGACACAGCCACTAGTGGCTGAATATATACACGTTCCGGGTAGTGGTATGTGTGATAGTAGTCTTAATCACACAATATACACAGGTTGGTACATCAGGTGGGTGCACATATAGTATACACGGTGGAGTATAGCAGGTAAGTATATCTGCTTCTGTGCTCCTGATCAGCAGGTCACTTCTGTGTTGCCTGTGTAATGCTGCAAGTCTAAATGCTGCAGCAATATTAAGAGCACTCACACATACTCTCTAACCACTACCGTTTTGCAGCTGTCATAGGGGGTGTATCTGCAACAAATTAGGAGATCGTGCATCCAATGGGTGGAAAAAATAAAATTGTAGTACACAAGTAGTGTCTACATACACTCAGAACCATAAAAGCGTGAGGAGCTGGTCACATAAAAAACGAACAGAGATCGTGGTAATGCTCAGTGGCTATGCATACATGGGCTAATGCTCCGTTGCTCAATAAACCCACAGTCTCTGCTCGCGTGAATTAGGTAGAGATATAGTCTTTCATGCTAACTCTCTGTATGGGAGTTAGTTTGGGTGCAGGACACGCTCCGATCACGAGCGTTAGTCCCGCCCCCTTGACGTAATGACGTCACTGCCGACGTACGTTTCGCTTAGGCAAAAGCTTTCTCAAGGCTGAGAAAGCTTTTGCCTAAGCGAAACGTACGTCGGCAGTGACGTCATTACGTCAAGGGGGCGGGACTAACGCTCGTGATCGGAGCGTGTCCTGCACCCAAACTAACTCCCATACAGAGAGTTAGCATGAAAGACTATATCTCTACCTAATTCACGCGAGCAGAGACTGTGGGTTTATTGAGCAACGGAGCATTAGCCCATGTATGCATAGCCACTGAGCATTACCACGATCTCTGTTCGTTTTTTATGTGACCAGCTCCTCACGCTTTTATGGTTCTGAGTGTATGTAGACACTACTTGTGTACTACAATTTTATTTTTTCCACCCATTGGATGCACGATCTCCTAATTTGTTGCAGATACACCCCCTATGACAGCTGCAAAACGGTAGTGGTTAGAGAGTATGTGTGAGTGCTCTTAATATTGCTGCAGCATTTAGACTTGCAGCATTACACAGGCAACACAGAAGTGACCTGCTGATCAGGAGCACAGAAGCAGATATACTTACCTGCTATACTCCACCGTGTATACTATATGTGCACCCACCTGATGTACCAACCTGTGTATATTGTGTGATTAAGACTACTATCACACATACCACTACCCGGAACGTGTATATATTCAGCCACTAGTGGCTGTGTCTGTGTTTGAACACTACACTCACAGATTCCAATGGGGTTCTGATACCACCTAGCTGTAACCCGCACATATCATCAGGGATATTAGCTTACACTCCAACGTGAGACCTGGCACATATATTTTACTTTCGCTGCGCTTTTTTGGCTCACATGAGTCTCACTTATTTTGGTATTTAGCATCTGTATTTTAACCTTGAGTCAAGACTCTAATAAAGTGTTTTAACGTGCACAATTCACTCATCACTATATACACCCTATTCCTGTCCCCTGTATATTGTGCATCTGCAGAGTGCTCTCCATTGGGGTTCTATTCTACCCACAGTATCAATTCATTACTCACCCCAGATAGTAGCATCTCGGAGAATATAGATTTAGCAGTTGCGAGGGTTCTCTTCCCCTTCCCCTCCCCCCACTTTACCCTAGTGTTTACCTTTTTGTGCAATTTCTCTGAGCATTGCACGGTCTGACCTTGTGGTGAATTTTCTGGGACGTCCACTCCTGGGAAGATTGGCAACTGTATTGAATGTTTTCCACTTTTGAATAATCTTTCTCACTGTAGAATGATGGACTTTAAATTGTTTGGAAATGGCTTTATAACCCTTCCCAGATTGATGGACAGCAACAATTGCTTCTCCAAGATCATTGCTGATGTCTTTCCTCCTTGGCATTGTGTTAACACACACCTGAATGCTCCCGACCAGCAAACTGCTAAAACTTCAGCTTTTATAGAGGTGGTCAAACTTGCTGATGATCATTTAACCAAGGGTATTTCATTAGCAGCACCTGTCTTCTACTTAGGATCTTAATTCCTATAGAAGCAGTAAGTGTGTACTTAGTTTTTCACACATAACTTCGCCATTTTGGCTTTATTTTTGTTAAATAAATCATGACACGGTGTAATATGTCATGTGTTGTTGTTCATCTGAGGTTGTTCTTACCTAATTTTTAGACGTGCTAAGGAACAGATGAATGTTATTATGCCCAGATATGTAAAACAATAGAATTCAAAGAGGGTGTACTTTTCACACAACTGTAGATATGCAGGGACAATGAGAGGTGGATGTAGGTTTGGTTGTGGTTCTTGGTGTTGATGATGATAAAGTTAAATCTGTGAAATATAGTGTATGACTGGTATATATCAGTTGTATATATAGCCCCTCAAGCGTCCCTCCAAATAAATTATGGAGACATGCTTATGTTGAAAAAGGAGCACACCTGGGAGGTACCCAGGGAGATATGCTAATGCCTATGCAAAGTATATTTAAATTAATCCCATCTCACACTTCCTAAAAAGATTTCCATACTAACTACTGTATATAGAGTTGATAGTAAGCCCAAGGTACCAACCTAATGACTGGAATTGTGTCAGACCCAATAGGCTAGAACCCACAAGCACTGCTCTTTTACTGCTGCGGCCGAGTTTATTCGAGCATTTGCCCGTTCTCGGCCGCAGCAGTAACCTGGCGCGCGCCGGAGGGTGCCGGGCGCGCGCCGAAGCAGCGGAAGAGCGCCCTCCGATCGGGGCGCTCTCCCTCCCGCTGCCGGGTCCGCCGGGTCCCCCGGAACCCCCTGCCGCCGTCCCCCACATCGCGGGACACCAGGGCTCCCTCGGGGAGCCCTGGACGCGCGTGCAGGGGGCGCTGGCACCCGATGACGCGTGACCGCGCATCGGTGATGCGCGGCACGCCGAGGGAGTGGGGCTAGCAATCCGGGGCATCCCCCGGCTTGCGGAACTAGCCCTGCTCGGATTAAGTGTGTCGGTAGTGTAGTTCACAGCTCTAGCAGTATAAGCTAAACTAGCTGATGGGCAGTATTACTGTCACAACGTACTTTTGAGCTTCTCACTGCTCACACATGTATGTAATCTAGCTACTAGCATATCTCACAGGTATCTCAGGTGTTTATTCATTTGGAGGGACGTTTGAGGGGATATATAGAACTGGCGATGCTTCTTAAATTAGAAATCTCTTTCTCTCACATCTGTGTTCGGATTTCTAAAAATCCTTCCAGAAACAGATTGCATTCTATCTCTGAAAAGAAAATCCGAAATTGCAAATTGGCCTTTTTGACGCGTAAATTAATGGACCAAAGACACCAGCCAATCCACGGAGGATTGAAATCCGCAAACATTTTTTGTCCATCTCAAGCTGTTAAAACAGCCAGATGAAATAAGGGAGAGTCACAGGGATGTGATGACTGAGGAGCAGGGGGGTGAACTTGATGCTTATTCATCCATTTATATTTCACTCGTTATGAATGAGGAGGATTCTGATAAGTATGTTGCTGAAGTTGTGAAAGACTGTAATTTAAGTAGTGGAAGTGGTTGTGGTGGGGGTGATGGATGTGATAATGTTTCAGATGCAAGGGATGATAGTGTTAACATTGTGAAAATACAGATTCAGCCACAAGTAAACAAAAAACTCAAAGCAGTAATAACAATAACCCTGTATATTCATTGCTAAATAAAAATAGCCAAATGTCATCTTACTCATCAACATCACGTGCATTAATGTTACTTTCCTCCTTTTCACCATCGCCCTCTTTTACACAGACATCATCATCTTTAGTATCATTGACCTGTCATGTTTCTTATGATGATGGATGATGGAGGATGGAGGATGGGGGATGGAGGATGGATGATGGATGATGGCGCAAGGCAAATACCACCACCAGTACCAAACATAGACAACCATGATTAAATTCATAACGTCCAGAACCATAATTTACAACTCCCGTTGGCCATATTTTCAATGCAACAGCTATTGTGTGGTGTTTTTGTTTCAAGTTTCAAAGGAGTCAATTACAGCTACATGTAGCTTATGTTGAACAGTTGTGAAAAGGGATAGAGCGGATACCCATGTTGGCACCTCTGTATTAAGAAGTCATATGACCCACCACCATACAAAGTGTCCGGGATCCTTATTGTAAGACAATGGGGGGTTGCAGTCAGACAAACAGTGTCATGTCACAGGTGGAGATGGAGACAATAAGTCACTCTCAGTACGGCAGACACACACACCAACCACCAACAAACACACTATCAACACAGTCACAATTGTCTTATGGTGGTGATGAATTTAATGATGGTGATTGAGATGATCTTTTTGTAACAGGGATGATGATCAACAATGATGATGATCATCGATGAGGATGATGATGATGATGATGATAATAATGATGATGATCTTTGTGTAACAGGGATGATAACCAACAGTGATGATGATGATGATGATGATGATGATGATGATGATCAACGATGACGATGACGATGACGATGATGATGATGATGATGATGATGATGATGATGATGATGATGATGATGATGATGATGATGATGATGATGATCAACGATGATGATGATGACGACGACGACGACGACGCTAGCATGCACGGCAGCACTTGGCAATACAAACAAAACAAGTGATGATACTGTGATTATTGTAAAAGATTGTGAAAATATATCAACTAGTAAAGGGGAAACTGCAAGCAGTAACATGCCTATACGGTATATTCATTATTTAATAAACATAAGCAGTCAGACAAGACAAGGGTACTGACACAGGTGGACATAGTGACAATGGGTCACCCTCAGCACAAACACAGTAACAATAGGCTCATGGGGAATTTGGTGATGGTGATTTAGATGATCTTGGTGTAATAGGGATGATGAAGATGATGGTGTGGGTACTAGTCGGTGCTGCAGCAGTTTGCAAACCAGACACCATGGTGTCACTGCTACTGCTACTAGTAGTACAAGCAACCAGATAAGCACCCCAATGCAACGGCAGCCCACAGTTCGGGAAGTGCTGAATCTCAGGGGTTCAGAGAGCTTAGGCAAAATGCGGATCAACATTAGACCATCCCAAGCAGTTCACGGTTCTCTAACAAGGCGCATCCCGAACTGTACAACAAAGTTGTTGCATCGGTGGTTGATGCTCGGGCACAATTGGATGCAGTGGTGTATTTTAAAATCCGTCGTCCATAGGCACTTCAACTAACTAAAAAACACTCTCTATCAGCGCTCGATCCAATAAATAATATGTGGAATAATGTGAATACACTAAAGCAAATTATTGATAAGTGCAAATACAATTGTAGCCAAGGGGACAACAAACAATAGACAGTTCCAAATCTAATTAACAAAATACATATACAACAGCAGTGTCCCCGGCGCTAAAAGGTTGATGACCACAATACCATATCCCAAAGACAGTCCTGGATGGAATGACAGTTCTGGTAGATGAGTAATTGCACCAACAGAAGTTCTGATTGGAATGATTAGTCCTCAAGCAATCAATTCTAGGTGGTTTCTGTAATTACAAAAGAACAAAGACACACCATTGCGCAGTATTGAAGACCACAAAGCCCTAACCAAGACATGGGAAAAAACCCCACTTACAAGATATATTCTTGTTGGTTCAAGGGAGAGAATCTGTTGCAGGCTCCTTCTCCACCTCGATATCCATGGACCCCACGTGGTTCACAAGATGAATCTCTTTACACTGATCTGCTCCCGGGATCACAGGCCTCAGATCAGAGCCTGCAACAGATTTTCTCCCCTGAACCAACAAGAATATATCTTGTAAGTGGGGTTTTTTCCCATGTCTTGGTTAGGGCTCTGTGGTCTTCAATACTGCGCAATGGTGTGTCTTTGTTCTTTTGTAATTACAGAAACCACCTAGAATTGATTGCTTGAGGACTAATCATTCCAATCAGAACTTCTGTTGGTGCAATTACTCATCTACCAGGACTGTCATTCCATCCAGGACTGTCTTTGGTCCATAGGCACTTACATGTGCCGCCAACTCCTGCAACACCGCCCTTCTCCTTCAGCTTCGAGACAGTCACACCATGTACCGTCACGTTGCCATGGCAGGGCGACGCCATGTGACGTTGCAGCATCATTTGACACTGAAGGAGGAGGGTGGCACGAAGGAGAAGGTACGAACATAGGGGGGGGGGGGAAGGACAAGAAACAGATAATGAACTAAATTGAATATATAGGGATGGGAAATAGCAAGGGGTCATGGAGGTAAAATGGGGGCAAGTGGGAGTTTGGCAGGCAGGGAGACACCATATTAAATACATGTAAGGCTTTGGTCCCGTGCGTCCGGCGGCGGCCGCGTGCGCGTTACTCACCTGCAGGGGTTTCCTCCCGAGCCGGTCCCAGTCCCCCCTCGCTGAACGGCTCACTATGCGCTGTGACGCATCAGCCGGCAGGGGATGCAAGAGAATTGCGATCCCGAGCGGTGACGCGTCACGTGGTGCGCTGGTGAGCCTATCAGCGGCTGGAGCTGTCAGCCTCCAAATGGTAAGAGGTAAAAGAGGTGTGTGTGAGTGTGTCTGTGTGTCGACGGAGGAATCAGCTGTGAGGGCATGTGATGGGGGGGAGCTGCTTACCTTTCAGCTGGCAGTAGCACCCTCCTGCAGCCCGGGAGACTGACCCCCGCTGCAGCCATCTGCTGGGGGGGGGGTGGTGTATCGGACGGGAGCTGTGGAGGGCGGTGTATCGGACGGGAGCTGTGGAGGGGGGTGTATTGGACGGGAGCTGTGGAGGGGGGGAGTAGCACTCCGCTCAAACCACACACCCCCGGCCGCCGCTCCCGCTCCCTACAGACCGCAGAAAGCCTCAAGTGCCTCTCCACGCGCCGCCTGTCTGCAGTGCGGGCGCATGGTCTGAGGCAGTGGGGTCTTAGCCTAATACTAGAAAACTTCTAAAGACTAAATCCAATTGGAGTAGAAAGGCAGGAGCCGATAAGATAATAGTACAGACTGGAAAAACCTTAAATGCATGCTTGCTAATGCAAGAAGCCTGATAAAATGAGGGAGCTTGAATTAATAGCTACAAAGGAGCATTATGATATCATAGGCATTACTGAAACATGGCAGTTAATTTAGAGGGTTCTTCCCTTTTAAGGGAAGGATCAAGCAAATAGAAGTCCAGGAACATTTGGGAAACAGTGAGCATAACATGGTCACATTTGAAATAAATGATCAAAAACCATATTACACAGGTTCAACAAAGACTTTGCATTTTAGAAAGGGAGATTTTAATAAACTGAGGAATAATCTAAGAGTAATACATCGGGATGATGTTTTTGCAGGGAAATGTAGAAGATAAATGGGCAGTCTTTAAAACATTGTTAGAAAAGCACACTTATCAGAGAAATAAGTCAAAACTAATGTGGCTAAATAAACAGGTAGGGGAGGAAATGGACAAGAAGAGGAAGGCGTTTAGATAATTTAAAGCTGCAGTTCAGTTTTTTAATTTTTAAAAAAAAAAATTTTAATTCAAGTTTCATGTGGGCAATCTCTAATTACCTAAAGAACTGTATAGCTGCCAGTCAATTCGTTCTCCATGTATTGATCGGCGAAATTTGGCGACATCTTTAGATATGGCATATGTTTTTCATCTGCTTCTGTCAGTCAGTGGAAGCTCATGAATATTTATGAGCACTCCTGCACTGACATGTACTAGAGGGAGGGCAGGGCTGACAAAGGGGTGTGCCAGGGCTTGTGACAGGACATGAAGGGGCAGTGCCTTAGCAAATGCTTGTTAAAATAGAATACAAGAAAATTGGTCTTTCAAAGTAGTTTTTTTTAAAACAGAAAATGCTACAAGTATTTTTTCTTACTACAGAACTGATTTATTAAAATAAACACACATGCAGGATATTGACTGAACTGCAGCTTTAAGTCTGAAGGGATGGAGACATCGTATCAGAATTATAAGCAATGTAACAAAAATTGCAAAAAGGCAATAACATTTGCAAAAATTGGAAAATTAAAAAAGGATTGCAATAGAAAGTAAGATCAACCATAAAAAGTTCCTTAAGTACCTTAATAACAAAAAAAATAGAGAAAAAAATATAGGACCCTATCAGTGTGAGATGGGCAGGCAGATTATTGGAAATAAGGAAAAAGCAGAGGTATTAAACACATTCGATTCCTCTGTATTTACCAGGGAAGAATCAATTGCAAGATTAGCGCAGCAGGAGGAAGCCACGACCACCATATTAATGAACAAATTGGTTAACTGAGGAAGAAGTTCATAGGCGGCTTGATGAAATTAAAGTAAATAAGGCACCAGGCCTCAATGGCATACACCCAAGAGTTCTTAAGGAGTTAAGCTCAGTAATAGCCAAACCATTACATTTATTATTCAAGGACTCCATTTCCACAGGCTCAGTACCACAAGATTGGGCTGAAGCAGACGTGGTTTCTATATTTAAAAAGGGAGATAGATCACAACCAGGGAATTACAGACCTACAGTATAAGCCTAACATCAATAGTGGGGAAGCTACTTGAAGGTTTAATACGGGATAATATTCAGGAATATCTAATGGAAAACAAAATTATTAGTAATAGTCAGCATAGATTTATGAAGGATACACTACCGACACACTTTATCACACTGCGGCCAGATCCGCAAGCCGGGAGATTTCCCGGCTTGCTAGTGGCCGCCCCTCGGCGTGGGTCACGCGTCTTCGGGAGCGTGCGCCCCCTGCACGCACGTCCAGGGGCTCCCCGAGGGAGCCCTGGTGTCCCGCGATCGCGGGACAGCGGCAGGGGGTTCCGGGGGACCCGGCGAACCCGGCAGCGGTAGGGAGAGCGCCCCGATCGGAGGGCGCTCTTCCGCTGCTTCGGCGCACGCCCGTCACTCTCGGGCGCGCGCCAGGCTACTGCTGCGGCCAAGAACGGGCAAATGCTCGAATAAACTTGGCCGCAGCAGTAGGTCGTGCCAAACTAACGTTATTAGTTTCTTTGAGCAGGTAAGTCTGAATTTAGACCAGGGTAATGCAGTTGATGCGGTCTTATAGATATTGGAGGATTTTGATACGGTTCCACACAAGAGGTTAATGTACAAAAGAAAACAAATTTGACTCAGTAAAAATATTTGCACCTGGATTAAAAACTGGTTGAAGGATAGACAGAGAGTTGTCATAAATGGCACCTTTTCAGGTTGGGCTAACATTGTGAGTGGAGTGCCTCAAGGACACGTGCTTTGTAGGTGGCCATACTCAAAGGTAATCTTAGAACACCGAAAGAGAGACCATTGCATGAATACAAATTTATGAAATTGTTCAGGACACTCACCAGTGGCCTAAACCGAGACCGCAGTTTCATGAGCCACTACACAAGAGAACTCCCTTCCCATGAGTGCTAAAGCCCATGTCTATTAATACTGCACTATATGAAGGCACACACACCTGTCTCTTACACATACAAAGGTATTATGTTATTCCATCCCTATATAGCACCTAGAGATAGTATATATATATATATATATATAGAAAATAGAGAGACAGTTGGCACTCCAAATACAAAACAATAGTTGCGGTGCATGTCCCATAGGGATAAAATAGAAAACGGTAGTCAACTCAACTAGAGTAAACAAAGGACAACACTCAGTGGTAGATGAAAAAAACTGTATTCAAAGTAGACAGCAGCACAAACAAGACCAACGTTTTGGTCCTCACAGGGACCTTCCTCAGGGCAGTGCTGTAGACTACTGGCCATGGAAACCTTATATACCCCCTAAAACCCACACCTAAGTGACCATCGGCTACTCTGATTGGTTATGCAAAAATGACCCATGATCAACCCCTCATGATCTGCCGTCGCACTAAAGCTGTCATAGCCTTGGCAGGAAAAGCAGCAGAGAACTGAAAAAGTAAACAGAGCTATATCAGTCCACATGTAGGGAATTTGCATCCCTGGTAGCCATGGTGACTAGTTCCTGGTAGCCGCGACGCCGTCCTGCAAGACAGGGGAATTCATAGCGCTCCCCAATGCGCATGTGCAGTCTCCTTGGAGTCAGTATAAGCACCACAACACATCTGGTAATGAGAAAGTTATCATAGGATCCTTTATCTTTAGCATAAATTCTACAGCAAGCAGTCATTGACGCAGCATATCAGGAACAGTCCAAGAATGGCAAGGCTGATGCTCTTGTGAATGGAGTCACTGGGGAGATCTACATCAGATCAGATGTGCTGCATTGCTGACACCTATACTACTACCTGTATCTATGCATATGTGGGTGCCTGGTTTTCTGGACTGTTTTTATATATGTATATATATATATATAAAAATATATGCAATATATTTCAGTAGGATGATTGGCATTTAAAACAAAGATAAGGATAGAACAGAGCTGGGAATCTGGTACAAGCCAAGATGGGTAATATACCAGACAATCAGAAGTTGGTAGAGGGAAAATAAGAATAAACTCTAGAGAACTATTGAAAAGATAATATTGATTAGGAAATGTTGCCCAAATGCATGACTAATATGATAAGAATGACGTAGTAATGAATAGTGTATATGTTTGCTTGCTTTCCTTTATTTCTTTGTAACCGTTTCTTTTTATCCTGCGGTTTCCTTGCTTGTGAGAGGCAAAATAAATTCTACACTGAGACAAACCCTACTTGGTTATTTATTGTCGAACCTTTAGAAACCTTACATTTGACTCCTCCTAACTCCTTATACATATTGGGGGATCGTACCGGTGGATGTGTCTGGGTCTGTAATCGGTTTTAAGTTCTAAAAAAAATAAGTGCTGCATTATCCATCTCACGTATTTGGGGATCATAGTGGCGGCTGTTCTTGGGAGAGTGGATTTGAGTCCACTGTGGATTCAGAGATCCATACTGTAAATGTCCACCTGTGGCTACTATAAGGTCCTTTTGGGGTAGAAACTGATCTAAGTAGTGGAGGCAACATATTTTTAAGTCTGCATCAGGGGATCTGGAGGAATTGGTAAATACAAATGTTTAAAAATAAAATAAAAAATCCAAGTTAGTTGACCAAGTATTGCAACATAGAGATACTAGGGAAGGGCAGTGGAAACAGCGCTAATGCATAACATATAAAAAATTAGTGACAACTAGACAACTAATAATTATAATACCCCTAATATTAAGGTGAAGGCAGCCTGGAAAAAAATAGGTGACACAAACCAAAAAACACAGTGAAAACAGATGAACCGGCGCCTTAAAGAAATAAAATTCTGACCAAATACAGTCCAATCTAGACGGCTGGGATGAATTCCAGGGAAGTGTCCTCAAAGTAATCTCAAACAAACAAACATGTAAGACAACAACATGAACGAGAAAAAAAAAGAAAAAAGATCATAGTGCAACAAATAACAAATCACTGATATAAAGTAAGCTGTAGTAGACAGCAATTTAATAAAAGAATTAAATATTATAAAACAACAAACATGTGTTAGTTGGGCAAAAACCACTATTTGAAGTGATGGCATCCAATGGGGCTAAAATTGAAACCCTACTTACAGCAAAGCCAATAAATATAAACCTGTAGCTCAAAACCACTGAACGCTCCGGTGCCTGGAGGGAAGATGATACCGCTCGATCGCCTGTAACACCTGCACAGTTAGGAAGCCCAGACGCTGAGGCTCCACGCCGCCAGCCACCACACCTGTCTTCAACGCTGATGAGCTCTGGGATAGGAAGCCGCCCAGGCTTCGGCGGCACTGAGCCTGGGCGGCTTCCTATCCCAGAGCTCATCAGCGTTGAAGACAGGTGTGGTGGCTGGCGGCGTGGAGCCTCAGCGTCTGGGCTTCCTAACTGTGCAGGTGTTACGGGCGATCGAGCGGTATCATCTTCCCTCCAGGCACCGGAGCGTTCAGTGGTTTTGAGCTACCAGTACAGGTTTATATTTATTGGCTTTGCTGTAAGTAGGGTTTCAATTTTAGCCCCATTGGATGCCATCACTTCAAATAGTGGTTTTTGCCCAACTAACACATGTTTGTTGTTTTATAATATTTAATTCTTTTATTAAATTGCTGTCTACTACAGCTTACTTTATATCAGTGATTTGTTATTTGTTGCACTATGATCTTTTTTCTTTTTTCTTTTTTTTTCTCGTTCATGTTGTTGTCTTACATGTTTGTTTGTTTGAGATTACTTTGAGGACACTTCCCTGGAATTCATCCCAGCCGTCTAGATTGGACTGTATTTGGTCAGAATTTTATTTCTTTAAGGCGCCGGTTCATCTGTTTTCAACATAGAGATACTGCCAATCAGGATAGCATTAAGGGATGTTGTTCTACTGAGTTTGTAAATATGATACATGACCTGGTTGTGCGTCATAGAGGTACATTAGCATGAAAAAATGTTGCGGATGGTAGAGCAGATGGTGTGGTGTCTGTTATGACTTTAACTGTAAACGTTAAAAGGTGAGAAATATTGCATAGGTACCCAATTGTTGTTAGTGGACACTTTTCAGAGAAGGGACAACAAATGAAAATCTTGCATTAAATTGGGAGGTATGAGGAAAGGGAATTGAGTTTTCATTGTTCCTAACAAATCATTGAAGCAGTAGATACAGGTTGCTACTTTGCACACCAAATCTGTGTGTGAAGAATTACGAGGACAGGGATGAGTGGAATAAATTATGGGTTGATGCTGAACTAGAGAGCGATTATATTGAATCCCAGAGCACAGTTCACACACATGTGAATTGCAATTGAACCTTTAACACCTTTTTATTTCAGTGGTACTGTATGTTCCTTAACGTGTATTAAAATTAACAGCCCACACTGATGCTCAGGATGAAATTGAATACAATTCAGAATAAGTAGTTTTAATGCACGTATGAATGCATCATAAGTGTCAAGAGTTGTTAAAATTCTAAGAATAAAAAAAGGAATTCTTATGAAGTTATTACAGTTTTTTCTTGTTCGAATCATAACCACCTGTGTTAATAATCTTTCTTTCTCCAAGAGCGTGAATAAATACTTCATTTTATATGTTGTCATCGATGACAAAAAATAACTTATTCGGGGATGTTATTACATTTAATTACTTGGAATATATTGTCAACTTGGATATCCAACAAATGTAAGAATAATAAAGGTTGAGAAAAAATAAACCCACGTGGTATTACATCTTGAGCTTATTAATGTTTTAAGAAAATGCTGGCTGTTGTGAAAAGATTGCACTTGTGTCTTTGTGGACAACACAGCGTATGAAATACCTGTTAGGGGGAAAGGATATTATTGTAAGATCCCATCACAATCCCCTCTTGCTGCTAAGTAAACATAATGTGGCTCTAGGCAATGTCAGAAATGACTCGAGCAGTGCGATGGATGGTTACACTGCTCACGGACAATATCACAGTGGAGCTGCTAAGAAAAACACACATTTCAGTACTAGAATTGTGGATTGCTGGTACAGGCCATAAATGCCAGTCCACATTGCAGTGTGTCATGTAGGAAGTCCGGCAAATGAACCTTGTTGGTATATTGATGCCAGCTTGTCTGTTGTGGATGTTCAGAGAAGGACTGGTTCTGCAGGAGTGTGTCTGGAAATAAAACAGTTGTGGACAGTTTGTCTTACTCATGTAAGAATGCAGGTGCTCAGTTTCCCGGAAACGGCTGCTCTGCTAACATTACTGCGTGACAAGAGAGGTAAAGCTGGACGCCATCGGGTTGCAACTGATTCCATGTATCTGTTCAGTGGCACAGTTATCACTCTGTAGCACCTTCTGCAGTTTTGGCAAATAAAAAGTGTCCGTATACTAATGACACTCCTATTCTTCACAGAAAGTTGTGTTATAAGGTTAAATATGTTGATCAGAACTGCTCCTGCATATCAGGTACATGCTAAGGATTTCCCTTTTAAAATAAGAGCTCCGGTGCAAATTAAAGTAAATGCCCCAGTACCTGGAGTCAGAGATGTGAAATAGAAATTGGTTACATTAGTTATTAAACCTACAAAATGGTTGGCTACATCTAAATATCTCAGTCGCACCACATACTGTACACCTCATTTCAGACCTTTGCAAGATTGGTTAATTTTTGGCATGCCCACAAAGCACATAGAATCAGGAAAGAATATTATGGCGACTACAGTAGGAGGGGCAAGTATGGGCATAGGTGTGATGAATTCACTAGATACTGAAATCCTAAAGACAACTAATGCGTCTGAGGTGTTACTACATAAAGGGACTTGATGCACGCACCATTCTATTATCAGTGTATTAACTGTGTCTCTCTCTTACCTGACCTCACATTCCTTTTGACATTTCATGGTCTAAATTGATCATGGACTTAAAATCCTTGTGTGTTACAATTGGAAATGACAGAACATTTGAGGGCTCGGTGTATTGGTTTTAACGCTTCTATTCAGCTGGAAAGGAAATTGCAGGGCAGTATTGACACTACTACTAAGATTATGAAATATCCTACATGAATTACGCAAGGATGCAGAAATATCATGGTTTGAGAACCTGTTTGGCATTAGTCCAACTGCAAATGCTGTTATCGATCTGCTTATTGATCCTTTAAATTGTTTTAATTGAAGTTATTTTAATCTTCGTGTTGGTATACATTGTGTGCCATGTTAAGAAAATGATAACTCACCTTAATCTTCTGTCTGCAAAAAAAAAGCAGGTTATTGAGTGTTGTGAAGAAGCGCGTGATCGCGCGAAACGATCGACTGGCTATAGTGACGTCATTACGTTGACGGTCACGTGGGCGGCGACGGAGCGTGCTTGCAGCTCCCACTACTGGGAGAATTTTAGGAACGCTGTACACACAGCTATACACACTGGGCATCAACCATATTGCCGTTTTTGCAGCAACAGTCACCAGGTTGTATTCTTCCTGCTTGTATTGTACTAGCTCTGCATACTTGCCCTAAATAATACATTCATTTACCAATGACATCAGATGCATCACAAACTTACCGTAGTAGTTACCATGATTACAGTACCGAGTGATTCAGCTGTGTTATAGCAGTGCCATCTATTCAGTGTGTTCAGTTTTCCTTAATGTGGGATTTCCCCATGATTTATAGTGATTACTTTGCATATAGGTAAGGTGAGGCTATTTAGCCGGGTTAACATATTTTTGGACCTCTCTCCATAGATATATATATCTTATGGGGATATCAATATAGGTCATATTAACCCTTATCATCACCCTACTGCTCCTTTTTCGCCCATTAGGGGACCTTTTTAGGTTTAGGTTTAGTTTTTGTATATTAGTTGTAATTTTATGCGGCAGTGGATATTCACAGTTGAGTGCAAATAGCCGCACTCAGTAGAACTTAACTGAGTGCGAATAGCCGAGCTGCTATGAACAGGTTTCTATGCCTTTATTCACCAGAAAAAAATCAGAAAGTCTTATAGCTCAGTGGTTATGCAGCAGGCCATTAGCATAGTGGACCAGGGTTCGATTCCTGGCAGGGATGTTTATTTTTTCCATTTTATGTTCTACTGAGTGCGAATAGCCGTGCGGCTATTTGCACTCAGTAGAACTTAACTGAGTGCGAATAGCCGAGCTGTTATGAACAGGTTTCTATGCCTTTATTAAACTCCCCGTCCTGCCTGGGGAAAGGTGCGCAACACAGTAGGGACTGGGACGGTTGGAACTGGGTGGGCGGGGCATCGCACAGGCGTGCGCTGTAGTAGTTACTGGGACCGCAGCCTTAGGAGCCGCTTACGCATGCGTGCGGAGGCGTGTGTAAATGCAGGCGACAGGCAAGTTTAAATATACGCTGAGGGGAGCGGAGGAGCGGTCACGTGACAGCAAACATCCAATGGGGATGAGGGACTAGACCCGCCTCCCGCCACACCTTCGCCCGCCCCCAAAGCGCGCTCACTGCCTCACCTGTCAGGCCACAAAAAAAGCACCAGCTTCTGGAGGCGAGGCAGAGCAGGAGCGCGGCCCGAGGCACCATGCCCGAGTCCTTAGGCCTCGGGCATGGTCATCGCTTAGGCGCTGACCCGTGCTGCTGCTCGGCACTGAGCCCCTGCAGCCGCAATGAGAGCGGCTTTAGCAGGGGCTCGCGCACGCTTCCGCACGCCTGCGGAAGCGTGTCTTAAGAAATCTTTTGTTTCTTAGCTTGCCGGAGCGCAGGGCCGGTCACGTGAGCGGTTCGGCCAATGAGGGCGAACCAGCTCCGTGACGTCACTGGCCCGCCCCCAGACACGCCCACGGACGGCGCGCGCTATAAGGCCAGGGACAGCACCGCTTTCCCTCAGCCTCAGCGTGCCTTTCGCATGTCTTCAGTCTCTATGGACTAAGCCTTAGGCTGCGGCCTGAGAGGGAGCGTGGCGTGCTGGCACACAGTTAAGTTCCATAGAAACCTGTTCATAACAGCTCGGCTATTCGCACTCAGTAGAAAATAAAATGGAAAAAATAAACATCCCTGCCAGGAATCGAACCCTGGTCCACTATGCTAATGGCCTGCTGCATAACCACTGAGCTATAAGACTTTCTGATTTTTTTCTGGTGAATAAAGGCATAGAAACCTGTTCATAACAGCTCGGCTATTCGCACTCGGTTAAGTTCTACTGAGTGCGAATAGCTGTGCGGCTATTTGCACTCAACTGTGAATATCCACTGCCATTTTATGCATTTCGTCTTATTTTAATATGTATTAAAGTTGTTAATATTGTCTGTCTAGCTATAGATTAGTTTTAGTGGTTATTTTCCCTGTTGGTCTACACATTACCATCATATTATTGGTACCAGTTAATTAACTGGCACTTTTGGATTTACATTAGACTAAGGAATGAGTGCAATTATGAGGGACTTTTAGTGACCTCTCTTGGCCACTTTGTGTGTTTTTGCGTACTGAGTGTTGTGGCCTGTATGACTTAATATTTTAATGACATTTGAGCCCCAGAAGAGGTAGTGTGAGGTAAGTTAAAAACAAAGAGTTAATAGATTCATGGACATTCTGATGACTGTGTAAATTAAGGCTGTGTACGATTGTCACTGTGTAAAATGATTTGGTTAAGTTAACATAGGTCACTGCTTAGAGTGCCCGATTGGACTGGTAACAACTCAATGAAGACTTGGAGTCTGCAACCTTTATTTGTACTCACCGGGGTACAGAACTTAATTTTAAGATTGTCATTACCATATGAGAAAAAAGGGGGAAATGGGCAGATGTGGGTAGGAGATTTGACTGACTGACATGGTTCTCAAACAATTACCCTGCTCGTGCCGGGGGAAAAAAATCCCCCTACCTGATTGGGCTGACGCGTGTTGGCGCACTGCCAGGACTTTTTTTTTGGTGGTGCGCAGCCAGGCTTTATATGAGACGAGTAGATTTTTGGGTGATTTGTCAATCCCTATATATATATATATATACTGTATTATTGTAGCGATTGCTTTAGCTCAGTATTAGTACTTTCTAGTTGCAGAAGAGCTTACATTTTTGTATTTTAACATTTTCATAGGGCCCCTCATATCTGCAATATGTTTCACCCCATTTTCTGTTTGCTGTAAATGTATGAAAGTGTTTTTTTACATTTGATGCAAATTGTTGTCCAAAAAAGTTTATACCACCTCAGACCTTGCAAAAGAATGTTGACGCAAATACAAGATAAAATACTGTGCAAAACCTGGAAGAAAGACCTCGATACATAGACGCAAGGTGAAAAATTGAAGGAGAATCTTCAAAGGAGTCAGTCTCCAGATCTTCAAACCCAGTCTGATGAGTTTAAATCTACAAGAGATAAACATAAGTACTGTACATTTGAAACACACCAGACCAATTTGAACTGATGGTGGTAGTACTGTAGGTTAAGTGGGTGAACATACAGTAAGTGAGTGATACTTAAAAAAAAGTAGAAATATAATATTTATTTATTACAGAGGTGGCTCTAGTTTCTTTCATTCAAAATGGGCAGGGGGGCTAATACAATGCCCACGACTCCATTGTTTCCCAATATATCAAAGACATCTTTGAAAAATGATTTGAAAGTACCTTTCTTGTGTTTTTCTTCAGGGCACGAAGCACCAAGGTTGAACCCATTTAACATCACTGCCATAAGCCAACTTTGGTCATAGAAAAATCGACATTGACAGCAGAACAGAACCTCTAGACCCACCTAGTTCGTCCATTGTCCTACCGGTTGTGAAACCTCAAACCCATTTAAATCTTTAGCTTATTTTCCTATTTAGGCCTTACATGGGACTGCACGTTTAAAGTACAGAACACTGAAACACTCACACAGTAGACAATAACACAATCTGATTTTTTTTAAATTTAACATAGATATGCGAAAATGCTTGATGTATAAACCCCCCCCCACACAAAATACCTTATTTAACGTATTGAGACCAGAGTGTACAGCGCGCATACAATGTATCTACAGCACTAACATTCAAGTGACAATACTGGAATGAAAGTATTAATTGCTCTATTCTCCTGGTTGATTTGCTTGTGCTGGGCACCTAAGGGAATGAGTCATTTTTCCATTCCAGATCATGTAAACTTACAAAGAGGGGGGGGGGGGGGGGGGGGAAACCCCATGCTGTTTGTTGCGTGCAAGGAACAAAAAGCATCGCTGGCCCAAATCTAAATAAAAAAATCCTCAGTTTAGACCTCACATTTTTCCAGCCCTAGCCTGTGCTTACTGTCATGAATGACAGATGCCTTTTCAAATATTTAGCCTCCCCATATTTTCCAGATCTCAGACACGCAAAGGGGCTGAACACATGCCTTATAAAATAAATCCAAGAAGAAAACACATGGCATGGCTGCCCCTACTTAAAATGATTCCAGTTTTACACCAGCAGATGTATCGGGTGACAGTTGTGTGAAAGCTGCTGTATTCAAAGAAACAAGCAAAAAAAATAAAAATTCAAAAAGACAACAAATATTCTGCAGCTATTTTTGTACATTGGTAATTTTAAAGCTTTCATACAAAATACGGTTGTTAATATTCATCGAAACTCAGCAGTTCGTGTCCCTGTCTCCGCACCGATTTGTTTTTCTTTTTACCTTAACTGAACAGTTTCGCGGACCTCCGGGAACCACCCAGTTCCAGGTAAAAAGGGATTAACGGTTTTTGTTACTTCTTAAAAAAAAAAAAAAAAAAAAAACTACAAACATCACTGCTGTGTTATCAATTTTCTTCCAAAGTCAGGGTAGGACAGCACCATGAAAAAAAAAAAAAACCACACAATAATGCAAAAATCTGTGAATAATTCAGCATCTTGAAGAATGCCTAATCACATTTTCAAAATCGCATGTAGGCATACGGTATTGAACCAGGATTTCTTCATGATAGCACATCCCAGTGAACGATGGAAATAAAATACACGTTCTTTAAGCACATTGGTAAAACCGGAGATAAAATCGCCTTCCACAGCAGACTTTTGAAAGCCTCACTACCGTACCTGCGCAAGCCTCAGCGTTGAGCACTTTGGTTCCTGTGTCACATCCGGTATCCACCGCTCGGGAACACAGTACTCACGTCTTCCGTTCTTCTCTCTCTGGAGTCCAGGTCTCTACGCGTTTCGCTGGCGATCAGCTTCCTCAGGAGTCAGTTTATGGTGCTCGTCTGACTTTGGAAGAAATCTTTAATTGTGTGGAGGCCTTCTTCATTTATTCTTTGTTTTTCACTATGTCACTTGCACTGGATGTAAATTTATAATCACCGTTTTTTGACATTTTATATATTTTAGTCACTTCTAAAAATCACTGTTTATGTGTTGTACTATGAAATTTAGGACTGCATTCACTTTATATGTTTCATTTATTTGTTTGGAGGACTGACATATTGTGGGTTTTATATTTTATGTAATAGCATCATTTGGATTCAGGTATCAGTGATGTTATTTAATTTGCTTATGAATGTGCAATTATAGCCCTTTGAATTTTGTCAATACATTTGAGTAACTGGAGCTAGGGTTGCCAGGTGCCAGGTTGCCAGGCTAGGGTTGCAGTTGCGCCGTTTTTTCTCTTCTACTTGAACTGGACTGTCCTGTATTTGGACACTCTGTCCAGTAAAAAAATGAGGGTAATACTGGACATGTGTCCGGTATTACCTCTCTGGACATAATGACCTGAACGGCTTTGGGGGCCACTGGGTTTCCCTGAGGAGGGCTGTAGCTAGAGGGCTAGGCAGCTTCCTCCATCCTGATTGGCTGCATTACCCAGCAGCAGCCAATCAAGAAGAGGTGTCAGGAGCCTGAGAGTGGGGCCAAGAAGAGGCAGAAACAGCATGGAGAAGTGCGTACATAGCGCGTCACACCTTTCACTTTCATCTCTTTCATCTCTCTCTCTCTCTATCTATATATAGATATAGATATATATATTAGCCATTGCTCATGATATTTTCCCCGAGCTAGAGCAAGAAGCAAAACAAGAGTTCAGGAGGTGGGGGGGTTCGTATGTTAGCCATTCTTCCTGAACTCGCTCATCTCTTAAAAATAATGCAGCCATGACCCAGAGATCTCAACATCCAAGCACCTAAACAAGTAGGCCGACAATTTTACAGCATTGAGTGAAAAAATGACACTGGGATGGAAAAGCACTGATTTCAAAGACTGAGAATCCATTGAAGTCTGTGACCTGATGCCACAAATGAGTGAGACCTAGAGGGTATTTACTGTACTAGCAAAAATTACAAAAAAAAAGGCACCTTATTAAAAAATAAAGGTGTTAAGTCTAGATGCAGAAAAGGCTTTTGATAGGATTGACTGGGCATACTTAAAAGATACGCTTGGAGCATTTGGATTCGATAGTAAATTAATAATGGCTATAATGGCTCTTTATGCAGGCCCAACAGCTAGAGTCATACATCAGGGCTTCCCCTCAGATCTTTTCAAGATCAGGAGAGGTACGAGGCAGGTATGTCCCCTATCGCCCCTGCTCTTTGCCATGTGTATGGAGCCATTGGCAGCCCAGGTTCGGGATAACCCTGATATCTCAGGACTTAAAATAGAAAACCAGACTCACAAAATAGCTCTCTACGCTGACGATGTCCTTATGGTATTGTCCAAGCCCCTCACATCTCTCCCTAATCTTTTCAGCTTGTTGGATAGATTTAACAAAATATCACGGTTTAAAATGAACCAATCAAAATCGGAAGCCTTAAACGTCACTATACCAAAAGCAGAAGAAAAACTCATCTCCCTCAACTTTAATTTCCGGTGGCAAAGTAAGGCGATCAAATATTTAAGGGTATTTATCACTAGTAATTTCAAAGCGATTTATAAAGCAAATTATCCCAAATTAATTCGAGCCCTGAGGGAAGACATAAGGCGCTGGTCAAAATTCAACGTTTCATGGATCGGCAAAATATACAGCATAAAGATGAATCTACTCCCACGCATATTGTATCTGTTTCAAACAGTTCCAGTGCCTTTGAATTTGAAAGAAATAAGTGAGTTACAAGCCACATTCTTCAAATTTATCTGGGGGGGGGGGGCAAATAAGCAAGAATCAAAAAGCAGACACTGCTGAAACAACCGACAGAAGGTGGCTTGGCAGTACCTTGCTTGGTATCATATTACAGGGCGGCCCAATTATGCCAAATTTCCCAATGGCAGACGAACCCTGATTTGAAAAGATGGGTGGCATTGGAGAGTACGGCTTGTTCCCCATTGGAACTAAGCAACCTATTATGGAACCCAAAAGTAGCAAGAAAAAAAGCTATACACCCGCCGCTATCCTCGATGACCAATTCATTAGCAATCTGGGATGCAGTTAAATTTAAATGTGGCCTTACAACCAAAAACACACTAATGACTCCCCTATGGGGGAATCCGAACTTTGCTCCAGGTATGGATAGTACAAATTTTTTATTATGGAAACGCCGCAATTTATCACGACTAAAAGATCTGGAGGGTAGAGACAAAATTATAACATTTGAACAAATTAGGTCAGATAAAAATATCCCACACTCAGAATTTTTTAGGTACCTCCAGATCAGAGCCTTCTATAATAAATCTAACCCACACCCCCCATTGACGACATTTGAAAAGCTCTGTCTTAGAGAGACAACTACTAAGGGACTCACATCGTAGTTGTATAGAGAAGTAGTCGGTTCTGACACCAAGGTTTCTCACAAATTAGGTTATATGTTAAAATGGGAGGATGATCTAGGTGAGACCTTAGTTTTGGATGAATGGACCCAAATAGCAACAGCAGCTGCCAAGAGCTCGATTTGTACAACATTAAAGGAGAACGCATATAAGGTCCTGATGAGGTGGCATCTTACCCCACTTAAGCTATCAAATTTTATAAAAGGAAGCGCCCCATTGTGCCCAAGACAATGTGGAGAAACCGCTGATTTGTTCCATATGCTGTGGTCTTTCCCTCGGCTAGCTCCGCTATGGCGTAAGATCAAAGATTGGCTGGAGAGGATTTTGGACCTCAAAATTCCTCTAGACCCTGGGCTCTTCTTATTGGGTAGAGCTCGCCAGGGTATAGCAAAAATTGAACTCAAGCTAATTGCTCATTTTGCAACAGCTGTGAGGTGTGAGCTCGCAGCAATATGGAAACAGAGTGAAATCCCATCGATCCCCAAAATTCGGAACAGAATTTGGTACGTATGCCAGATGGAAAAATTAACCAGTTTGGTTAATGACACTGGCGAAAATTTCCTAAAAGTCTGGACGCCTTGGCTGGCTCAGACAGATATCCCAGGGGTAGATAAAACCTCAATATTACTTTGATAATTGAAGATGCGTTCTCCTGTGATGCAGTAGTAAAGGTGGGCTCTAGGTAATACCCGAAGAAGTCTGTAAACACATCAGACGCCGTACTAAGTTTAACCCCCAAGAGTCCAGAGATAAATCGCGGATCCGAAGACGCTGAGCGGTGTCGTGGCCTCCCAACCACCCCCCCTTTCCTCCCCTCCCTCCCCCTTTTTCTGTTTCTTATTATTTTTATTACACCTTGTTAATTATTGAATATTGTTGTTGTACAGTTGAAATGCACGTAAGATATAGATATCGCATGATGCAGTAATGGTTCTGAGATGTATTAATGCTGTGATTCATAAAAAAAACAATAAAAACGACAAGTTAATTAAAAAAAAAAAAAATCCCATTGGAAACAATGTAGTTTTATTATTTTGCACTGCTTTAGCCCCAGTTTAACAGCTTGGATAATTTGCTAAAGTTTACTTTATTTACAGTAGTAATCGCAAATCCATCATTTTAAACCAACGAGAAGGTAAAGTGATAGACAAAAATAGGGAAACCTCAAATGTAATATTTTGTTTTAATATAATGTATTCTAGTGACCTGTTGCTCTGCCCTAAGGCCTGGGACATGGTGCAGGGAAGAGCGCTGGGCAGCGCTGATGCTCATGCTCGCCTGCATAAGCAGGAGATTTTTCTTGTCCCTGCATGAGTGCCAGCGAGCGCGCTTGTGTGCCGGGTGGGAGGCGGGCGGGAGGCAGGCCTGGAAGCGGAGCGGGAGGCGGGGCTAGCGCGCCACGTCACGGCGCCGACGTCACGGACTGCCATTGGCTTCTGGCAGTCACGTGACCGGCCCTGCGCTTCCCTCAGCGGGAAAACTAAAATTGGTCTGTCGGCTGAAATTCCACACGCCTCCGCACGCCTGCAGAAGTGTGCGGAAGCGCCGTCTAAAGCCGCGCTGATAGGGATAATGTTTCCCCTCAGCGCTGCTCAGCGCGCCTCAGCACGGTCTTTTTGACCATGTCCAAGGCCTTATGGTAACTTTGTAAAGAATATTATGCTGCAGTAAACCTTGCAGCATTTCCATTTTCATAATAACTGAAAGTGAAATTGATTTCAATGTGTGAATCATAGGATTGTTCAGCTGTGTTACACTCAGGCTGTGAGCTCTAAATGATGGTTACACCTCTGGTTGAGTCCAATCAAACCAACAATGGCTTCAGAGATAAGAAATCAGCCTAAGGCGTGTAATATAGTGCGTGTGCACTGCCGTGCGCGTCAGTTATTATCGGCTGTGGCCAGGCCTGACGTGCTATACTTCAGCCGTGCGTGCGTGCGCACGGCAGTGAGCGTTGAGCCGGCAGATCGGATGAAAGACATGAAAAGTGTCTTTTCTCGCTGCTGCTGGTGCACGTCACGCTCTATTATCCAATCACAGTGAGGCTGCAATTACTTTGTATTTTGCGCAGAAGGGAAAGGCTTTTTACGGGAGCTAAATGTTGTTAAAGTTGCATTATTTTCAAGGCCTTTATAACCACGGTGCATTCATATCTGATTTCCATTATACTGAGTTACATATATATATATATAGTCTATTTTTAAGACGAAACGCGTAGGGGAAGCATGAGCTATACCTATTCATTTATGCACTGCATCTCTGACCCTTTTTTCTAATATATTTTCTGTAAAAGTTATCTTGTGTCAGCCTCTCATTTTTTATACACATCAACCCCCTGTACACTTGCCCTGGAGGCTCTTTCAGAGTGCCTCTGATTAAATCTGCAGCTGAGAAGTGGAAGGTGTGGAGAGCGTGCCAGCTCAGGTGCTGTGGAGTACCTATGAGACAGTAATCAGCGTCCAGCTGGTTGGTGAAGGTGGGGCAGTGCTGTGCGAGAGTGCTGGTACGTGTCCTGTCTACCGGTGTGGTCCCAGACGGTGGCGCCAAGAGACGGAGCCGTCGCTGTGAGAGAGAGCCAGCGCATGTCCTGTCTACCGGTGTGGTCCTAGATGGTGGTGCCAGGGAGACACCTGTGTGATCGTGAGATCGGAGGGAGTTGCCGTGAGGGAGATTGATGAGCAAAGTCCCGATTGTGCAGCGGAGAGCTTCGGGCGACCGGAGGAAACCAGAGGTCTCATAATAGAGTGTCGGAGTGACAACCTGACACCAGAGACTAAGGACAATCCAGTGGAAGATCCAATTGCCATCTATACCCGGTAACAGGTCAACATAGGCTGTCTCTTCTGTCTTTCCCCCCCCCCCTCCTTTTTCTCTCCGCAGCAAGAGTTTGCACACACTGACTGATCAATTGGGCTGAATATATCTGCTGATTTAACAGCATACATCATACCAGTCGGCCAGTGAGACACAAGACTTCACAGTAAGAGGACTATATTTTTATTTTTTCTGGGATTTATTTCCTTAAACTCAGTTTTTATTTTTGGACTTTCATCACTCTGATTGTTAGATTTTTCCATATCACACTGATTCATTTTGTAATAGTAGATATTGGTATATAAGTGATATTCTACCTGGACTCTTCTTTTCGAAATAATATTTGTAGTTATAACTCGCTAATTGTGAGTTATTTAGTATATATTTAGGCCCTCCTGCTTCCTACCTTGATAGTATTATACCTCATCTATTTAGTTGTTCTGTTGCGCCGAATGCTATTTTCTTTTCTAGGTATTGTCGTTTTTGTGTAAAACCAGCATTGTGGCTGCATAGATATCAACAGGTTTGACTCAGTGTTTCTACGCACTTGATATAGCTATATAGCTATATATGTGTGTGTGTGTGTGAATTTATTTATTAATATAATTAAATATGTTTATATCTTTATATATATATATATATTTACACACTCGCCTACCTCTCTCTATCATATCTCTCTCCCTCATATATAATGCTGTGTGTAATGGATGCAGGTTGAGCTTATTGTGGTTGTGTGTGAAGCCGGGTGTGATGTCATAGCCATGCCCACCTGTCACTCACAGCACAGCACTGATCTGTACACACAAAAAGTGTAATTCCCGTGCACGAGCATTAGCACACGCGCATGCGTGAGCGCGCCAACTATAGAACAAGCCTAAGTATGCTGCACAGTTAAGGGTAGTAATAACAATATGTGTCAAAAGGAGTGCTAATGAGCGTGGCACTGTATACTACAAAAAACAAAACACAAAAGGAGCCCAGAGCTACATCCAATATGACAAAAATACACAGTGAAATACACACACACACATATATATATCGTGAAAAAGGGCTCATTTAGTTTAACCCTTTGGCCTAAGCATTATAAGCCTTTGAGCCACTTCAAGGCATGACCAGATATCGCAGGTTCTAACACTAACTTATTAAAATTCTTATTTACCTGTATAATTACAGGAAGAATGATCTGCATTGGATCTGTCACAACAGTATTTAACACTTATATACATATATATATATATATATATATATATAAATATATATATATATAGTGGTAATTTTGGGGGTTTATATGAGCTTACTGGGTATCTGTGTGTTTATTAACTTTGTCCAGCTGGTCTCAGCTGTTTTGGAAGTTAGTGGTCCATTCTCACAAAATGAGAAATGGAAAAACACTGCTCACCTTAGTAATCAAATGTCAAGGTAAAAAGCGGTGCATGGAACTATAAACAATTGAATAGGATGTGATCAGAGGTGACCAACAGAAAGCGTTCCCATAGGTATTGCACTCAACTAAATATATAACTCTGAGTGATGATATATATGTACATAGATCAAGTCAAATCAAACCATATGGGTGTTAGGAGGTAAAATACAAAACAAAAAATTATTTAATTAATACTTAGTATATACACAGAACAATGAACAGTTAATTTGCAAATAATCTAAAATCACATAAGGGAGTGAAAACGGAGTGGATCAGCAAACGGTGAGGTATATTGATAAGTTGTATTGGGGGTATATACAGTACTGGCACGGAGGTGCCAAATGAAAATCACACTGCCTATAGACTCTGTGTTATTGGTCTATATGGTTACACACGGCGCTGTGGTGACTAAATTAGTCAAATTATACACAATCCTCTGTGTCTCAGGACCTCACAGTTGAGCGTCATTGTGTAGTTAAATGAGTAATAGCTAACAGCTAGGTATCCCTCATTGGTAAACTCCTCATAGTAGAGGGATATTACTCTAATAAGTATGCTGTATAGCAGTAGCGCGCTGTATATCACCCATTTCCGGATCGCAGCTTGGAGAACACCATGAATGCCTCAGCCTCCGTCTCACGCTCCACTCAACAAACAAACGGCTGACGTCATCAGTCTGAGCGTCGCCTGACACCCGACGATCGTTTCACGCCTTGTGGCGCTTCTTCTGGGGGGGAGGAGTGTATAATGTCTCCTCTAAGGTATGTATTTATACCTCCTGGGGGCGGTACAATGGGCGTTTCTAATGTTCGCCTATGCATCTGATTGGCTCGTCCGCCTCCGTTCAGGCAATGGTGTGGCTAATAGTAATTTGGCCACATCTAATGATTAGTGTTGCATAGTGGAGTATAATGAACTATAGTAGTTCAAGTGGATCCCTGTATTCGTGACATGTTGGATATTGATGTATTTAACGCTGCCAGTGTTATGCATGCCTTATTCTCACAAACGGATTAACATAATTGCGAGAGTTAGGATATATTAAACCCATATTGTGGACCCAACATTGCATGAGTTTATGTTATTCGTGTAGGAGTGACCGCTGTCTAATTAGACCGCCCAAAAGGGTCAATGCGGTCTTACTACTCATTAAATATCTTTAAGCTGACTATATAGTAGATAAGAGTAGTAGCCATATTATGAGTTTAGATATATCCCAGATGGTTGTAGGATGGTGAATACACACATAAAAAGGTAAGTATAGAGTACCTTGGCGTTCCCCTAGATAGTAAAAGGGGGTAGTATGCAACTGAAATGTAGGTGGGTATATAATGGGTGTGTCAGGGTACACAGTCGAGTTTAGGTATATCTCCATTCGGTGTAAGTTGATAAATACATTTAATGCGTTCGCAGAATGGTAAGTATACGGCACCTGAACGTTCCCATAAGTGGTTGAAATGCAACAGAAATGAATGAAGGTGGATATATGATGGTATACAGTCCGTCCAGAAGTAGTCAGAATTGGGGTTGAACAGGTTCCCCTGGTTAAGGCCAGTTTAGATGAAGGGTGAATATATGAACCCCTCATTTAGACCTGTTGAGCTGAGAGTGTTTAGCGTGTATATCCATTTACTCTCTTTTTGTAGAAGTAGTCTGTTCCAGTCACCTTTACGTGGTCCCAGGGGTACCAATTCTATCCCTGCGAAGCGCAAGTTTGCAGATGCACCGTCATGTACCCCATTCATGTGTCTAGACAGAGGTGTGTCTTTTTTGTTGCGTATGGACCCCAAGTGTTCGAGAATTCTAACTTTCAGTTGGCGGAAGGTTTTCCCTACATATATATATAGGTAATAGTATATATGACTCCTTTGCTGTTGCAATTTATGAAGTCAGTGATTTTAAATGTTTTTACTTGTGTGCAGTCTGTGAATGATTTAGTAGGTGGCATGTGTATGCATGCTTTGCATTTCCCACAGGGGAATGATCCCAGTGGTTTGTGATCTAACCAGGTTCTATTGGGTATAGGTTGATAGTGACTCTGTACCATCCTATCTTTTAGGTTACGTGATCGCCTACATGTAAGTGTTGGTGACGGGTTCAACACTTCTAGCAGGTCCTCATCCTCAGTGAGTAAGTGCCAATGCTTCGTAAAGATGCGTCTAAGATCATGCCACTGAGTGTTGAATGTGCCAATAAACCTTATTACTTCTTTGGTGTTTGGTCTTATTTTGTTTTTTGTCAAAAGCGTGTCCCTTTGTGTGTGTTTAGCTCTCTTGAGTGCTTTCTGGACTGTATTCTTGCTGTATCCCCTATCGTAAAACCTCTGGCTCATTTCTCGCGCCTTGCTCTCAAATTCTGCCACGGTGGAGCAGTTGCGTCGAAGGCGGAGAAATTGTCCCGTAGGTATATTTTGGACCAGATGGGTGGGGTGGTGGCTATCAGCCCGCAGAATGCTATTAGTAGCTGTGGGTTTTCTAAATAGTGTAGTTTGTAGATACCCTTCAGTGTCCTTATAGATGGTTATGTCCAGAAAGTCTAGAGTAAATTTGTCCGTTTGCATGGTAAGTTTCAGATTGAATTGATTAATGTTCAATTTGGCAACGAATTCCTCTAAGAGAGCTAATGAGCCCTTCCACAGCATGAGAATATCATCAATGTAGCGGACCCACATGATAATGTTGTCCGCATACATATCCAGGTCACAGCCAAAAACCACGGTTTCCTCCCACCAGCCTAGGTATAAATTGGCATAGGTGGGGGCACACGTGGTTCCCATGGCTGTGCCCTGGATTTGATGATAGTACTTCCCGTTGAATATAAAGAAGTTGCTTGTGAGTACAAATTCTAGAAGTTTGATAACGAAGGTGTTGTGTGTTTTAGCCTCCATATCTCTAGACTTCAGAGAGAAGCTCACTGCCCCAAGGCCGAATGTGTGTGGAATACTAGTGTATAGGTTCACTATATCTAGGCCTACTAGAAAAGTGTCATCATCAATATGTACATTGTTTATTCTAAGCAAAACATCTTTTGTGTCTTTCAAATGTGACGGGAGTAGGCTCACTAATGGACGTAAGAATTTGTCCAGGTATACGCTAGCATTTAAGGTGACATTTCCTATCCCTGACACGATTGGCCTGCCGGGGGGAGGGGATAATCCTTTGTGCACCTTTGGAAGATGGTAGAATGTGGCTATCCTAGGATGAGGTATAAGGATGAATTCATATTCTGTCTTAGTGATCACTTTGGTCTCTAAACCTTCTTGAAGAATGGTAGTGAGTTTGGTTTTCAAAGAGTCAGTAGGGTCTACATCAAGTATCCTGTAACACTTTGGATCTTTCAGTAGGTTAGCACATTCCTGGATATAGTTAGTTTTATCCAAAATAACTATATTTCCCCCTTTGTCAGAGGGTTTAATGACAATATTTTTATCTGTTTCCAGATCTTTCAGAGCATGTATTTCACTGGTGGATATGTTATTGGATTTTCTCATAGTTTGCGTATGTAGTTGTTCAATTTCCCTAGTAATCAGATTGGTAAATACCTCTATATTGGAGCAAGTCTCCATAGCGGGCATAAATTTAGATTTGTTTCTTAGATTAGTGAAAGGGCCTTCCCCTGCTGGTTTTTCACTTTCTCTAAGTAAATCCCCAAGGAGGCGTATGTTCATGCGATCCATGTGATCGTATCCTTCCATGGGTGTGTTCAGATTTAGTCTCTTCTCGCGTCTAGTATGGAATTTATGAAGTAATAGTTTGCGCGAGAAGAGATTCAAATCCTTGATACACTCAAATTTATCCATCTGATTAGTAGGGCAGTAAGACAGTCCTTTTGATAGCACCGACATATGTGCAGGGGTCAAAATTTTGTGTGACAAATTAATTATCTGTGAGACCTCCTTTTCCTGGACCCTCTCCCCCTGTATTGGGGCCTGTATCCCCACCTGTCCCTGTCTCTCAACTGCATTGGATCTGTCACAACCAGTATTTAACACTTATATACATATATATATATATATATATATATTGTGGTAATTTTGGGGGTTTATATGAGCTTACTGGGTATCTGTGTGTTTATTAACTTTGTCCAGCTGGTCTCAGCTGTTTTGGAAGTCAGTGGTCCATCCTCCCCAAGTTTTAAGCTCGCCCCTCCCCACATTCCAAATGTACAGGTCTTTTCATTCAGCTGGTTGTGACAGATCCAATGCAGATCAATCTTCCTGCTATTGTATAGGTAAATAAGAATTTTAATCAGTTACTGTTAGGGCTTGCAATATCTGGTCATGCCTTGAAGTGGCTCGCAGGCTTATAATGCTTTGGCCAAAGGGTTAAACTAAATGACCCCTTTTTTCAAGAGATATATATATATATATATAGGTATTTCACTGTGTATTTTTGTCATATTGGATGTAGCTCTGGGCTCCCTTTGTGTTTTGTTTTTTTGTTGTAATAACAATGTTTGATTATTTGAAGAAGAAGAGGTAGTAGTTTCCCTCATTAAAACAATATGCAAACAACAACGTCTTCAACATGTCCAACCAAACAGTCATACAGTATATCAGCATCACATAAAAAGTTATGGTGGGTAAAAAAAGTGACAACCCCTCCACTGTACAGTATACAGCAAATACAAATACCACTTGTGAGTACATTTGCATGTTTCAGACAGGTCTGCAACCCTATTTTTCCCCATTATCGCTTATACAGTGCTTCCACTGCTGCCAGGGATTCTGGGTAATAACATGCAAATGAGCACACCGTGTCACTTTTTACTTCTTATCCATTTTAACATTGACGCCTATAAGCTTATGCCTGCCGTATTACACAGCTTTTTCATCACAGCCTGGGTTATACTGTAGAAGTGCTAAGCCATTAAACCTACTCACAGACAGCTTTTTCGACCGTTTGGGTCTCATCAGTGTGAGGTTGGTTGCTGGCTGTGCAATGTGAAGCTGGTACGTGGGTATAACCAGACATTAAAAAAAGTTATGGTGAGTATAAATGAGGAAAGAAGGATGGTGCATAAATGAGAGAGGAGTTTAGTATCTTTAATAAAACATACAGTACAGTAGTGGCCATTTTTCCTGAAGCCCGCAAGTAGGCAATTTTGTACTTGCATACATACTCATGTAGCCCTTGCTCCCCCCCCCCCCCCTAAGTGAGATTGGGGTGGGTATGCTCCTCTAGCTACTTCTTAGGTGTTTGGGCTGTATACTGTACCTGTTGGTAACAGGAGGGCTGAGTGCTCAGCGGTGTTGTGGGGAGAACCAGGACAGGGGTATAAGTTACCTTGATATTCCTCAGTGCAGCACCTCCAGACAATTAGATCCTCTGTGTTGAGCAGGGGATGGCCCATACTGACACCTCTCCTTGCACAGCAGCAGACAGTAAACACACTCCTTGGGTTTTATTGCATGCAGAGTATTCACAGAGTCATTACAGTTCTTTCTCAGCTCCCTGGAACACAGTGCCCTGATTCAGGCATTGGGCCCAGATCAGGCCTGGAGTACCCCTCCTCCATCTCCTTATGAGTTGGAGGGCTGTTGTTGTCCTCCTCCACAACAGGGTCCCCAACTCACACACACTCTCATTCAATTAAGGAAAGTGCCAATATTTATAACCTGAGGTGGATGGCTGTAACCCTGCCCCTTAACAGAGCAGGTTGAATACTAATTGGATATCACACTCTATAGATTAACCAATCAGTATCCTTCCCTCAGGCTGACACTCTCTGGTAGTTGCTAAGGCCCATCCTTGGATACTGCTGACACAATCCAAGGATGCAAAAGCACACAAGGCCTTGAAAGAAGGAATTAACCCCTCCTCTGCCTGCACCTAACAGGACTTACACTGGAAAGGTCCAGGCAGAGAAGTAGCAGTCGGAGGCTAGGCTATACTCACATAGAGGCAGATTTTGAAACTGCAACTCCTGATGACATGGAAAAGCTTTCATTAAGGCTGGTAGTTTACTTGTAACCATCAGCAGATACAGAAGGGCCACCAGCAAGAGAGCTCCAACTATACCACTGTGCTGCCATCATTTACCATGAATCTGTTCATTTGTACTTGAAATCATGAGCCTTTATTGAAATCTATGAGGGCAAGGATAATTTAAATGTGTGGGATTGTTTGCTAATAAATAAAGCTCACCATAAAGTCACATGTGTAAATTCACGCCAAGTGAGCGACACTTGAAAGCCCTGAATTTGTAGCTGTGTTTATGATTTGGGTAATGAGCAAGCCTGCCTTATTTCACTGAACTTCAAATGAACAGTATTTGACGACCCTGAATGTGTAGCTCTGGTATGATGGCGATGATGTACTGTATAAGGCGCAAATACATTTTGATCTTCGTAACCACAACAAATAGGATCGTGGTGGAAAGTTCCAATTATACAGTATAAAACAACAAAAACAGTGGAAGTGATTGAAGAATAATATAATGTCTCAATAAAGATATCTTTGAAATTGCAAGAACAATGCGTTGCTGACATGCATGACAAAGTGCTTTGCACGAAACGCGTTGAAGGGCTGCGTCCCTCTATTTTATGCCTTGCCAATAAAGAAAGTTTTCGCCAGACCTGCTCACGTTTGGATGCTGTGCGCTACACACCTACATTTCTGACATGCACGGCAATACTGCGATTGCGTGTGTGTGTGTGTGTGTGTGTGTGTGTGTGTGTGTGTGTGTGTGTGTGTGTGTGTGTGTGTGTGTGTGTGTGTGTGTGTGTGTGTGTGTGTGTAGAAAAGACAGGGTGTGGTGGAAGGAAGCATGTGTCAAAATATTAATATCAAAGCAAATTATTAAAAGGAGTGAAAGCGAACTGGAAAAAAAGCACATTAGCCGTTGGCCTTTTGCTTAAAAAGAACATGGTCGCTACAACATAATTGTCAGCAGATGTAGAAATATTTAGTAATTTTAAATTAATTTGCATTATTTATCAAGTTTAAGGAAACGCCATGTAAAATCAAGTTAAAATGTTGCATTTGCAAGTAGCTTTACTAAGCAGAGGGAGCCAAGCACACCAAAAAGTAATGACAAGAGTTCATGCAAAAAGGTAATTTAATGACTGTGACAGTCAAAAATATCCTACGTTTCGGTGAGAAGAACCAAATAGCTTTACTGTCATTTTGTCACACATGTATTTGTGTACACGGTGTAGTGATGCAGTGGAGGCTTTTACAGTGAGGCCAGGCCCCTGTTGGCTACTGCAGCGCCCGCTGTGGCGGACGCTGCAGGGACAAGAGCCGCCCACAATGGGGCCGGGCCCGCTGCGATTTCTCCTGCTCTCAAGAGAATTGAGATCAGGACTCGCGACGGAGCGCTAGGACACGCACCCTGGCGATTAAGCCAATGAGGGCGAACCTGCCGGGTGACGTCATGGCCGCGCCCCCGTCACTCCCGCATCACGCCCCCCTGTTTTTCCCCATGCAGTTCACTGCAGACCGGGGGACTCAGCTGCACGAGCCGCCAGCCTGGCAGACGCACATGCAGCGCAGGCAGCGGGACCGTAGCCTAAGAAGGCATTACCAGTGGTTATCTTCCAGTAATCAAACACTGTGAGGTCTAAAAAGACGAGAAGAACAGCTTCCCCTCCTCAATCATACTGGCCCTATTTTCCATATTTATGGTGACAGTCCCTCATCATCCACTGAATTTTTTTTTTTTACGTTTTTCCACAAAAAACGTTTCCGCAACCTAGTGTAAGTCAATCGAAGACAAAGACAACGTTTGCATTATTCTACCAAATCACTTGGTATGCCCGTAACAATATTACAGGGCAGCTGTAATTAATTTTAGTGTTAATGGAGAAATCCATGCGGGAATTTTTTGGGTGAAGTTTTGTATATATATGTATATATATGTATATATATATATATATATATATATATATATATATATATATATATATATAACGGATGTGCATAAAGCTCTGTCTCTATCTCTCTCTCTATATATATATAAAGAGCTTTATTCACATCCGTTTATAAGGTTCGCCATTCAAAGACATACTTCACGTCAAACATATTAACTGGTGTAAAATCTTAAAATTACATGTGCTACTTCCCCTGGTTGCTCTCACTCCTAAACTGGGGAGGTACTTATGGTCGTTTCCCTTAGTATTGTTTAGATTGACAATCTCCTGCATCACATCAATAATGCCTTATCTCAAGTACACTCTGTTTTCTGGGATCAGTATCCCCTTACTGTGTACTGCATACTTAATGCTTGCATATTAGATAGAGAGTTTGCTAAGGACCTTCAAGTGGGGCCGATCTGATTATGTTCCGGAGTTACTACGCCGAGAACTCCGATTAAGCACACACTCACTCCTCTTCCCGCATGAGAACAATCTTTGGCCATTACTAGAGGGCCTAACTACATAGGGCTATATACTGTAGTGCCGACGAGTATTCTAAAACAAATCTGGAGCAATCACCAAAAAGACCCAGGTACATGCTGGGTACATGCTGCAACATTTCAGTGACATTCTGCAGACAGACTAATGGCCCATTGGATTAACAACGGGGGTCCCTGGCAGTCCCATTCAAACTGAATGGGACTGCCAGGGACCTCTGCTGTGTTAATCTGATGGGCCATTAGTCTCTGCAGAAATGTCACTGAAATGTTGCAGCATGTACCCAGCATGTACCTGGGTCTTGTTGGTTATAGCCCCAGATTTTCCAAGGCAAGTTTAAGGCAAGTTTTAGAATACTCGTCGGCGCACCTGTAGGGCACGTTCCTTAACTGGAAACAATAAACATAAAATAAGACAGGTTATTCTAAAAATACATATCTATACACTTAAACATATTTACTGAACTCACTGTGAAGCCCTCTCCCAGAACTCAGAGGAACTTGCCTCTAGAACATTGGGTGGAGCTATATATACCCTTCTATTTCCCTATGGGGACATCACTGGTCATAAGACATTCTCCATCACATGATGGCGTGGGGTAATACCAGAGTGATCCTACCCAGTTAACCTATTAAGGCTGTTAACCCCTTACATTACTTAGTAGTCCCTGGAGGAGGGGGGAGGGCTACAGTACTATACCTGTACACTTTGTGCTGCTAGCCTGGGTGTTAGTAACTCCTGACTCGCCATGTAATGACCCTTGATACCATTTTTCAATAAAACTATGGTGATCGGAAGCATACGTAAGATGCAGAGTTACAAAACTCAAGATGTTTGAACTGAGGACGTTTCTGCTAAATGTCCAATCAATTTTTGAATATTATAAAGAGAATCCAAAACAAACATATGCTGCGGATGGCTTGCACATTTGGAACAAACAAATTATACATACAGTATAGAAAGAGTAGCACTTTAAATGATTGTGCTATTTATAGTGGCGTACAGTAGCTAGGCATGGGCGAGCCCCCAGGCAACAATTTTCTATTGCTTTGACTGCGCATGCGCGATTGGCACTTGCTGTCTGCTCATGCGCAAGAACGACTGGCAAGCTCCGGTCGCGCATGCGCATGAGCCACCGGCAAACACCAATTGCGCATTCGCAGTTGGCGAGTGCAGGGAAAAGTTTGCTTTGGTCACCCTAGAAAGCAGACACCCAAGAGAACTGGCCCGCCGGGCTGCCAGAACTATAGCTACGCCCCTGGCTAGATATATTAGGGCTTCAGGTTTAGGAATAGTTGGTATATATTACTAAACACATACCTGGAATAGAAATGGATCGAGGCATCTGTAGTCATGGGCAGATGGGTGTTCACTTTGAGAAAGGTACTTTTAATGTTTTAAGTAATTATCAACACTGTGAAATGTTTGAGCAAAGCCTACTTATTGATTCACAAAAAAAAAAAAATTGTGTACAATACTTTTGATAAATATGTGCACAACTTGCCATTTTCCCTTTCACTTTCACTACAAAGTTACATACATTTATTATGAAGGTTATGTCAAAGTTCCTCTGAGTAAGAAATTTGCATTTGGTGTGTTTTTGGTCAAGTTTAACTTTTTTGCCAGTAACAAATATCCACACTTTGCAGAATATACATATTCTGCACATCTCTAGTCATAGACATCATGGAAGGCCTCTAAGACAGAAGGGCCCTGTGACAGGGTAGCGAGAGAATGGACCACAGGCTCGATAGGAGCAAGTGGGAGAGATGTATTTTCTTTCAGGAACAAAACGGCAAATAAAACACCATAAAGGAACAATCTGGTACAGCAGAGTAAATATACACCTCATGTCAGCATTATAGCAGACAGCAGTATTGAGGACACCTCTAGGTAGGAGGGCAGTGTAGCAAGACCCGCCACAGAGAAAGATGGAGACTCAGCAACAAGGCTTCTACCGCAGAAAGCGTGAGAGAGAAATGGTGCAGCTCTCTCCCAGCACACCAACCAGGCAGGGTGTTATGTATGACTCAGTGTCCTACTCAGGAGGACCATTCAGCTCACCTGTCATTCAATAAGCCTTGGCAATTGAATTCAGAGCCGGAATACCTGGATTGGAGAAAACTCCTGGAATCCAGTAGCTATTCTTCTCGGCTGGACTTATTATATACGTATATATGGATCTAAAGTAGTTATTAGTGAAGGGCACAGTCACAGGCTCAAATGGCTAAATATTCTTGCCATGCCTGCAGCCTGCGCTTTGCCATGTCTCTATTAAGTACTGCCTGCCCCACCTGGCAAAGATGCAGACCTCCCTATCTGAGACATTCCTCTGCATTTTTCCAATGGCTCCCACAACTTCCACAGTGGAGCCAATGCTTTCTTGGAACCATCGTCCATCTTCGAGGGGAAACATCAGGAGGAAATGATCTGACCTGGCTAAAATGGCTGCCTAACAAACATATCTTAATCTACTAATCACATTGTTGTTTAAGAATGTACAATATCTCCTTCTAAGATGTGATCTAAGATTGCTTCCTTTTTACTCTCTGACAAGCTCATCCCAATCAAGTTAAGCTCGATTCAACAAATACACGGATTAGAAAAATGGTGACAGAGCTCAGCATGCATAGAGAGTCATAATAAGCATGTATGGTTTACACATAGAAATCACTCAAACAATCACATACAAGAATTAGATTAAGCACTTACTGCCAAGAGGTGCACACGAGATATGCAATGGCCATACATACATAAGCAATTCGTTTTTGTAAGAGATAAACCGGATGATGAGAAAAAAGGAGAAATATAAATATTATTTCCATAAATAACATGCTGGAAAGGGCAGAATTGACTTCAAGGCTTTTGAGACAGCATCAAATGATGTCTTATCTGAGGAAACTGTACATCTGATGTTAGAGACAACTGAGCATTAAAACCAATAATTAGGTTTCACTCTACAGTACAAGTGGAGCTTCAGTACTTATCCTCACCATGACATTTCTAAGAAACTTCGATATGTGAGGTCACGCACACCCTGTAAGTAGCTTTAGCATATACAGTACTGAAGGGGTCTCTGAGCACTGTGACATACAAGTTCCTATATAAAGCTGAAGAAATAAAAGTACTGTTGGATAAAGGTAAAGCTGAAGAAATAATTAATGAGAGCGAATACAAGTTCCTATATAAAGAACACCCTATTAGACCAATTTTCTACTACCTCCCCAAACTGCATAAAAGCCTCATAAACCCTCCTGGGAGACCCATTATAGCAGGGATTGACTCACTGACCTCTAACCTATCTGCATACATAGATACTTACCTGCAGACATATGTAAAGGAACTTCCGTCGTATCTTAAAGATACTACGGATATCCTGCGTATTCTGGCAGGTCAAAAATGGGAAGAAGGGTGGTTTTTAGCTACGTGTGATGTAACCTCTCTATACACGTGCATTAGCCACAGAGATGGGCATGAGGCTATAGACAGAGCTTTGTCGAGAGATTCTACCATGCCCCATGAACAGGCCAACTTTATCCTGGATGGTATCAAGTTTATTCTTGAACAAACTATTTTTCATTTGAGGGTACATATTATCTCCAGAAGTGTGGCACCGCCATGGGCACGAGATTTGCACCCAGCTACGCAAATCTTCTCATGGGCGCATGGGAGGAGGACTATATTTGGTCCATTGCGGAGCTGGGTGCTGACCTGTGCCTGTGGCGGCGCTACATTGACGACATTTTCTTTATATGGAGAGGAGACGAGGAAAGTCTGGTGAGATTTATCCACTATCTAAATGATAATACCCTGAACCTAAAAATTTCCTGTGAATATAGTCAGGAAAGGGTTAACTTTCTTGACATAACTGTCATCATTGATGGTGGATCAATCAGCACTCAGACTTTCTTCAAATAGGTGGATATAAATAATTATATATCCCCTCTTAGCTGCCATCACCCCCAAATGGCTAAAAAATGTGCCATATGGACAACTGAGGCGTATCAGAAGAAATTGTTCCAATAATAATACCTTCCAGGAACAATCTCTTTTTCTGCAAGATAGATTTAAAGAAAAAAACTATGAAAATAAAATAATCAAAGATGCAGTAGAAAGAGTAGAAGCTTTAGAAAGAACAAACCTTTTGACAGATAATGTGAAAACAAAGGCTAAGAAAAACTTTGACTTCACTTTTATAACAAACTATAATAGACAGTCTGAGAAGATAACTAAAATAGTCCGCAAATATTGGCATATCATAAAGAACGACCCAATATTGGGTGACATAGTCCCTGATCAACCAATGGTAATTTTTAAAAAAGCCAATACTCTAAAAAATAAACTAGCACCAAGCGCCTTACCTAAGATTAGTAAGAATAATAATAGGTGGTTGCCAAAAATCAAGGGCTTTTTTGGATGCACAACATGCACTGCATGTAAATACAAAGCAGATGACAAATATGGGTTTATGTCAAATATCTCCAAGAAAATTTTTCAAATAAAACAGTATACTACATGTAAATCTGATCATGTAATTTACCTAATACAATGTCCTTGTGGGCTACAGTATGTGGGTCAAACCACTCGGCCAATAAGGACACGTGTTTTAGAACACGTTGGTAATATTAGAAGAGGGGTAACCATCCATCTACTATCCCATCATTTTATTTTAAAACATAACGGTGACCCATCAGGCCTGAGGTTCACTGTCCTTGAGCAAGTACTGCCCCATTGGAGAGGTGGGGACAGAAACACTGCACTTAAGAAAAGAGAAAGCTTTTGGATTTTTTCATTGAAAACTTTAGTTCCTCAGGGCCTAAACGTAGACTTTGAATTGGGCGCATTTTTATAAAATTTTTATAAATTTTAAAAAAAAACTTTTTTATAAATTTTTTAAAGATAAAAATTACTCAAAAATATTTTTACATTTGTATTTAAAATATTTTTTACATTTGTATCATCTTCTTTGTATGTGTACAGTATATTGAGTATATTGATGTATGAGATATAAAATTCCTGTTTTGAAAGTTGTTTCTCTACCTAATTCCTTTATGTTTTATACTTTTAAGATACATCAATCGTCGTTCCTTATTTAAGTATAGGAATATGTTTTTAATATTTTTCTAATATTTTGACTTTTAATTTTTGTGTATAATAATAAAATTATATGTAATAGTAAAAGTATGATTCTTCCCTTATGTAGTTTAAAGGATAATCTTTGTATTATGGATATTTTAAGAATTATATAAATTTCTGTTCTTAATACAACACCTAGACATATGGGGGAGATATGTAAGCTGCCCATAAGCTAGGGTGTTTTAATAGTTAACCTTTTGGAGGAGGGGTTAATATTAGTTCAAGTGGGTATAAAAAGCCCCCTAGAGCAGGTCATAGCTACTCCTGATGAAGACGTCATTTAGAACGTCGAAACGCGTTGAGCGTGACCCTACGACTCAGAGGGAGAGAGAATACTGAGTCCGTGACGTCATCTCCAACCGGCCGGAATCCCGGAAGTGACGTGACGGCTGTTCGAGACACAGTCGGGCGGCGTGCAGCAGCTGAAGCGGCGTGAAAGGATCGGAAGATCACCTACTCCCAATGCTGTTTATCCATTTGGATCTTGTAAGCCTCCATTCTATTTGTGTGTGGATAAAAGTACTTGTTTTTTATCCGTGGCTCTGTCTACCTGTCTCTTCTTGAGATCGAAGCTCCTCCTGTGGTCTTTACCACATTAGCTTGCTGGTTATACGGGATATAGCCTTGCTTCAGTTTTCTAAGTCTCTTAGAAACCACTTCACTGTGTTGACATATTTGCACTATGTAGATTTTGTTTTTATTTTTAAGGTACAACCGGTCCCCTGGTTCTTCCTGTGCACACTGTGACATTTGTAACAATGCACTGCAAACCACATTAGCAGCAATATATGTTAAACGAGCAATCCAAGACAAAGAATTTTTTTTTGGAAATGATTGAAGTGAAATTTCTTAGATGGCAATGGCACCTACAGTACAAAAATCTCATAGGGAACGAAAATTGTAATGGAAGTGAGGGGCTGCACATGTGCAGTAGCGGAAGTGATGTCATTGTAGTTTGTTGGCTGCCTACTGGGAGTTGTAGTTTGGGGGCTGGATGTCAAGCGTCCAAAGGAAATCAGAAGGGAAGGCCCGAGTGACTACAAGTCCCAGCAACCCCTGCTATAGATATGCGTGCTCAGCACACACAACTTTTTATTATTATTTACTTCTTGCCTTCTTTACCCACAAAAACACCATTCCATTCATTGGGGCTGTAAGAGGAGAAGAAAAGCATTGAGATGCAGTGTGGGAGATATTAATAATGATAATGATCCCTGATGAAGTTGCTAAGCAACGAAACGTGTTGGGAAAATCAGCACACATCAAGCCCGCGAATAATTAGAGGAAGGTGGAGCTTCAAGAGTGATTGGAGGGGCGCTTACGAGACACCAAGGACGTCTACAAATAAAATCCCAGCTATGCCGTTTAAGGGCGCATTTCATAAGTTTCTGTCACCTGACATTCTATTTTATGTTCTATTCTTGAAAGGTGCATATTATGCCCCTTAATCATTTTAACAGCTTAAAATACATATGATCACACTCTGGTTGCATGTACTTATTTTTTCTGTTTTTAGATTAATAATGAGCTGCCTAAAAATGAAGCCGTCTTGTTAATCTGCCAATAACCCTTCATCACTGTGACAAACACTGCCAGGCTGTAATGGAATCTAATCCAAGTGTCTTTTCTCGTTGAAAATCTTTATTGCGTTTTCCATAACAAACATATTACATTTCCACAAAATACGAGTTTACAGTGATTATAATTTTCCTTAACATTTAACAGTGCACTAAACTAGTAAATAATATATTAACATTACATATACTTTAGACAATGACAAACAAAAAATAAAAATACATTTTAAATCGCTGAGTCCGTTTTATCTGTATTGCATCATTTCCCTCTGTACCATTCCCCCCTTACCCACAGTTCCTTTTTTTGTTTCTGTGCTATAGGTCCTAATCTTATCTAGGGATAACAGACATTAAATATTTTATTATTTCCCCCCTCATCACCTTCTGCGCCTCTCACGTACCAGACTTCTTAGTAAATACCACGACGTTTGGTCAAACGCCGGCATCCCATCCTCTTTGTCCCTCTCTGGTAACATTTCAATAAAGGGATCCGATTTTTTAAATAGTGTTTCTGTTTTTAACTCTTTATTGGTTTCGGCTTCCATTTGATCTAACATGAATAATTGTGTTAGATATTTGTTTAGCATCTCCAAGTGACAGGGTATATCTGTTATTCATTGTAACATTATGGTTTTTCTGGCTGCCAATAATGTAATTTCTATGAATTTAGGTATTCTTACCCCGTTATTCATAATCTTCCATTCCTCCAAGTTTCCAAATATCAAAGAAACTGGTTCTCTAACCGCAGTTATTTTAACATTCTGCTGTATATAATCCAGCTCTTGGTCCCAAAAATGTGCAATCTTGGGGCAGTCCGATAAGCAGTGTTTTAGGTCTGCTTTAGTTTGTTGGTAGTTTGGACATCTATTCCTGGATTTGTCAGTATTCTTGTAACTTATGTTAACAGCACAATACACCCTGTGTGTCAGTTTTAGTTGCATCTCTCTCCACGTTTCTGATAGAACTAGAAAACTTATAATATCTACTGTAAACCAGTAAGTATTACGTCAAGTTCCGTTATTTCCTTGAAAACATTGTTCCAGGTCACAAAAACATTTTGCAAAATTTTTGTCTCTTACTAAATCTTATACTATATTAGTGAAAGCACTGTATGCCTGTCTGGATGTCCGGTGTCCCTAGGGGAAATCTCATTGGTCCCTTGGGCCGCCCGCCCCCGCACACCTCTCATTGGCCTGAGGCGGAGTGACGGGCCACACACACACACACACACGCACGCACGCACGCACACACACACACACACACACACACACACGGTAGGGGGGATTAGCTTGGGGCGTCTGTGTCTTGCAGAGGGGGCGGGGCTTCTCTCTGCACACAGACAAGCCCTCCTTCTCTTCCTGTCTGCTTCCCGTTTTCAGCAGCATGGGGGGTTGGGGGATCGGAGCATGTCGCCCCCCCAGGTGAAGTTGTGGACTGATTAAGTGTGTGTGTGTGTTGGTGGTGTTGGTGGTGGTGGTGGTGGGGGGGAGTGATTGTGTGTGTGTGGGGGGTGGGGGGGATTGAGTGTGTGTGTGTGTGTGTGTGTGTGTGTGTGTGTGTGTGTGTGTGTGTGTGTGTGTGTGTGTGTGTGTGTGTGTGTGTGTGTGTGTGTGTGTGTGTGTGTGTGTGTGTGGTGTGTGGTGTGTGTGTGTGTGTGTGTGGGGGGGGGATTGTGTGTGGGGGGGGATTGAGTGTGGGGATTGTGTGATTGTGTGTGGGGGGGGATTGTGTGTGTGTGGGGGGGGGGATTGTGTGTGTGTGTGTGGGGGGGGGATTGTGTGTGTGTGTGGGGGGGGGGTTGTGTGTGTGTGGGGGGGATTGAATCCCCCTCCTCCCTGCCCTTTGCCCCCCCCCCCTCCCTGCCCTTTGCCCCCCCTGCCCTTTGCCCCCCCCCCTCCCTGCCCTTTGCCCCCCCTGCCCTTTGCCCCCCCTCCCTGCCCTTTGCCCCCCCCTCCCTGCCCTTTGCCCCCCCTCCCAGCCCTTTGCCCCCCCCCTCCCTGCCCTTTGCCCCCCCCCACTCCCTGCCCTTTGCCCCCCCCCCCTTCCACTCCATGCCCCCTGCCCTTCCACGCCCGGGCAACGCCGGGTATATCAGCTAGTTATATATATATATCTAATATAGTGTATCTATTCTCTCTGGAAAGACTAAAAAATGATCAAATATATTATTTGACAATACTTCCTTTTTATAGTTCTCCACTGATTTACAATAATGTGTCACCTGTGCATACGAATAACCATATGAACTACAGTAGGTATCTCCCACTTTTCCTTTAATTCCTCAAAGGTAAGGAGCTTTTCCCGGTCTTTCTTTTATCAAATATCCTATACACCTTACGCCCTTGCCTTCCCACAATTGAAAGGATGTCTGATTTTGGCCTGGGAGGAAGTTTGCATTTCCCTTAATAGGCAGAAATTTAGAGATTGTGTATGATAATCCCATATTCGACCTTATTGTCTTCCATGCTGCATGTCTCTTATCAATCACTGTATAATCTTTGATCACTTGCGGCAATGCTCCCCACTTTGTATGTAGTACAGTATATCTCTTAGATTCATAGGCCATACCTGCTGCTGCTCTATCTCTAAATTTAAGTGGAAACTTTTCTCCAATATCCAATCGCCCGCATGCCTTATAACACATGCTAAATTGTAGAGCTCAGTCTTCTGCTGCTGCTCTGTCTGGTGCCATACCGGAAGCACCCAAGTGTATTTTCATGCTAAACAGCCTCATTTAGTTGGCTTGTTCTCCAACCCGTATTGTGTCGATTATAACTGATTGCGTCTGAAGTCCTTTTTTTTCCGTCACAAGATTGTCTCTGGACAAATTTTATTTGGCAGGAAACAAAATAGGAAAAACAAGACCTAGAATGACACTCCAGAATGCGTGTTTGGTTTGCAATAACTGTACAGTATGTCCGCAGGGTGCTGGGAGGTTTTCAAATCTTTCAGGGCCAATGTTTTTCTGACACTGCTAAAATCCAGACCAAAAAGCACAGTTCTACATTTTGGCCAAAAGGATACCCCCAGCCCAAACAACAGAGAGCTGTGTCATCAATTAGTTTAGTTCTACTAATCTCCCATTAGAGTGGGTTTACTAGAAGTCGCTAAGAATGCGCAAGCTGTCAAGTGTTCTCACAAGGGTTTGTGCCTGACTAATGCAATCTTCAGGCAAGTCAGCCAATACAAGACAGTTTATCATAGGAATTAAAGCTTAGGCTCTGAGCTCTTCATGACTGTGTTTTCACTAGGCATGGCATTTTCCCTCTGTTTTGGCATTAGATGGATGGCAAGCTCATCGAGACACGGACTCCTTTTCCCCAACCTTTACGTTGATTTATTATGCACTTTTTATTATTCTTTCCTGTAATTTGCCTTACATAATACTGCTTTAAGGCACCTACAATAACTGCTATATAAATACAAATACAAAAATGCAATACAGAGCCTTTTGTCTGTGTATACTGTACCTATTTTTAGAATCCTGCTAATGCTTTGTTTTGTAAATTTATTCTCACTAAGTTTTAGAGAACAGTAAGGCCTGGGACATAGTGGTGTGAGCAAGGCTGAGCCGTGCTGAGCCGCGCTCACACTCGGCACTGAGCCCCTGCAGCTCCAATGAGAGCGGCTTTAGCAGGGGCTCGCGCAGGCGCCCGCACACTTGGGGAAGCGTGTGTCTCAAGATGTTTTCAAATTTGGCGCTCGCCGGAGCGCTGGGCCGGTCACGTGAGCGGTTCGCCCAATGAGGGCGAACCAGCTCCGTAACGTCACTGGCCCGCCCCCAGACCTGCCCCCGACACGCCCACGGACGGCGCGCTGTGTAAGGCCAGGGAAAGCACCGCTTTCCCTGAGCCTCAGCGCGCCTCTGCCCGGATAAAATCACTATGTCCCAGACCTAAGGGAGAAGCAAGTATCTTGGGCAAGTTTATATGTACATATTATTCTAATACAACATTGGAAACATTAGAACTTTGACAGCATGTGCACAAATGTGTTTAAAATATAGAACAATGCCCTGCCTTAATGTAACCCTTGTTCCACCCCCCCCCCCCCTAGACTCAATTGATGTATCTAGGGTGCGTGAGGGCAGATTACATGGTTGTGGGTGGTGCATACCTGTTTGGAACAGGAGGGCCTGAGCTTCCCGCGATGTTATGGGGGAGACAGGACCAGGCTTCTGAGGTATTGGCCTCCATGTGGTCTTAGTGGTGCAGCGCCTCCATCTCCTATAATTCCCAGGGATGTGCGAAGAGACCCTTATAGAAGAACCCCCTTGGTCCCGGGGTGAACACTCCAGAATCACACGGCACAATGTTGAAAGCAACAGAGTCTTTATTGTACTCACTGTCTGCAGGGCAGTAATAGCTGCACAGCAATACAAATACACGATATGCCTCCTCCTCTCCCACCAGATCGTTCACCTCAGGATGGTCTGAAGGATATCTTTCTCCCTGCCTCCACCCGCAACCAAGGGCGCTACGGGTGGGGCTAGCTCTTCCCTCACCCCCTAAGCAGAGTGAGAGGCATGGATCCACCTCTGAACCACTAGGCCCTACTCCTCAGGAACCTAGCTACACTCTCTCTCTTACCATCTGACTGTCCAGCCAGACACTCCAACCTCTCATCGGACCTCCTGAACAACTCACTCTAGACTCACTCCTCTCTCAACTCCTAAACAACACACACTGCACACAGAGCACACAGGAATCGCTACTAAGTTTGGTCAGCCCCGCCCCTCATGACATCAACAAGACCTCCCCTCTGCACAGACCGGCAGCAGAGACAGGCTTGTATTAATCACGCAGGCAGGGCTTTGCAAGGGGGAAAACCCATGATTACTACTGGGGCCTGCCTTTAACATGGCTTACCACAGTAGTAGGAAGATTTAGTTGCCCGTGCTGTTTATAGGGGGCTACACTAATATCAAGTCTTAATTTCTGGTGCTATAGTACTATGGGTGCGTCTGGGAAGGGTGAATACAGATATACACAAATATTGAGTCCCCAAAGGGGTCGCAAAAAAGTTCCCGTATGTATTGCACTCACACCGAATAAATGTACTACAGGAGCGTGGACTTAGTAGTCTCAGAGTATAATGCTCAGATAGACCAATCACCAAAGAACTCAATATATGGGGACTATATTCATTTCCTGTAAATAAAATCCATAACAAATTAACATGCGTGTGAAATACATATATATTATCATAATAAAGACCTATGTTATAGTTCATACTAAACCATTACAAAAATGCATTAATCTCTGATACACTATACTGAATCCTCAGTTTAATCATCAAATCAAAACATAGTCCTGTTGTGGAACCTCCGATAGAGGATTACTGTATGTTTGCCAATTGAAAGCCTAATTATTTCTGATATTACATATTATGAACTACTTTCATTTGTGACAATAACCAATAGAAAACTGGATTGTAGAGAAATAGTAAATACTATTAAATAAGCATAAAACCAACAACGATAGTATTAAATATGAGTTTTCAAGAAGCACCAAGGCCCAAAGTTACTTGACTGGCAGAAACCTCAGTTGCCCCTTCACCTTCTGGCCATACCACCACAATACCTTTCTGTGTTTCAGTCCTCCACACAAAACACAATTGGGGGTGTAAATGGCCACAGCATTTTATTTGTATACATTAAATCTACATAAATTAAAAGGACCTTGCCAGCACCACTTTCTGTACCGTTCTAACAAACTTCCACATCAGCTGTACCTGCTTGGAGGGCAAATCCAAATTCCAATGAGAGGTTTACCACCACACACTACCACTCACCACTGAGTATTATTGCTTCTACCTCAAGAGGCATAAGGATTCTAACTTCACTTCTCCTCCCCCTGATGAAGGATGCGCATCATGTGAAACGTCGGGGAATCGTTTGATGTCACAATGGTGACGTCTAGGGGAGTGGCGGCTTGAGACTCTCACACATGGCCAGTATAGTGGTTGATGGGCACTTAGACCCCTGTTATATTGTATCTATGCTGAAGGGTAACTCGTGCACTTAGGAATGAGGAATAACCATACAAGCGGTTATATTGTTACCTCCAGGTCTATTCCTACTTATGTATGTATACATATAGCAAGGTATGAGTGGGTAAATATATCCAGCATCTTATTGCTATTAGCTCTCATTGAGAGTTCCTTGTACTAACTGCTGGCAATTCCAATTATGGATGTATAAACAGGTTACACCCATCAGCATATACTGGCTATTTGTTACCTATATACCTATTTGATTATATCTATGCTATAGGTTTGTGAGACATTATACCAGTAGGGTTGGGAACTTTTGATGGGATATTTGTATTCAATGTTCTCTTTGTAGCTTACTGGCAGTATATATCCTATCTACCCTATTTGGTGACTACTAGTCCTACAGTGGTTTAATAGTGCTATCTACAGTATATTTAGCTAAACCGGCCACCAACCTCTCAATCATGGAGGAATTTTAATACTCACTGTACATATTCACATGCATTTTAAAACAAAGGTTTCAATAAAATGTGATAATTTTTCTACATGATCCTTACATGATGTATATACTGTAGGAGGTTTTGTACAAGTTAGTAAAATTAATCTACTATATCCTGTTTCTATATTGAGATAATATATCTCTTGGGCTTATATGATCATTACTGTACTATCCACAGCGAGTGCATATTGTAGGTTCTTTTTGGACCCTATCTTGGGTCTTATTGTAAATGTTTTCATTTAAGCAATGAATGTTAGAACTTTAAATAAAGCCAATTGTGTTGTTTTCAAAGCCTTGTAAGCACCCAGTTATTCATCTTTGCATTTCAATACTACTCTGGAGCACCTAGCCAAACTGATAATAGTTATTGGAGTACCACTATCGCCTATATATACACGTAACTAATATACACATACATACATACATACATACATACATACATACATACATACATACATACATACATACGTAGAGGGGATCCACAGTACTCCAGTTGATAGAAAAATAGAAGGATTTAATAAATCAGGAAAAATACAAAAATATAAAGTGACTTTTCCGGCCATCCAGGGCCCTTTATCGAGCTTGATAAAGGGCCCTGCATGGCCCTGAAACGTCGCTTTATATTTTTGTATTTTTTTTTAAAGCAAAAGTATGCTTTCAAGTGCGGTATATTTGGAAAGTAGAGCAAAGAAGCAGACAGAGGAAGTGAGGGTATGGAAGGGAACAAAACAGCTTTGAACATAGTACAAAAGACTATATACGGATGCGGAGAAAGGCACGGTGGTTTAAAACAGGGTTGTCTCAGCAGTTCTAATCATGATTTCAACCAAAGGATGACAACATTTTATAATCTATAAATGAACTAATGAAGTCTGTGTTTTTTGGGGCTTGTTTTTTTTCAAATCACCACCCTGCCTGTTTATATATTTGCTTTTTAGTTGTGAAGTTGCATGTCTCAGATCTGATGCTTTTACAACATGATATATACTAGAATGGAGTGTCTAGGTAGATAGTACATAGACCTCCAAACAAAAGACTGCACTTCGGAGCAATCCCAAAGACTGATTAAAAGTTAGCATTTATTTACATCTTAAAATATGGCACAACATAACTCACGCTAGCAAATGCAAATTGTAGTGCTATGTACAGATGCAATCAAGGAGTAGCAAGTAAGCAAGATGCAAGGTAAACCTATTAGAAGAATAATTCAAATATAGTAATCCCAATAAATATAGATATTACTGCATATGGAGGTGAGGCTGGTGTATGTAACAACTGTAGATTACACTTGGTCGCCCAACCCCCACCATGAGCAAATAAATAACCACAAACAAGTCTGGAGGTACACGGCCGCTGCTTTTATTTACACCAGCATCAAAACATAGTGCCAAACCCCATGCCAGAGTACTCGTTCATTGGGTCAAGGCCAAAGGTACTCAAACCAATGGCCCTTAACAGCCCCCTAGCCGGGCACCACTCTGCCCTGCTGTTTGGTGTGAATGGGCCCCAGGAACGCACGTTTAAATGAGCCATGCCCAATCGCCACTCCCAGCCACCACCGGGCTTTACCAACCATGGCCCCGCCTGGCAAGGATAAATGCACTTACCCCTACCCCCCACCCCCAACTGCTACCACAACAAAGGCTACAATGCCTCAAAATTTGGACGCCCGTAGGGGTAACATGAATGGAGATTTATCCCCCTCTTTCAAGGAACTTCAGTCTTTTTCTCTCATATGTTTGACATTTTCTTTACTTTTTAAAAAAAATTAGCACTGCAGATGCACAGGTAACAACCGAAAAGCGGACTTAATATCCGCCTTCGTCAGCAATGCCCCTTCCCCAAACCTGCCTACTAAAGCTGCCGCCTGGGCGAAACTTGTGTAATTGATGGAGCAGAGATGCCTGTCAATTCTGTCATTTACTGACAATCCTTTGGAGTAGCATAAATGGTGGGATCAGATTCAAAGCCCCTACTTCCTTCTTGGGAACAAAACAGAGTGGGGAAATCCACATGCCAGGTATAGGGTGAAGTGGAAACGGGCCCACCATCCAACTCAACCTCCTTCCATACTCTTTCACTAGCCACTTCCCCATGTTCCCTACCTGACTTCCGGTTCTGCTCCTCCTGGGTAACCATAGCATATGAAAAAAAGAGGCGCAAACACCCTCTGTCCTTTTCGGGTACCTGTCTGTTCTATGAATGGGACCCGGAAAGGGCAGAGGGTGTTTGCGCCAAACACATACAAAAATCCAGCCCATAGCAACCGGGCTGCATCCGTATTGGAGTACCTATCCAACCATGGTGCCATCCCTTCTGCGCTTGCCGGAGTAGCTGCTCTTTTGAATAGCTTGCTGCACAGCTCTCCCAACCCTGTGCCCTGTCTCCCAATAGCATATGGCTGCAGAGTGGGCCGAACCCCGCAGGAGAAACAATCATGTTGGAATCAGCCATTGCGGCGAGACCAGATGCCCCTTCCCACCTCTTTATCTGTTGTCTGCACCCCCTGATGAGTCTTTGCTGACAACACAAGGCTCGTACCCCAGAGCCTGCCTGCAGATGTCACAACACAGCTTGCCCTGATGGACCACTGGCCTGCTCTCCTAATCCCCCAGGCCCTGAGCTAGCCCTTCATCACCCATAGGGGATAGATGGGCCCCAGACCCAGAGCCCACCGCTTGTGGACTATCTACGACCACAGGGGGGATTAGCCTACTTTAGGGAAGCTCGAGAGGACCCAGAGGCCAAAGCCCTCTAACCCCTGGCCATTCTCCAGACTGTTGCACTCCTGCTCCTTACTGTCTGCACACTCCTGCCACTGGATGGAACCCTCGAAGCTGCGTGAGCACCTCCCCCCTCAGCCCTCAACTCCGGCATGACCTGCACCTCAAGTGGCATCATGTGAGGCCCACCATGCCTCCTCCCCCTCAGTAACTTTCACCAGCCGCACCAGTGGTCTCGCCTGTCTTATCCGACAGGCGCTCCGACATCCTCACCCCTCCTTCGCTAGAACCATCTTCCATTGGTGATCGGACCTCACCGCTGGGTCTGGCCATCTCCTCCTCTCATTTCGTGGTCTCCGTGCAACCGGGATTCAACAGCCCCCACTATGATCAGGCACTGGTGATTCCAGCAGGCCAGAGAGCTAGCACTGAAGCCACATTCCATCGTGTGCTCGGGCTTCAGCCTGCAACCGGTCAAAAAGCTATGCCACGGACATTTTAATTTCTTGACATGGTGCGGACTGAAGTTGCGCCCCATGCTATACCTAGCCTCTAGAGGAGCGGGGGTGAGAGGGAGGCTGCTGCCCACACATAAAGGTAAGCGGAGCCTAGTCCTTCCAGTCATGACGCCCAGTCGCTGAGGGCTCAAGCCTCTGTACTGTCCTAATTGGGAGCCTTTTGCAAACAATGAGTCTCTATCAATTCACAGCAAATCAGAGCATTCTTTATTTTGAAATACGTATTTCTAGTTGCAATCCCTAAAACAATCTTACTATCAACTGGCTATTATATTTCCTCCGCTGACTTTGAATTATTATGCTTTAAAACAGTCCCCTAGAAACTGCTTAAGTCAGACTCCAGGGCTCCGTGTCCCTGCCTGCTTCTGCCTTCATTGACGTTAATACGACATCACACCTACGCGTTTCACTCCTCTATGGAGCTTCGTCAGGGGTAATCAAGAAGAAGATTCACGACTGCGGTCTTAAATACCATTACGTTTCCAAGGAAACCAGAGTGCAGAGGAAAATTAACTCCACATACTTTCTGTTATCTTGATGCTCTGAATACTGTATTAGATACTCTGTAAAGAAATACATACAGTCTTATACTGAAAGTATAAGTCTGGAACCTATTAATGCAAATCCATATATAATTGTAACATCTATAAAACCATAAATAAAACATTACTGATTTATAAAGATACGTGCAGTCAATGTATTTGTGTGTTTACACTGAAAATAGTACTGTTATTTTACATTTTAAATGTGCATTCTATGTCATTGCTGGTTAATCAACTGAATATTAATTAAAAATAATATTAACATTAGCTAGATCCTCATCAGATATCAGCAAATGCCACTATTTCGAAAAAAATCCCTTTGATTTGAGACAATCTTGTAATTTATGTCCCTATAAAGTACATGGAGTTTGAGTTGTTCTCTCATGTTGTCTGTGAGTTATGAGTGTCTTTCACTAGTTATGGCTCAATTATAGGATCTTTTAAGAGTGAGTAGCTCCGATTCAAGAAGCGCACCTTGAGATCTTTGGGTTGTAATTTAAACTCTGCCAGAAGAGAACAGTTTCTCCACAAGCGCATATACTGTCCTGTTGGAATGTGAGATATTAGTGATCTGGATCGTGACAGTACATGGATAACAAGCGGTTGGTGACCGTGTTCTTCCTGAATACTGTGGTTTGGATACTATTAGTTGTATAAGTAGCAGCACTGAAATCATTTTAAATGCAAAAAGTGAACAGCATGTGGTAATAAAATATGGTATAGTTTAATCTTTTTGTTTTCAAAACCATCTTGTTGACTTGAGCATTGCTACTGCATTTCTTTGACATTTCATAGAACAAATGGAGGAGATTTCTTAATCCTCCATTCATTTATTCTTGGTTGAGGAAACGTTCTTTATTACATGAAGAAAGTAGAAAAGTGGTTCTTTTCAGCAAGTAATACGGCATCCCAAATTGGAGGATTATGTTAGCAGCATGTTTTTTTTCTTCGAATTCATACTAAAAGGAAATAAAAAATATCCTAATGTTCCCATGAACGATTTATATAATTTTAAAAAAAAGGCTCACTGCATTGGTCACATGGGGAAAGGCATTTTTCATTGGTTCTACTCAAAGCAGCAGTGAGGCTGTGATCAAAATACGCAGGATTTAAACAGCATGTAGCGGGTTATGTTAGTGTGGATACAACTGGAACCTATGAAACCACTGATAATGGAAGCTGGTTAGTGTATTGCCTTCCAGAAGGGCAATAATAGATCAAAAGAGTACATTTTCACAAGCTTTTTTGCATGAACTGAAATTAAGTTTTGCATTTGTCAAAAGTCCATAAAAAGTATTCGTGCTCTAGCTGATTTCAAGAAACTTTACATTTGGCAGCAGATATACTTGCAGTTTTAAAAAGGTGTAGGCTTTGCAATGTGTATGCTGTAAGAACAGGAATAGAGGGATACTTTCATAAACATTTGTTTCCTATAAAAATAAAACGTGTAGGCTTAAATGTAAGCAAACTAAGTGTGCCTGTACACAGGGCCGCCAACAGAAATCTTTGGGCCAAGGCCAAATTAAAGGAGCAGGGCCCTTCCTCCTGTTAATCAACCCCCCCCACCCCCACCCACCTCATGAGAGAGGGGTAGGAGAAGAGAGAGACAGGGGTAGAGAAGGATGAGAGAGAGGAGGAAAGAGAGGGGGGAAGGAGAGGGGGAGAGAGCAGAGGGAGGATAGAGAGAAAGGGGGAGAGGGGAGGGGTTAGAGAGAGGTGGAAAGACAGTGGGAAAGGGGGGAGAGTGAGAAGGGAGGGGAGGTGGAGGGAGAGAGAAGGGAATGGGTTCGAGGGGAGGGGGGAGAAAGAGAGGAGGTGGAGAAAGAGGTAGGGGAAGGGAGAGGGGGGAGAGATAGGGAAGAAGAGAATAGAGGGAGGAGAGAGTGGGTGGGAGGAGAAGAGCCTACCTGCTGTCTTGGATGATTATCGGGACCTATTAGACCTTTGGAGGGGGCCTGTAGAGGTGCCTGCTGGAGTGTGCCCTCAGAGGTTGCCTGTAAGTGGGGGCCTCCCTTCCACTGGCCTACAGCAGGCCCCCTCTGACAACACCCTGCAGGAGACACCCTATGTGAATCGGGCCACTTGTTAGGTTTGCTGGCAGCGGACCGTGCCCCTTTACTCAGGAGTCCCAGCTGCCCCCCCTGTCGGCAATCCTGCATGTACACGCCAAATATTGTAGATGCTTATCCCTTTCACTGCACTTTTTAAATACTCCCCATCCACGTTATTGCAAATATTCTGCCTAATGGACGTGCAGACACAGATAAAAGACTTCAAGGTATGAAGCAATGGAGAAACTGGCTCCTTTCTTTTCCCCATTGTGAAATCCTTTAGCCCCTGCATTCCACTACCCCCCCTTCCTTTAACTTCTGTAGCTGCGTTCAGGATAAGTCATTGACTGAAAAGCTGCCTCCCAGGGAAATTAAAATGGCCACCGCCACCCCCACTTTAAAACAACAGAGGTTGCCATTGTGACGTCTGATGCCAGTGAAATAATAAATAGACAAACGTTTTTGAAAACATGAAAAGCAAGAAATAGATTATAACAACACAGGCTAACAGTGAATGTTCTAACGTCATTTTGGGAGCATTTTTGTTTGAACCATTTGCAGTTTAGCACATGAAGCACAAATATACAACAGGCTTACCTGATGGAAGCCCAGATAGTCCAATATTGTGGATGAAGCATAGAATATCATCCCTTCTGTGCTCACAACCAGAGCAAAACCATTGAGTGACTAGAGAAGAAAAGAAAAACAAGACATCCCAGGGTTAATTGCAATAAATAACAAAGGAAGAAAAAGTGTTATTTCCTCACACATAATTGACAACATCCAGGTCAGTGTTGGTTATTTTAGACATGGAATATATTGCTTTTGGAAGGTGAAAAAAAGCTTCTTTTTTTTTTTTTTTTTTTTTTTTAAAGTAAGGGTATCTTATACTGACAAAACACTGGTTTAATAGGCAGCATCTGGAATACATATGATTGCAAAGAAAACATACTGTAGAAATCAGAAAAGTGTCCACCACCATGTAATGAAAGGCGTTTACTGAACAAATAGCTGTGTTTTGCACATTAGGGGAGAGCACACAGTGGAAAGACCCCAGAGATTACTTGCATGGTTCACACATCTTGCTCCAGCTTCCTTAAAGCAGCAAAACATGTGACATCTTAATGGTGTTTTTTTATTTAAATAAATCGGTTCTGAAGTATTAGATAATGTTGGCTTTTTGTTTTTATTCAACTTTTAAAGCAGCAATATACTTCCCAACTTCTTCTTCTTTTCTTAGTTGTATATTTTTAAAGCATGTGACAATGTATAATGCTACATTCCATTCTTACCTAAGCTGGCAATCGTTTGGAGCTCCTGTTATAAATATGTAAAAATCCTGATTGTGTGGCTAACATAATGGCGGCTGCTACAGTCATTGTAACGCAGCAGCTACAATGTATCCTTGTATTACTAAGGTAACATTATATATTGTTACGGTTTACAGCTTAAACTGCTGGGAACATTGGTAACAAATTATCCCAAACTGGAAAGTGTTGCAAACATCTTGCATTGCCTGGGAGGTGGGTTAAAACCTGCTATAGAAATTAAAGAAAGCTTTAAAACTAATTAAAATGGCATTAAAGCAGCAAAAACATGTGACATCTTATATGTTTATTTATTTTTAAGTAAATCAGTTCTGTAGTATTAGATAATAGTGACTGTTTTTTTTGTTTGTTTGTTTGTTTGTTTGTTTTTATTCAACTCAATGCCATTTTAATGAGTTTGAAAGCATCATTTTATTTTATTGTTTATAGCGGTTTTTAAAGCACCTCCCAAGCAGTGCTAGATCTTTGCAACACTTAACCGTTTGTTATAATTTGTTCCAAATGTTCCCAGCAGTTTGATCTGTAAACTCTAACAATAGATAATGTTACTTTAGTAATATAAGGATACGTTGTAGCTGCTGAGTTAAACTGACCAAAGCAGTCATTATGTTAGTCACACAATCAGGATTTTGACAGATTTATAACAGGAACACAAAACGATTGCCAGTTTAGCTAAGAATGTATAATTATACATTGTCACATGCTTTATATATACAAATAATTTTTAAAAAGTTGTAATTTGCTTAGCATCAAACTTTACAGGGTTACAGGGCCCTAATAAGGCAACAGATATGACAGGGCTCTTCAACAGGGACAGATCAGAAAACATTTAGGTGTAGAAAGGCCACAAGCTTATTGTAATGTGTTTTTAAGATACATTTAAAGACTTAAAAATGATTAGATTTCAACATTTTGCAAGCGTTTATTAAAACATTACCATGTATAATTACATGACTTTAACATACAGTACAAGTGAGATTTAGTGTGAAAAAACTGCACTCGGCTGCCTACAGTAAGCAATGAGTATTACATTAGCAGGAGCAGAGCTTCCAAGGGCCACATCAAGGCCCTTCGTGGGCCAAATGGGGCCTGCAGGCCCCCAGTAGAAATGTTTTGAGCTATGGCAGGGGCCCTGGCACGCCAGAGGCTCTTATGATGTACCAGGCATGTCATGGGCACATGATCGTGTTCTAAGGGGTTATTGAGCCAGTCTCTATCGAAACATAAGTGAAGACCTGAATGCGGCCAGGCATGAGGGTCTCCTGGATCCCTCCTGGAGTGATCACATGATACAGACGTTTCGGAGGCACTCCGGTGCCTCTAGACTTCTGGCACTCTAGCGGTTACGGGAAGCTTACCGCTCATTTATGTGAATAATCCTCAAGGTGCCTTGTGGTTTAGCACCACTTATTAAATATAGGCAATTCTGAGGGGTTATTTACAAGTCAGTGTGGCAAAAATGCTTATGTTAATTCAGTGCAAAGACTTGTGCCAGATTTAGCACAGGAAAAAAATGTAATTGCTCTCAATGAGATTCCTTTTCTTTGATCAATCTCATGCTGTTTTTTACACAGCTAAAATGAACATAAACAGAACTTTTGAGCCACCCCAGTTTCTGTGAGGTTTCAAAAGGTATGTTCATTAAAATGTGTTATATATATATATATATACATACACAAAGGATGTCATTTTATTTTACCTTCCTGGTCCCTCCACAGATCAAAAGACCACACCAACAAAGTATTGCATTCTCTTGTCATGAGAAAATTCCCTTTGTAAAGTTCGAGGTAAACCCATCAGATTGAGGTTTGATATTGTGGTACAGTATTTCTGCCATGACCATGTGGTCTCTCTGGCTTTGTAGCAAAATCCACTGCATGATGGCTTGCCAGGCCAGATAACCTTAGCTCGCATCATGTAAACCTAAGCGGAAATAGCCTCTCTCTCCCTTTTATATCTCTTTTATTTTGCTGTCCTTGTTTTTACTACATTTCAAACTATGTTTAGCTTCAGAATGATGAATTTATACAGTAGAGACAAAAACCAGTGGCAATTCCCCAAAAAACCCAGGAAACACCCAGGTACATTCTGAATACATGCCTTAAACTTTCCTTAAACTAGCCCCAGCATTTCTGCACTGATTAATGGCCTATCAGATTAACAGCGGGGGTCCCTGGCAGTCCCATTCAAACTGAATTGGACTGCCAGGGATCCCTGCTGTGTTAATCCTATGGGTCGTTAGTCAATGCAGAAATGCCTTAAACGTGCCTCAAACTAGCCCAGCACATACCCAGCACATACCCAGCACATACCCAGCACATACCCAGCACATACCCAGCACATACCCAGCACATACCCAGCACATACCCAGCACATACCCAGCATGTAACCCGGCAAGTTTACGGCAAATGTTAGAATAAACGTTGCCTCTACTGTACATACTGTACTGATATGAATAGGACTGTTTTTTAGGAAGTCAGAGGAGGGAAGTGCAGTAATTCACTGACATGTATATGAAGGCCAAAATTAGTCAATGTATGTTATACTTGAACATAAATGCAATGAAACCCTTCAGTGCTATAGGGAGCAGTACATTGTAGACGATGGGTAACCCATTTTATTGCAGAAGTGTCTCCAGCAGCACATTGCCTGGCATTGCACCTCTAGCAGTGTAGGGTTTAAGTAAAGACTCAAGATGAGTAAAGATTAGAAGCTTCCAAGTAGATATGTGCGAATCCGCCCAAATCTGTTTCACGGATTTTCGCTGATGTTACCCCCAAAATCCTTTTCGCGGGGTAAAATCTGTAAACGGATTTGGGCGGTTTCAAACCGCGCGGATTCCTCAAAATCCACCATTGGATACAACCCGTGGATGGGTTGCGGAATTGGTAATAATAATAAAAAATCTGCAAAACGTGAATCGCCCTTTTTGACATCGATCCACTGAAATACGCGGACCAAAAGGAACCGATAGATCCACTGCAGATCCAAATTTGCAGAAATAAATTTGACCATCCCTACTTCAGAGATGGTGCTGTCTCAGATCTCTAAAAGAAGATCTCATCTAAAAACAGTCCCATTCCCCCCCCAGATAGTCACATTCTAAGCAGAGTGTTATTGAACACAGAAAGTATGCCATTCTTTTGTAGACCTGCCAATGCTGTATACAGTTGAATTCACAGGTTTAATGAATCCCTGTCTTTAAGAGTTTACAATTTGACTAATTCTTGGTGTCACATAAGACCCCCTGCTAGCACACAACTTGCATACGGGACAAGGGTTAATACCGACACTCGCAAGTGCACCCTCTCTTCACCTCCGCAAAGGTCCGTCAAATGGACAGTATCCCCTCTCAAGCCGTCCCAATATACCACCGCCTAGAATAGCACACGAGTGAGCACGTGACTTTAGATATGCAACCAGGGTTAATACACAAGGCTACTCTAGCAACCCCCCTTTCTCCTCAGCAAGGAACCAGCGCGTTAGTATTAATCCCTACTCAATTACACGTCATAACCATCCACTTTAACATAACATCAACTGTAGTAACGTGTACCCGAGCTTAGTAAATTATTCTCTCCAGTGGGCACCATTCAATCAGAGCCCAAAGCATTACTTATTAAATGTTTTAATATATATATATATATAAATACAGTGCTTAGATTACAGAAAGGAGATACAAAATAAACATACAGTTGCAATATAAGGCAGAACAGTTTCTTAAAATAAAAGGAGTAAAACAGAAAATCCTATACAGTACATTACCAAAGGACATAGGTTCCTCCCAAAGAGGTCATTGATAAGAGGCAATGCCATATGCTCAATCTGGTCTCCATAAAACTCTGAAGCTAACTGCCTTTCAAAATCCTGTAGCCAACTGCCTTTCTCAAGGCACCGGCAGGAGCCCACCCCTTCTACAGAATACTTTGAAAAAGTGTATGTCATCAACCCCTCAAGCACCAATGGGGATTAAACGGCCTAGTAGTTCCTGATATTATCATGACAGTTGGTGCCGAGGAATCAGAGAGACAAAGTTGTTATTCGTTACACTGAAATAGTAGTGATTGTGGTATTACCGCATGGCAAATCCCACAGACTTCAATGGAAGTTTCTGTACTATAGTGCCCCGATCAGCACTATCCTGGTTTAAAGAATAACCCACAACGTCCCTTCTTCGTAAGCTTCAAATGCATTCATTACATTTTAAGCTTTCAGGAGAAGAAATACCCCTTTCCTTAAGTGTGCGGAATAGAAGAAAGAAGATCCGGCGCCACTGCTAGTGACAAATCCAGGCTACTTCCGGGTTGAAGGAAAAAAACTTTATTGGGACATCACACACACAAGGCTACACCACGATCTCCCCCTCAACGCTATGGAACAGCGCTTCGTCTTGGAGACTATCTATTGAAGCGCAGGACAGTTTCTCCATATGCAATTTCCTTACGTGTGCGGCATGAATGCTCTTATTATCCCTCTTATTGTGTATGTAATTGCTGCTATTTTAAATTGCACGTTTCTAATGTAAAACATTTCATGCATGACCGGTGCTATATCCAAATAAAGATAGTAATAAATCAACTTAACCTTGTTCGAAAAGGTTGCTGATACCACAAAGCCACAAAGCCACACCTGTCCTACCTTTTTCTTTATAGGTTTATTTAATATCTGTATAAGTGTACCTGTCTGCTACGATATTACAACACAGATTTGGTAGAGTTTTTTTAATGAAAAATGACAGAGAGATGCAGAATTTGGCATGTTGTAATCATACGTAGTATGTCCATTAACAACTCACTTCGGCACTCCTCAAATTGCAGGCTGGCACAAAGGGAGCGAAACAGATGCAACGTGCAGTATCGGCACTGAGAAGCTTGTTCTAAGTATCAATTTACTAGCAAAAATTCTGTAGCTCGATCATTAGGTGTTGATACTGAGGTTTAGTGACAATGTTCTGCACATTTGACCTTAGATGGCACAAACCTGGGATACATTCATAGATTGTCCTGCAAATTTTGCACCATTAAACTTTATAAAAAGCTAATTTCTTTGAGATCTAAAATTGCTGTATATTGTATGTGGATATGAGATTCGTTTTTTGTCCCACAAAGTGATGACCCACAGAGAAAGGGGTTTCATATGTAAAGTTCTGTAAATCCATACTACTGTATGTCTAACACGCCCCTCGAAACAAAATATATAACTTTTTCGTACAATGAAGGAAGGATGCGTTAATATTATTTCCAGTCGGGCTGTTGGATGATCCAATAAACAATGAAAATAAATATGAAATGCATTACAGTTACTATGGTGTAAAGGACTGAAAAGTACAATATTGTACAGAGCTCTAAAATGTTGATGGCTAGAGTCAGAAATGTCATTAGTGATGCTCTCAGTGATATGCAGTATACTGTACGTGATTAATAACTGCACCAGCTCGCTGTTTGCATGTGTCCAACGCTAACCATTACACATGTACCAGGGTCAGTTGGTCCAAAGTGACCTAAATACAGTGATATGTTTAATAGGTTAAAGGGTCAGTTCCACGTAGAACCAAAGTAACCTTTTCACAGTAACCCAAAAAGTTAAAGGGGTAGACCTGGGAGACCATAAAAGCAGAAGCTGCAGTCTTGCGTACCCCATCTACTTTGGGGCTGTTTTATAGGAAATGGGGCAATCCCCACCTCCCATGTGTCTGCCTTTGATAAAACTAATTATTCATTACAAGTTTATTTAACATTGTGTTAAAAAATTATAATTGAAGTGTTTTTTATGAAGTTTAATGTCTTCTCAATGGTTTTTCAATCAGAAAATGTTTAACATTTACTGTCAACAAGTAATATTATTTGTTCATATGCAGTATATATATATATATATATATATATATATATATATATATATATATATATATATATATATAAATATATATATAGGAAAGAATGACCTAGGCGCAAAAAAGCAGGGAAAGAGAAAAAGAGAGGACCATCATAGGGCAGTATATCTAAGCAATTGAGATGATTAAATGGTAAGATATACACTTACACTTAGTACAGCAAATAACAGCCTTTAATCCACTCCTGGATTCAGGAACTCTGCTTCTGAAACTTGTCTGTTTCTGTATGTACTCTTTGTTTATATCGAGTCCCAGCAGCATTCACGGTATATCTGTTCCACAGACTGTACCTGGCAGATAGATCTCGCAAGAAGGGATAGGTAGGGAATAAAAGGAAGAACAGGGATAGTGTAAAACCTTTTTAATAAAATATAACAAAAAAATAAAAAGTAGGTAATAAACTCACATTCTGTGAGTTGAATACAAGCAGTTGAGAGTAAAAAGCGAGTCTCTCACACTCTACGATCGGAGAACGCCGGTTACCAGCACTGTTCACTCGAGCGGCTACTTCCGCATCACGTGGCCCGGCTCTCGCGAGATTTTAGTCTCTGATGTATGAGGATACACTGCTTCGGCTCCGTTGTCAGGAATCAATCTCTCAGCGTGTCTCCCACTGCTCCTTAACACGCCTGCCCTACGCGTTTCTCCGCTTCGGCTTCGTCAGGGGCTGCTCATACATCAGAGACAGAATGTGAGTTTATTACCTACTTTTTATTTTTTTGTTATATTTTATTAAAAAGGTTTTACACTATCCCTGTTCTTCCTTTTATTCCCTACCTATCCCTTCTTGCGAGATCTATCTGCCAGGTACAGTCTGTGGAACAGATATACCGCGATTGCTGCTGGGACTCGATACAAACAAGGAGCACAGACAGAAACAGACAAGTTTCAGAAGCAGAGTTCCTGAATCCCAGAGTGGATTAAAGGCTGTTATTTGCTGTACTAAGTGTAAGTGTATATCTTACCATTTAATCATCTGAATTGCATAGATATACTGCCCTATGATGTTCCTTTTTTTCTCTTTTTCTATTTCCCTGCTTTTTTGCGCCTAGGTCATTCTTTCCTATACAATTTCCAGGCGGCAATTGTGGAGCCGTGGACCTAATTGACAGCATTCAGTAGGGTTAGTTGATTGTAGGGGTTATTACCTCTCATTTTTGACTGATTTGGCTAAGTGTGGTTTTTATTGTAATTACATTAACAATTGTTGGGAGTTGCGCAGATTATATCTTGTTTTTATATATATATGTAACGGGTCTTCCCTCCTGCCTGACCCACCCAATCTCACATTGGCCCGTGTGGTCTAGCCAGTCCCCATTACGTGATTGTTTATGGTGGTGCACCTGCAAGTAACAGGACTCCTGACTCTCCCGCTTGATGGTATTATGGGATGTCATCAGGACAGGTAGCTGAGGTAGTGGGTGCGAGTCCTACTTACATCATGTGCAGCGCCTCCACCTCATCAGGATCTATGCTTCCGCAGGGAGATGGTCCTGGTGAGGAACTCCTTCTCGGTGGTGACTGCCACTGTAGAGTAATACACTCACACAGTGGGGGTATCTTTAACAAGGGCATCTTTATTGATGATCTGGATGTAGCAGACTGCCCCATGCAGCTTTCAGCTCTAGCCGCACATTTCTCCGTGCTGTCCCTTTGCCAGGTACTGCCCTCCTAATTGGAGTGGGATCCCCTCTCCCCATAGAGAGATCACCCCTGTGCCAGGTCCCTGGACACAGTGTGGCCTAGACAGGCTTAATTGGAATATTCGTGCCACTAGTTACCGCACTAGGGTCACAAAGCTGTCCCGCAATCCCTTTCACAGGAGCCAAACTCTTAAGCAACAACCAACTAAACTAACAGTGTTGTGCCCTATATACCTCAGGGGGTAGGCACATCTCTGATGTCACTATCCAGGGACTCAGAGCATGCAGCCACTCCCATCCATACACAGGGCACCTCACCAGGGTGTGAGGGAAAACCTCCATAACTACTGCTGGCAGGCCTGTACTTACCAGGGCTTACTGCCAACAGGGAAGATGTCTGCAGTCTATTATTATGCATGGCTACATATATATATATATATATATATATATATATATATATATATATATATCAAACAACAGGGAGATAAGCTGCGCCTCTAAGGAACATATACAATAAAATATATGTGCTATAACGATATGATGTAAATGTCTTAATTAAAACATATATACACATATAATAATAATGTGGACCTATAATGATATCAGGCACACAAAAACATGAACAATAGAATATTGTAATATAAAAAGCAAAAAAGGATAAACCAGTCCTCGAATAGTCCAATGAAAAGTATAGGTGCTGGTATGCAGGGTCTCCGGCAGCTCTCAGTATGGACCAACCATGTCCACAGGGTATCTAAAAAGAAAAAAAGAGGAGAGAGCGCACGCCCATAGCGTATAAAAGTTTTAATGAAGGGGGGAGGGGGAGAGAGGGGGGGGTAAAAAACGCACTTACAAAAAATGCATTAAAATCAAGCATATGTGATATACATAATCACCACCATCCGGTTTAGCTGAGACTCTTGGGGCACTCCTAAGCTCCGTTGATAAGGGGCAACGTCACTGCAGGTTCCAGGGCTGGTAGCACCATCCGGTCAAACTGCAGGCATCAGGTGCCTCCGTTGGTAATGGAACACCGTCCCAGCAGATTCACAAAGCAGGTAAGCAATGAAAATGTCCAAGAAAGAGGTCCCGTGTAATGCTGCCTCTAGCACTCGTGCCTGGATCAATACGCTCCAGCGCTTGGTGTGGACTCCAATGTCTCTGCGTCTGACGTCACGACGCTCCCTGACGCGTTTCGTCAGTCACGGCTAACTTTCTCAAAGGGATGTCATAAGAAGGGGAGGTCCGGTATTATATATACAACCTCAGAGTGGTAATTAAAGAACAACTCCTCCCCTACTCAGCTGCATTCGTTTTTCGTGCTGCTACATACATATATATGCACACTTATATTTACATAAAATACAGGTAATTAACCCTAAAAGGATCGGAGGAGAAAGCAAAATTTAACTCTAAATACCAGTCTACATCGTATTGCATATTGAATAGATGACACATAGTATACAAAACATATACATACAAGCTCATTAATAAAAGAAATCATTATATAAAAAAATCATTATATAAAAAAACCCATAAATGTATGTTAGATTTATATTTCACATAGACTGGCATAACATAGTTCATCAATGCCAAATTCATCATGACAAAGGTCCTAAAGGGATAAAACCAGAGGGAAACATTCAGCCTACATGTAAATCACAACCTCTCAAAATATATAAATGTGTGTATGGATTCTATTATGATATTCCATAAGGTGCATCAGTAAATAATACTTAACTTCACCTAATATATAGAGAGGGATGACCCACATATAGGCTAATACTACATGAGGTAACTGTAAAACAAAGGATCACAAGATATCATGCCATAAAATAGAAAGTGCAATAATATATATATATTCCCAATCACACATAATCAAGTTCAAATTTTTTCCTCTAATGAGTGTGTGAATGACTTGAATATTGACAATAAGTCATATGATCCCGATAGGAGAATACTAATCGTTTTAAAAAACCATCAGTCTGGAGTCTGTATGCCACAAACAAGGCCAGGTCCCGGGGAACTATTATGTGAGTGCTTATTAGAATTAATTATATATTTTTAATTTTTTGAAATTTTTAATTTTTTAATTTGTTAGTTTTTAAGGTAATAGGGACAGAAATGTATAAGTATCGTTCCCCATTATTTACTATCCAGGCCCTAAATGGCCATAATAAGGTGAGTGCCTATTTAAATCAATATTAAATATAATATAGGTGCTTTACAATAATTATAAAAGTGTATGTGAAAATCAATATTAAAAATATTACCTATTATCATCTATTCAACCCTATAATGATCCTATTTTTAATTGGACCACCTAAATGTGCAAATGAAAATTATTACATAATTATATCCATTGTCCAGACGGGTGGAAGTATGGGATAGGGGAGGAGGGGGGGGGGGGGGAGGGGGGAAGGGGGGGGGGGGGCAAGGAAGGGGGGTGAATCTCAGGAGGAGATGCAGACAAGGGATGGAATGAGAAGCAGAGGAAGAGAACAGGAAGAGACATCCAAGGAATGATCAGACTAGAGTACTAACGTCTAAACACTCTGAATGAGTGTTTAGACGTTAGTACTCTAGTCTGATCATTCCTTGGATGTCTCTTCCTGTTCTCTTCCTCTGCTTCTCATTCCATCCCTTGTCTGCATCTCCTCCTGAGATTCACCCCCCTTCCTTGCCCCCCCCCCCCTTCCCCCCTCCCCCCCCCCCCCCCCCCCACCACCTCCCCTATCCCATACTTCCACCCGTCTGGACAATGGATATAATTATGTAATAATTTTCATTTGCACATTTAGGTGGTCCAATTAAAAATAGGATCATTATAGGGTTGAATAGATGATAATAGGTAATATTTTTAATATTGATTTTCACATACACTTTTATAATTATTGTAAAGCACCTATATTATATTTAATATTGATTTAAATAGGCACTCACCTTATTATGGCCATTTAGGGCCTGGATAGTAAATAATGGGGAACGATACTTATACATTTCTGTCCCTATTACCTTAAAAACTAACAAATTAAAAAATTAAAAATTTCAAAAAATTAAAAATATATAATTAATTCTAATAAGCACTCACATAATAGTTCCCCGGGACCTGGCCTTGTTTGTGGCATACAGACTCCAGACTGATGGTTTTTTAAAACGATTAGTATTCTCCTATCGGGATCATATGACTTATTGTCAATATTCAAGTCATTCACACACTCATTAGAGGAAAAAATTTGAACTTGATTATGTGTGATTGGGAATATATATATATTATTGCACTTTCTATTTTATGGCATGATATCTTGTGATCCTTTGTTTTACAGTTACCTCATGTAGTATTAGCCTATATGTGGGTCATCCCTCTCTATATATTAGGTGAAGTTAAGTATTATTTACTGATGCACCTTATGGAATATCATAATAGAATCCATACACACATTTATATATTTTGAGAGGTTGTGATTTACATGTAGGCTGAATGTTTCCCTCTGGTTTTATCCCTTTAGGACCTTTGTCATGATGAATTTGGCATTGATGAACTATGTTATGCCAGTCTATGTGAAATATAAATCTAACATACATTTATGGGTTTTTTTATATAATGATTTTTTTATATAATGATTTCTTTTATTAATGAGCTTGTATGTATATGTTTTGTATACTATGTGTCATCTATTCAATATGCAATACGATGTAGACTGGTATTTAGAGTTAAATTTTGCTTTCTCCTCCGATCCTTTTAGGGTTAATTACCTGTATTTTATGTAAATATAAGTGTGCATATATATGTATGTAGCAGCACGAAAAACGAATGCAGCTGAGTAGGGGAGGAGTTGTTCTTTAATTACCACTCTGAGGTTGTATATATAATACCGGACCTCCCCTTCTTATGACATCCCTTTGAGAAAGTTAGCCGTGACTGACGAAACGCGTCAGGGAGCGTCGTGACGTCAGACGCAGAGACATTGGAGTCCACACCAAGCGCTGGAGCGTATTGATCCAGGCACGAGTGCTAGAGGCAGCATTACACGGGACCTCTTTCTTGGACATTTTCATTGCTTACCTGCTTTGTGAATCTGCTGGGACGGTGTTCCATTACCAACGGAGGCACCTGATGCCTGCAGTTTGACCGGATGGTGCTACCAGCCCTGGAACCTGCAGTGACGTTGCCCCTTATCAACGGAGCTTAGGAGTGCCCCAAGAGTCTCAGCTAAACCGGATGGTGGTGATTATGTATATCACATATGCTTGATTTTAATGCATTTTTTGTAAGTGCGTTTTTTACCCCCCCCTCTCTCCCCCTCCCCCCTTCATTAAAACTTTTATACGCTATGGGCGTGCGCTCTCTCCTCTTTTTTTCTTTTTATATATATATATATATATATATACACACACATTTAAAACAAACCCCTCCTTTTTAGCTTGGTTATGGACTTATGATTTGGTTTAGGACTTATGATTATTGCTGGGGTGGGGGCCTGGGTCCCTTCTGATAACTTAATGGGCCACTCGTGGCCTACAGTCAGATGGCAGTGAAAATGCAGACACAGTATACAGATGGTACAACGGGTTTACTGTACCCTTAATAACTTGGGCAACTTGTTGCAGGCCTGTACTTCGAAAAGGATGCTTCGGTAGGTTTTCCCAAGAAGCAGATTGCCTCCCATCTAAAATGAAACACAGTTTGTTCTAATCCTTAAAAATGAATAACTATCCAATCTTAATTGCTAAATCACTTTGATCAAACAACAGAAGTGACTATGATATGTGATCTAGGCTACTCTCTTCATACATAGCACTTGAAATACGATGACGGGGGATTAGTCAAATATGCGCTGAATGTTTGTTTGTTTTCTTTTCTTTGAAATTCTGCATATATTTTCGAAATTCCTAAATCTCATATTAAAAGACGCCTTTTTTTTTTAAATTCTAATTTTACAAATGGAAACAAAGACTTGGCTTTTAAATCTTGGATTACATTCTTATTTAGTATGTATATCCAATTATGTAAAGTCACGAAAACCTGCACCTGCTACTTATACTCAACACAATTAAGCCCACCGTTCAAAGCATGTGCAATGCCCTTTGGTTCCTATTGTGCCTTTATGATTAACCTTCAGCAGAGGTAGCACCAGCACATAAGCAAACTACTGCAAGCTGTGGCTTTATGTCCAAAGACGCAGAGGTGCTACCTATACTAAGGCATTACTTTTATAATTATCTGGTTACCATTCCCAATCTCTGGCCCACAAACCCCAGTTAGGTCATTGGGACTTGACGTCTTCATATCTACTCCAAATGGCTGGGTATTGAAAGAGTGAACACTTTTAAAGCCAGACAACTTTGGTAAATGAGAGGGGTTTTCAAATAATCCTGCTAAACCACCTTGTAACTGTTACATACATTACGCCTATAATATATGTTGTCTTTAACAGTGCATGCCATGTCTTGTATATAATGTATAACCCTGTTCACTTAATGTAACTTTGTTTTTGTAACCATGTGACTGTCGTCATAACTCTGTGCTCAGGACATACTTGAAAACGAGAGGTAACGCTCAATGTATTACTCCCTGGTAAAACATTTTATAAATAAATACAATGTGTCATTCCAAGACCTGCACACGTGGGGCTCTTGTGCCATACACATTCCTGGAATGGAATGTGATCTTGCAGACATTGTCTCTGCAGATCGTGCCCGTGGTTCTCACAAAGCTGTGGGTTTGTTCTGAATAGAAGAGGTGGACTTCTTCCTTTCAAGGCAATGGACGGAGGGTTCCGCGGTCTTTTGACTGCTGTAACAGCAATGGCATGACACTGTAGCCAGAATGTCTGGTAGCACAATGATATGCCAATCACATGACCCTCGGAAAGTTGGTACTGCCACTTGCCTTCAGTGCCAATAAGCATGCATTGCATTGCAGATGTTAGTAGTGCTGCAATGCAATGCATGCGTATTTTCAACATATTGATTGATCAATGGTATTTCTGTTTTTCGGATCCCAATGAAGTATATGAAGGCAACAGATGTGTGTAAAAGGATGATTCGGATTTCCCACTGAAGTCTCTGTGGCAATTGATATTTAAGAATGTGAGGGTGGTTAACATGGGGGTAACTGAAACATATAAAGAGAAATGGGGCCATTACTCTGTAATCATGAGCCATCCTTTACCTCTGGCTTCTATTCTGTACTTTTTAACTGGTATGGTTCTCTTCTGCCTTTCTTAAGCATGTTGAATTGTTATACTTCTGTACTTTTTAACTGGTATGGTTCTCTTCTGCCTTTCTTAAGCATGTTGAATTGTTTTACTGTCCAGCCATCTATACTGGGATGCTGTTGCATGCAGCAATTTAATGTCAACCAGCATTAATCTTCAAAGTATGCCCCCTTTTCTGGCATTGCCTACTGCAAAATATAATTACTGACTGACTTTTTAATTCCATCCTACGTCCACATACAGTAGAGTATCTTGCAGTACTAGTGTTTGCTCATTCATTTTGGAATGTACGGAGTGCACAGCCCTTGCTATATATGAATCAAGCACTCCAATGCAGACGCAGATGGGTTTCCTGTGTTAAAACTCCTCATGTATCCTAATAGTTTTCCTATTCCCACAACACAAGAAAAAAAAACCCAGTAATAACTTCAAAGGCACGTAGGGCAGGGTCATGGCACAGCCAAAAAGGAAAAAAAGAAACAATTCTAAGTGATATTTCACTTATTAGTATTGGAATGAAGGAAAATTAGCCAACTTTTCTATCCCTAGAGACTGGGCTGCTATGGTTATTTAAGTGCAACAGTGGAGTCCAGTAACCAGGCCTTGATGTGAACAGCTTTTTAAGTCACGCTGTTCATGCACAACTTGGGCAGCAACGTTTCCAGGGACAGTGGGCTTTTTTAGATAACGTGGGAGAGCTTTGCATAGCACTGCCACAGGTTCTCAGTATCATGCACAGGGTGTGGCATATAGAATCATACTCTGGTCAACTGAATAAACAGTGGTTTGGAGAAACAGTACAGTATAAACAATGAACGCATCTAAACATCCAGATCTTGTTTGGTTCTCTACTCCATTGCTATGCAAAGAGTTGCAGGAACCTTCAGCAATATTATTATTATCATTTATTTATAGCACGCCAACATATTCCATAGCGCAGTACAATAGGGTTGGAGGATGAAAGACAATAACATATTAAACATTAACATACATTGTTATAGTAGGTAAGGAGGGCCCTGCCCCAAGGAGCTTACAATCTATAAGAAAGTTTAAGTGGAAACATAAGGTACAAGGGGATAATAAGGTTGGTGTGTTTCAGATAGCTGCTTGGTAATTGAAGGAGTTGTTGTTGGGGCAGTAACTGGGATTGTCCGGGGGTAGAGCTGAGAGAGGAGGGTAATGTGTGGAGATGGAAATGCTTCAATATACATGTGAAATATTTTGCTCAACCCATAAAGGTGTCTATAAACATCTCTGGATGAAGACAAGCATTCAGTCTTACAACGCTCTTGCATTATATGATCACTGAATATTTCATTCATTAAATGTCTTATCTTTATTAAAAAAAAATTGTATGTATAGGCCTAATACTTTCTCCTTTTTTAATTATTTTTTTATATACTAAAATAGACACTAACGTTCACGAGCTTTTAACCGGCTGTTAGAATAGAATATCTACATTTAAACACATACAATATTATATACACATGTGCTACACATGTGCTCTACTAACACCGACCAACATTTTTTTTAGGAAGATTTGGTATGGAAATATTGGAGATCTCTTCGTCTTCCATTGACGTTATATTTAGCAAATTTTATTCTGGGAGAAAGTGGAAAAATATAACCTGTTCAGCAAATTATGTGAGTGTTTCTCTCAGAAATAGAATGGCAACGTATAGCTCTACTCACATCACCGTCAATAATTGGCTCTTAGGCAAAGAAGGGTCCTAAAATCCTTTTTACGACACCAGGACTTTTCAAACATCTAAACTTGAATACTGTATGCTCTTGCATAGGTAGACAGATAGCGGTGTATGTATATGTAGGCATACTGGTCAACATACAAAAAAGCTTCTTGAAGGTAGATTTAAGTTGATAGTGTAGGATCTGTTTTTATTTTATTTCCTTTGGTAAACGTTGGGATGATGGAAATATTTTAAGGGAGAAAGTAAAAAAAAAAATATATATATTTTTAGCAACAAATCAGGGATTGTCCTTTATAAACAAGGTGGGATTGGCCAGTATGTACAGTAGATAGATTGATCATTCAACACGAATCACTAAACATCAATTTAGATATGATATGAAGCAGTTATACATTACAATTCAACATTTTTATATGTAAAGATGCTTCATCTCTCATGGTGTAGTCTTTAATTTTTGATGTCCGTCTCACAGATCTTTACCATTTTGAGAACCACCAAATCTTACTGATTTTGATCCTTAAATGATGATATTTCGGTAGATAGCACATTGTTAATGTTAAGTCAGAAAGAGAAAAACACCCCAGTATGAGTAAAAAAGCTGCATGAATTCCACGCCCTATTGGTTTGAAAAAGCTATACTCCATAACGCAGTAAATGCATGCAAATTGCTACAATTACAAGGCTACCTATCATAGCGAAACCATGATCGCTGATGTAAGAAGCTCATCGGACAATATATTGCATGATCATAAAGATATGGGGGAAAATATGTCTTCCTGTTAAAAGCTTTGCTGGGAAAGGATAGGAGCTGCCACCCCCCTCCCCCCCCCAAACTGCTCCATCACCATCTGTTACGTACAGTACACTAGTCAATGTCAGCATGTTTGGTACTTTCATTTAATCTGAGACATACGGCCCACATGTTAGTAACTCAAGCTGTGTTGATTTGACTGTGGTAAAAAGGATTAATAGCGTAGATTACAGTGTCTCTCCTCTAAGACCCATTTAACTCTAGTTCAAAGAAAGAACCATTCTAAGAAGAAGAAGGAAAAAAAACCACTCAAGATATTTTTAAAATGCAACAGCGGTATAGTGCCCTGCAGCTCATTGAACTACAAAATAGGTTTGTAAATTTAAGTTCCAAATGTCCCAGTTTACCCATGACTTTTGGATGCCGCAAGGGCCCAGCCTAAACCTAGCAGAATCTCCCAAACCTTCTTAAAGAAGGACAGGAAGCAAACGCCAAAGCTGGGAGAAAGGGCCACAGCTTTATCTAACACAGAGTTTCCCAACCTTTTCTTACATTGTCCACTGCCTTGTACTGAAGGGAAACCCCTGCAACAGCTGACTATATAGTGTGTGATGATGGTGCGCCCTAGGTAATGAACTGAATTTGAACACAAAGAAAATGTAACCTAGTAAGGGCACTCTATCATCACCTGGATGTATTGGGAATGAAATTAAAAAATATCTTTAATAATATCCAATTAAAATAAAAGGTATTTAAAATGATGATTAAACACAAGTATGTATCCTGTAGTTAAGACACTTCGTGGGTGTCCAGGATAAAGAATACGTGATGGGATATTATAAACCCTATCACTTGCTGCATGAAGGAGATATATCCAAAAGCTAGCAAAAATTGTCCACTTCCTGCTAGAATCCCTAATTACTGTAATTGCCTACTCATCAGATTCAAAACTGGTTTGACTGATCCCAGGTAGTCGTGTCCTGAGCTTGTGGGGGAACATGCTTAAATAAGGTCCCAAACTGCAGCTCCATCTGTGCAGACAGCAGGGAAGGTATAGCTGTCAATCACTATACTTTGGCTGCGCCTGCTATGATAGACAGTTATACACCACCAGCTCAGGTGCCTTGGACCCGCCATTACAGATTTTTTGGGGAAGAACCCTTTGAAGATGCCTCACAAACCCTGTGTTGAGAATCACTGATCTTATAGATCATACACTAAAAACAACTAACCCGCCAGACTGGACCTTAAGGATAAAGCATGGATAGTGTGGCCCGTCCCCAAAATAACCCGCCACTGCTGAAACCAGCCTGGCAAGATAACACGAAACGCGGACCACCATAGTTACGAGTAAAGGAAGATGAACTTCAGGCCGGCTGACCCAACCAGAATCAGCCTTCCCAACTCAATTCCCCCGTACTGTGCCTCTCCCATAATAGCCTCCATGACCAGGCACAACACCCCCCACCCCCCCTAACCCTTTCTAGCTGTGACAAACCAATATCATGAACATCTCTCTCTTTTCCTTTCTTTAGACTTATTTTCTGTTATTTTCCACTTCTTTTTTTCTTTAAAAAAAAAAAAAATCATACATAAGCAATATAAAGTGGTACAGTATATATACAAGTATATATAAACAGAAAGCAGAGCACATGTTTAACAAACAAATAAAACAGGGAGGGAAGGTGGAATGCAGGACTAGCATAAACCTGGGTTCCCGCCGGGACACCACCTGAATATATGGTTCTTTAACACCCCCGCCCCCTTGCAAGCACGGGAAGAAGAAAAAAACAGCCCCTCCAGCGACACTTAACCCTCGCCTAAAGAAAGTAATCCCCCAACTTGTCGCTGGCTTCTCTGGCAACGAAAGTGTTAATAACCAATCTTTTTGCGGCTTGTGATGTGATTGTTGTCTCGGTTTTTAACGTGTAAATCTTCAGAGAGATGGGAACTCAGAAGGGCTACCACTAACATCTGTCACTGCCCATGTTTCCTCTCTTACCCAACTCTGAGTCATCTTGAGCAAAGACACTGTGTCTCCCTCCGATTTGTCACTGTTCTTATATGACCCTACTACAGGCTTCGTAGTGTACAATAGCAGCACTTGCTATAATTAGAGCATTTTAATAGCTCCTATTAGCGGTTTTCTGAAAATGTAAAAGGCTCCCTGGTTCCCAAATGGTTGTCATGATAAGGCTTCTAAGGAAAAGTATTTGAGGCAGGAAAACGTGATCTAAACAGCCTTCCTCCAAAATCATAGGTCATCAGAAAAAAAAGTCGATGCCAACATTCCTCAGAAAGATTCAGCCAGTCCACCAAATCTGGCAGCTCGTAAATCTTTTTACAAGACACTCTCCAGCTATCTGGTGAGATAGTAATCAAATCCATCCTCTCTGTGCAGAGCTAAGGTAATTTATTTGAGTCTCAAGTGGTAAAATGCATTGTACACCTCCCTTGGCACACCTTCGCTGTCAGGATGTGGTATATAAAACATGAAACCATTCTCATGGTTTTCTTTCCATGATATGATATACCACTTATTTGTCCCAGATGGATAAGAAATTCTGCATATGGTCTCCAAGATAATAATCATCTATATCTAATATACACACATGCACATACAGTCAACATATTACAGCCATGATAAGAGCTAGGCGAAATTAAGTTGAGCCCTCGTTCGTTGAATGCTGCTTTTTTCCACCACTCATTTAGTCAGCCGTCCTTGATAAACAACCCTCAGTGCCTACCTTAAATGAGAGAAAAATGATGCAAAGAAATCTAGTTCAAAATCCTAGTGGCTGTATTGGTCCTGGCGAAGGGTGGATTGTTTTCAGGCGGTAATGCATTTTAATGGACCGACATGTGAGTTTGTCATAGATTAAATGATATTGTAAATAGGGTTGCTAAATTTAAGTTTTTAGAATATAGGATGCGAAATCCAGTATGAAATAATATCATAATGAGTGATGAATGCTTTGCAAATGCTTCAAGCTGAATAGTATCTCCCGCTTGAGCACTATATTCTTTGTTTTTTTATCCTCTCTGCTCTTGGCTGGGTGGAGAAAGACATACACTGAGCTAACAAGCAGTGGTGGGAAAAAAGTAACGCCTATAAGGGTGGTATTATGAGATGACCAGGCAGTGTCCTACCATTATTATTTTGTAAGAAGACATCTATTGGAAAAGGTAACTATTAGACAATGAGAAATCTATTATGTTTTAATGACTGATTTCATTACATTCATTTTAAGTTTGGGCATTTCACGTCAATGTCCTAAAATGTTGGACAATTATGCGCCCGGACAAACCTTTCCGGGACAATGGGACCAGTCAATGAAATAAGGGACAAACTCATATATATGGGATGTCTGGCAACCCTAGTGAAAAGAGCTTACAAAACGTCACCGGTATAAAACAAGAAACAAAGAAGTCCACAGCAACATCCAATGTGACAAAAATAAACAGTGAAATACCTATATATCTCTTGAAAAAAGGGTCATTTAGTTAACCCTTTGGCCAAAGCGTATAAGCCTGCGAGCCACTTTCAAGGCATGATCATAATATCGCAGGTCCTAACACTAACTGATTAAAATCCTTATTTACCTCTATAATTAGAGGAAGGATAGTCCTGGCATTGAACCTGTTGCAACCAGCTGCACGAAAAGAAAACCTGCTTACTTGGACAGTGGGGAGGGGCGAGCTTTAAACCCTGGGTGGGAGGGGCCACTAACCTCCAAAAACCTGTTTGAAAACCATACAGGTCTCTTCTTTATTTAATGTTTTGGTTGATCTGTGTTTTATAATTTCACCCATAAACAACTTTTGTGCAAGTCCCTTGAAAGGTTTCACAACCTGCAAATAAATATATAACCTGATAGATACTATTTTCAATTACATCTCTTGTAACTGACCATTCTGATCCTTCTGATGTCTTCCATTTATTGCCCATATACAGTAGCTTGTTGATGTGAATGACTCACATTGCAAACACAGACAAAAATATAATATTTCACATCCCAAAATATCTATTTTATAAAAAAAATATTATATCGTGCCAGTTCTACAGCATGAAATATAGCCGCATTTCTTGTAATGTATCTCTTTGCACGCCTTTTAGATTTTTTACTCTTTTTCCAAAAATTAAAATGTACTGTATGCCAAGTGTTGACATCCTTTTTTTTTTAATAGTCTTTTCATCCTAAGATATTTAATTCTGACTTCCATACAATCACTTTTTGGTTCTTTTTAATGCACGACAATGTCTTCTTTAGATCTTTTGGACCTTTCCTTTCCACCTCTGAAGAACAACAACAAGCCCGGTGTTGGAAAACATTGCATGTCCTATCTTCCTAAACAGCAACAGACACGCACTTGCAGTGGCACGAGCGATTTGCTAAGCGAAGTGTAATCGCAGTGAAAACCCCACCGTACACAAAGAGAAAGCTTTGCATTATTAATAGCTCGTTGTTAAGGAAATGATAGCATTTTATCACTCACTTCTAATAACAGCTCTCCTTCTGGCATGGCAGTCCCAGCGGATGGGTTATCTTCCTTTATTGCGTGACCGACCGCCTGGCAGGGTTGCTTCTTGGAGTGCTGCTCCTCAATTGCTGTTAAACAAGGTGAGCATAAAAAAAAGAAGAAGAAGATAAGTAACAGAACTGATCAGTGTGGTAGGCTCAGTGAAGTGTTACAGTCAGGGGTCACACAGAGAGCAGCATGCAATTTTCATGTCACAGCCTGAAGCAACGGTTTGTTTTTACCATTTGGCAGGACGTAAAGTCTAGAATGGAATTAACTAGCTGTGCATTTGCATGAAGACTCCCAGAATCCTTTGTGATTGTACAGTGTCTTAGAAATATCAGATGTTTGTTTAGAGGTATAGTCTAGGACTAGGCCAAAGTGTTGGTTTGCTGCAGGTTGTAATGCTTTTTAATGCACATTAGTTGTGATCCTTACAGCCTTTTTTCAGACCTCATAAAGTTGGTGTACAACTACAGATCATCAGTCCATTAGGTGGTGTCAGTCACAACCTGTAATGATCCTATATCAGGGGTGACAAACTCCAGTCCTCCGGGGCCACCAAGACAGGTTTTAAGGATATCCCTGCCTCAGCACAAGTTGAGCTACCTGTGCTGAAGCAGGGATATCCCTAATAACTGGCCTGTTGATGTTCTTGAAGGACTGGAGTTGTCCAACCGTATCCTATATGAAGTATTGTTAAGGAATGTGCCAGCACATGATCAGAGATGATACGAAATCAAGGATCAGATGCTACACACTGGCACATATCTATGTCGGCCAATACCATCTCCCACTATCTTCAACACTCGGCATCTTAATAAAGAATTTCAACAGTCCCAAAACATAATAATATGTATACACCTCCATCTCGAAATGTACTCACGTAACATGTCATGCACTATAAAACCTAACACACATAGATTGAACAAAGAAAAAATGATCGATATCAGCGCTGCTCCTTGGGATGACAGACTCACCAGGTAGGTAATAAAATGAATTTATTAAATCTACATAAACCAGATACTAGAAAATAACAAAAAAAGAGGTATTTTTTGTTATGTTCTAGTATCTGTTTTATGTAGATTTAATAAATTGATTTTATTACCTACCTGGTGAGTCTGTCATCCCAAGGAGCAGCGCTGATATCGATAATTTTTTCTTTGTTACTTCTGGATGGTGGTCGCGCAGGAAGTGCGTCATTACCCTTTCAGGTATCACAAGACCAGGAGACACAGAGGGGACGGACTCTCGTGAGCTTTGTGAGCTCCATCCGTGGGTTGCTGCAATTGCGGCCGCTGGCCCCACATGGGAAGCGGGTCTGCAAGTGGCCCTTACCCCGCTTCTTCAAAAGGTCTTTTTTCCTGCTCCGCACATATCTTATTTGGCTACTAGCTGTGGGGGTCAACCTTGAGTGGACAGACGGTTCCTTTGGATATCCACATAGATTGAACTACTACTTTTTCTGTATCTCTCTCCCCATTTAATGCGTCGGCTTCATTTGAGTTCTTCCAGATGGGACAATGTTTACTCTTAATGGATTCTGCTCTTATACCTGTATTGTGCCATCACTCCTTGTAGTTTAATTAAGGGTTGGTATTTTCACTGGTGTTTTGGTTCTGAACATTTTTCCTGTTTTGGTTGTGATTCTAAAAAATGTTTGGGATTCTAAAAAATGATTGGCATTGTTTTTTTGCACGTCTTTGGTTTTATTATTTCAAACATTTTGATATTTTTTTTGCAAAAATGTGTGGGTTTCCCCCTAAAACTTCTACCATTCTATACAAGAAAAGTTGGGTTTTGGCTTCAATTTTGCTGAGATTTGAAAATACGTTCCAAATTTCGACTCAAGAGTTCAAATCAAACGACACAATCTCAAACTGCTCGGCTGGGCATAAACGTTGGACATCGCATTCGCAAAGTTCAGATTTCGAACCTGTAAAAGTGCCCTTCCTTAACGTTAATCAGTCTGTAGGCTAGTTCTTATAAATAGTACATGAGCTCCTGACTCTACAGGGAAATACAGTAGTACTGTAATAACGTATGTTAATGTTTGATATTTTATTGTTTCGTCCTCCAACCTTATTGTACTGCGCTTTGGAATATGTTAGCGCGTTATAAATAAATGATAATGATAAAACCAATATGATAGATGGTGAAAGAGAATGTAAGCATGAAACTGGTTGCCAATAATGCATAGTATATATTGTTTGGCATAAGATATTATTAAGCTTATTACATTTTCTTAAATTCCTGAAGTATTCATGATTTTTGTATGGGATTTATGATTTTTTTTTTTAATATGCAAACATGTGCAGTTTTTACAGTACCTATAAAAATGTATGACATATACTCATATTTGGTATGATGTTCTAAATCAGTGTTTCCCAACTTGGGTTCCACAGCTCAATGGGGTTCTCTGAGAGGATTAAAAGGGTGTCACCGGATTTCCCAGTTCTCCCAGGGCAGGGAAAAAGCAGGACAGTTGCTAGATGGCTGGGCAGTTTCCCCCATCCTGATTGGCTGCTGCTGGGTAATCAGGAGGTATGTCAGGAGCCTGGGGGTTGTAGTGGGGAAGGAAGCTGCATGGGCAGGAGAGAGTTGAGGCTTGGTTTCTGTCTGTGCTGTGTGTATTTGTCCTGTTGTGCATGTGTGTTCTGTGACAGTCACAGGCGCTAAATTCCCACACACGCATGCTGCAATCCTGCAATCGTTCCTCTGAACGCCTCTGGAGGAAATCTCACACTCTCACGACTTCCTTCACTACAAATGTATGCTATTCTGTGACTGCCTCTGCCCAGTGCCTCCAGGTACTGTCTCTGCCCAGTGCCTCCTGTGACTGTCTCTGGTATGTGCCTCCTGTGACTGTCTCTGCCCAGTGTCTCCTATGACTGTCTCTGTTCTGTGCCTCCTGTGACTGTCTCTGCCCTGTGTCTAAAGCTGCAGTTCAAGCAATATCCTACATGTTTTTTTTTATAAATCAATTCTGTACTATGAGAAAATACTTGTAGCATTTGTTTTTTCCTCCCAGTCCTCTGGCACTGTCCCCTCCTTCTTTAAGCATGCTGTGGTCACACCTATTCTCAAAAACACCCTATATGCCTTACTAACAACCACCCACTATGCCTCCTGCTGTTTGCCTCCAAACTGCTAGAACATCTCAACTTCTCCTGTATGATCAACTTTCTTAATTCTCATGCCATCCTGGACCATTCACAATCTGGCTTTCGTACAGCTCACTCATCAGAGACTGTGCTCACTAAAGTAGCCAATAATCTACATGAAGTAAAATCCCATGGTAAATTTTTCGTACTTACTGTATCCTACTTTATCTCTCTGCTGCCTTCGGTACTGTTCACAACTCTCTTCCCCTTCATATTCTAAGTTCTATCCTGTTTCCCATCATACAGTAGTACATCTCCCATCACATTTTCGATCTTTGTTGCTAACATGTCTTCGTCTTCTGTTGGCCTCCGTTGGTGTACCTCAGGGCTCTGTTCTTGGGCCTCCCCTTTTTGCTCTCATGCTACACACTATCACTTGGTGACCACAGCTCCTTTTGCCTTAGGTATCTTCTCTATGCAGATCATACACAGATATATCTATCCACCAATACCCTCACATCTACAGTCCATTACCAAGTATGTGATTGCCTCCTTGCTATATCCTATTGGATGGTGCTCTGCCTTCTTTAACGTAATATGTCTAAAACTAAGCTTCTCATATTTCTCCCTAAACTTGGCCTAATATCCCCTTTTTCCATCACAGTAAACGGTTCTACCATCTATCCCATTGCCAAAGGAGTAACATTTGACTCCTCCATTTTCTTTTCCATCCACATTCATGGCAGTTCTAAAATGTGTCACTTCTTCCTCCCTAATATTGCCAAGATCCGACCTGTCAACTTACTGCTACAACTCTAATGCATGTCATTATCGTCTCCCATAAGGATTATTGTAACATAATGCTAACAGGCTTTCCTGCCTCACTACTTTGTCCTTTGCAATCTATCCAAAATTCAGCTGCTAGAATAATTTCACTTTCTCCAAAAACAGTCCCTGCTCATCTCCTCCTTAAATCCCTCTTCTGGCTTCCAATCAAATTTCGGATAACCTATAAAGTTCTCCTGCGTACCTTCAAGTATCTCCACTCATCCACTCCTTGCTTCATATCAGCTTTGATCTTTTGTTATGCTCCTGCTTGTGTCCTGCACTCTACCCATAACTGTCTAATTTCCACCCCTTTCGCCTCTACTACTTTCTCACCTTAAACCTTTTTCTAGCACCGCCCCTTACCTGTGGACCTCCCTCACCCTCAGTATACATCAAGCACCTTCTCTCCCCATCTTTAAGTCAAATCTTAAAACGCATGTCTTAATAGAGAGAGGAAGGAGGAGAGAGGAGGAAGAAGGAGACAGAGAGTGGAAGGAGGAGAGAGTGGGAGGAAGGAGGACAGAGGTAGGGATGAGAAGGAGATGAGGGATGAGAGAGGGAGAGAGGGAGGAAGGAGAGGGAGGGAGAGAGATAGGAGAGAGATAGGAGAGAGATAGGAGAGAGATAGGAGAGAGATAGGAGAGAGGTGGAGAGGGATATTTGGTTGAGTATCCATTGACTTATATCCCTCCATTCAGCATGTGGAGAGATACTGGTGAAAACACGGAGTATATTGGCAAGATTTCAATTTTCATATTTCCCAGGTATCTCAAGCGTGTTCACAAGTATCTGTCTCTCTGACTAATTTCGTGATTTTGTTAGTCCTATAAAACTTTACAATGTATCTTGCGAAAAAAATGGCACACAGTTGGGTCAGTGTTGCACATTTCTAGTGCTGAGGCATACTCAGTTTGGCTTCACACTGCATCATACCTACTGTACTTTCAAGGTGTCTGAAACACAGGGCCGCCAACAGGGGGGGTCCGCCGGGGTTGGCGTCCCGGGCCTAGTGAGTCAGGGGACCTGGCTGTGTCCATTTCATGAAAAAAAATTGTGTCCGAAAAAAAAAATGCAGAGGTCTCAGCGCGCATGCAAGCAGGGTGTCCGGCCTGCTGCCTGTGGGCCCACTCCCCTCCCCCCCGCTCCCAACATGGAACGGAGGAGAAGCGCCGTGGCGAGCCCGCACCCGCCAACACAGCTCCCCCCGTGCCCGCCAACCCAGCTCCCCAGGCGCTAGCCTCCTGCCCGGGCATCATCCGCGGGGACCAGGGGCCAGGGGGGAAATGCTCCCGTGGGAATTAGCCCTCCAGTCTCGCCTCCCCCCACCCCTCAGCCTACCTCCCGCGGCTCCCCTAGCCTACCTCCCACACACCCCCTCCCCCAGGGTAATGCGTGACAACGAAGATCAAACTGAGCTGCAACAAACAGAACTTTGCTCGGCGACTCCCACCAGGAGCTGCAGCCTTATAAAGCAGACAGCCAGTACCAAAAATGGCCACATTGAGCAGAAAGGGCATGAGAGACAGAAAACCTGGCCCATAGTGAAAATGGATTGATCAGAATCCTTACAAACATTGTTAGCAGTGTTCGGAATCCATTTTGTGTTTGTATGTGTTATATGTCAGTATGCGTGTTGTTGCAAGAATGAACTTTGCTCCAGAGGGGGCGATATGCACTGAGCCTTGTTGCTCAAACACTCAAATGTTGTGGTCAGCTAAAAGAACCAGTTTAGGTTAGATGAATTGATCTTTGGAGCCAGTCTGGGATAGATAAGATGACTGTAACTTGATAGTTTTGAAAGAGGATTATCCCTTCGTGTACAGGGAATGGATTGTGTGATGTCATTGTATTCTGCCTAGTAACCTATGTTAAACAAAGGAATCTAAAATGTATATAAAGCCTGCTTGCGCCCTCCCCTGGCAGAGCGTCTTATGGACTTTTGTGTGTGATCATAGTCTATGCTGTACAGGCAATAAACTACTCATTATCCAAGATCCCGAGTTTGTGAGTTTGCAAACAAATGACAAGATAAACAAAAGTGGCCAATCACTGCCACAGTCACAGTGACTCCTTGCCCTCCCTCTGTGCAGAAAGCTCTGTGCAGGATACACACCTCTGAGAAAGTGACAGGCTGGAGTCATGAAACGCGTGGGGTGGAGCTTGTATCAGACGTCCGAACTGAGCAGGAGCATACAGGATTGCAGTGATGTCATCGGGGGAGGAGTCAGACCAAATCACGGCCACGAGGAAAAGAGAGAGATGCCAACCTCAGCTGCTGAATGCTGTGCTCCGCAAGCTCATGTTGCGGACGGCAATTCTAACCACGCAGAGATACCACACACATTGTGTTTCATTTTGGTCTTGCGCATTCAAGAAATGTTTTAGCTGTTTTACACTACTGTATGTATATTTCATTCATTTATGGGTGATTCATTGTGTAGGAGACAATGTGGGATCAGAGGATTCTGCACTGCAATCAGCTATGATACCACACTAACTGCTCTTGATTGTCATACATGTAAGTAGGCAATTGTTATTGTGTAGCGACACTGTAGAAGATTACTGCGTAATGGTCTGTCTTCTGTTTTATCCTACAGAATTCTAAAACGTTTGGGTCCACTGTTTGAAGTCATCAACTGGAACTTGTTCTCAAAAAAAGACCATTGGGACTGTTTTTTTCTATATTTTATTGTTGTATTGTTCCTTGCGCCAGAGACTGGCCTCTTTTGTATTATCTTATGTAATCATGTTTCTGAGAAGACTTGATATTGTTCCCCAGGCTGCCATTCCAATTAGGAATGATTCCACTCCTTGTTTGGGAATTGTTTTAGTATATTGTTTCTCACTAGTACATTAGGTACTATCACCTCACAGGTATCATTTTAGGTAGAGCGCTTTTTTGTATGCTTTAACAGTAGTTTTGTCCTGTATTCTCAGTGTTAACTACCATGTTCATTTAATGCATCAGTTTAAATATCCATTTATGTGCTTTCCACCATATTAGTCTATGCTGCCTGTATTTATCTTTGTTCTGCAGCCTTAGAGGCTGCACACTGGGTTACTTTATAGGTGAGGGTTCAGCAATACACCCTCTATTACTGGAGCTGCAGCAACAGCTGGCTAAACTTGCTCTCATCTGTATACAGTATGTTGCAGCCTAGGAAAGCATTATCTCTTCACCCTTGCTTAAATTAATTCATGTCAAGATTACTACAGTATGTTCTGACCAACTATGTGTGAATAAAGATGTTTGAGTTCAGAAGACCACCCTTCCCTTGTGCATAAAGTTGGAGTGTAGTTTAACTTTCTGTAAAGTCGCACAGCGTTGTGTGTGATGAGGACAGAATAGTCACTGGTTCCTTTTCAGTGAAGTAACACAATTCTAGGTATAGGATATGTAGAAAGGAAATTAACTACTGTTTCTGTTAGTCTCTCCACATGGTAAATAAACAGGCCACTTGTGAGCACATTCACATCTAAGACAGGCCGGCAAACCTGCCTTTCCCGATTATCTCTGCCCGCATACAGTGCTTCCACTGAAGCCAGGGATTCTGGGTAATGACATGCAAATGAGCACAGTATCACATTTTGCTTCATGTCCAGTTTAACATGGACCCCTATAAGCTTATGCCTGCCACATTACACAGCTTTTGAGTACAGCCTTGGTTCAAGAAGTGCATAGGCAGTAAACCTACTCACAGACAGCTGTTTCGACCTTTTGGGTCTCAGTGTGAGGATGTTTATACCGACTTTGCTATCTGAAACTGGTATAAGTTATTGTGGGTAAAAAAGAGACATAAACCCTCCCATGTATAGCATACAGCAAATAAAAACATCACTTGTTAGCACATTCACACGTCTCAGACTGGTCTGCAACCTTGCTAATTCGATTGTAAGCTCTTTGGGGCAGACTCCTTTTTCCCAATAGTACATTTATGTCTTGATCCACTTATGACAACTGTATTATCATTTCCCTGTATTGTCATTATGTTTCTACAAATTGGAAAGCGCTGCGTTTCTGGTTGGCGCTATAATAATATACATATGCTCAGGGCTGCTGACAGACTTCCTGGGGCCCAGGACGAGAGTTACAACTAGGGGGTCCACCCCACCTCGTTGGTCCCCACTATTTTCTCCTCTCTTCCCATGTATTTCTCTCCCCTCCATCTCACTCTTACCCCCTCTCTCCTCTCACACACTGTCACGGGAGACCAATGCTTTTAACACCTTAATTACTCGGATCCTTTGATTGAGCAAAGCAAGAGATAAAATAAATTGTAATTTATTTACAGAATGAATATAGTATACAGCTTGATTTATAATTGCAACGAAAAATACACTTACTAGTTACGATGTTAAGTCTTGTTACAGGATGGATCTTTCACTGCATGATAAATCTTAGGTGAATCTGTTACCGCATGATGACTCTCTTCCCTGATGGGCTGCACGGATTATTATAGGGTTAAAACTCCCTATACCTAACCTGGCCAGTCAATCTCTGCATGAGAATAAATTATCCCACCTATCCTGGAGTTTGCCAGTCCTGTGCGGCCTGGCACGGGGAGCTTCAGCATAGCAACTAGGCATGTGCGACAAATGCCCTCTTTCCCCATTGTCATGCTAGAGCCCCTGCCGGCTCAGCGCCAGAAAGTCTGGAGAGAGCAGCCATTTGGCAGGATGGCTTATTGAAGTCTCTTCCTTCGCCCCTTCTTGCTAACACAGGGTCTAACACTTCCATACCCTTGCTAACACATGGTTAACACCTTCATATCCTGGACGGCCTTTGAAACTGGTCCTTTGAAGCTTAGGGGCAGAGTTGCTTCCTCTGTTTCCTATGCAAATGGACCTTCATCCACACTGAATGACTTCCTCTGAACATTACTTTACCAAAAACATTACCCTTGAGGACTTTTATACATCAATTTTTATATACCTTTATAAAAATTGTGGCATAACCTTTTTAATGATTTTACTCCAGAAGCACTCACATCAAAACTCAGCGCTCCAGGACCTTCCTAGCCCCCCACCACACACATACATACAACCCCCCCCTCCCCCCCTGCCCAAATACATATATAGCCTGGGTCCCACCTGGTCCCACCTACCTCTGGTAGCGAAGGCTGGGAGAAAGCGTGGGGAGGTTGCAGCAGGCGACCCAGTCGCAGGAGGCTACCGGTGGCTCCCCTTGCAAGGCGCCACCATCTTGGACATGATAGCGCATGCACAGTGCTAGCGTGTAAGGCGGCCAGAGCTGGAAGGTCCTCCAAGGGAACTACAAGCCCCAGCAGCCCCTGGGGCTGCAGCTCACACGCTACCCCACAACCAATAGGGCATCAGTATTCCCCTGCCAGGGAATAGATACTTTTTGCGTGGTAAGGAGCACACCAGTAGGAGCTGGAATGAGGATGGGTAGGGTGTGTAGGTGCAGGGCATCTGTGACCCCTGTACTAAGCCAGAGACCCCCATAGGCCCCAGAAAGGCCCCGACTCCCCTCAGTTTGTGGTTGCTGCAGGGACCGGCCCATCAGTTAGGCACACGGCCCCTGTAATACTAGAGAGAGGGACACAGTCAGGACGCGGTGGCGACCTGGCGATCCGGTGGTCTGGGACCAGACCACTATATCTATCAGAGACTTTCTTCATGGTGGAACCATCCACGCGGGATACCACCCTACGTAGAGGCGGCGGCTACACCAACATCGCTGGATCAGTGGATCTGTATCATCTTCCGGCCATACACGGGTGCAGGAGGACCTGGGCAGGTACTCCAAATGCACCAACTATAACACCTTCAGTTCTAGTGGGCAGCAATGTCTCACACATTTGGGTATATATACCATCCCTAAATAAATACAAAATTACCTACCTTGGGGATGGTGACAGGCCTCTCGTTGCTACCAAGCCCCGGCTCTCCCAAGCTGTGGGCCTACCTCACTGACACTATCCCGAGTCGAGCCTCTGTCTCATGCCAATGTGCACCGAAAGCTGTGCCCAGCATGCTTCCGTCGCGTGCAGACATCAGAGAGGTCCGGAACGTGCCAGCAGCTCGGTGTGGGACAGTGTCAGTGAGGGAGGCCCGCAGCTAGGAGGAAGCGGGGCTTGGCAGCACGAGAGGACCGGCAGCCGGGCATAGAAGGAAACTGCTTTATCCGCTCAGCCGGGCCCCCTGCAGCCACTGGGCCCGGGACTCTTATCCCGGCTCTCCCCCCCCTGATAGGGGCCCTGCATATGCTTACATATATATATGTAGCCCATCTACCCCCACCCCTAAGTGAGATTGGGGGGGGTATGCTCTTTTCTGCTACTCTGATGCTGGTACAGAACTGTAGGTAACAGGAGGGCTGAGCGCTCCGCGGTGGTGTGGGGAGAAATAGGACAGGGAGGACAGGTTACCTGGGTATAAGTTGGTGCAGCGCCTCCAGCCAGCAGGAATCTCCTGGGGATGTTCAGGAGATGGGCCCCTACTGACACTCTTACATTCAACAGAGACAGGAATACACAGGTCTTTTCTGATGTTTATTTGGCAGTCAGCTCACAGGACAAAGATCAGTAGTTCTCACATATTCATCATCATCTAATGCTTCTCTCTTTTTACAAGTCAGAGCCCTGAATCCGGCATAATTCCCTTCCCTCCCAGCCCCTCATGGGTGGGAGGGAGAGTCTTCTCTCTCTCTACTGTGCTGACAGACTTCTTCCTGAACACTGTTTTCAGAACTCTCCAATTTGGGAGGATGTCACAATGTATCATCTTTGGGGAGTGTCTCTAACTCTGACTCATAGCAAGCCAGAGCTGGATACTGATTGGTCCACACACCAGGGGTTGTTCCAACCAATATCCACCCCTCAGATTGAGATCCTCAGAAGTTGCTAGGCCCGCCCTTGAATACAGATACATCATTCAAGGCTGTAACACACACAGGCCTAAAGAAGGAATTAACCTTTCCACTGCCTGCATTAACAGGACTGACAGAGGAAAGGCCCAGGGAAAAGAAGTAACTGCCGGAAGGCTATGTTATATATAAAAGAACGATGGTTCACTGACTCTACTTTTAGGGGTTAGTCACTTCATAGTCACAAAAAAGGAGGTCTTTAATGATGTCACAGGATTTCCCCTATCATTGCTCATGCGACACAGGAGTTTCCATAATACACAGTGGGAGTTTAACATTGCCACATTAGTTTATAGCTCCCTCTGGTGTTACAAGAAAGGCACATGTAATAATAGTCAAGACAAGATATGAAAAATCTTATATTTTTGGCCACAGCTTTAAAAAATTGCATTGCAGAATATGATTAATTTATAACAGGAGCATAATGTGGGGAAATGTTTCAGTCACAGCTCTTGTCTGTGCATGGTGTAGTGGTTAAGGTGTTGGCTTAAAAACAAAAGCTTGTGGGTTACGTTTTTCGTCACTAACTTGTGGTCTACTGTATATGTTACTTTTATCTCTCGGGCAACAAAAAGTAGGTTGTAAGCTAATCAATGCGTTATATATATATATATATATATATATATATATACAGAATGTTATAAAGAATATGATATATATATATATATATCATATATATATATATATACACACACACTGTGTGCTCATTTGCATGTTATTTCCCAGAATCCCTTGCTGCAGTGGAAGCACTGTATGCTAGGTGATAATGGTGAAAAGCGGGGTTCCAGACCTGTCTAAGACATGTGAATGTGCTCTCAAGTAATATTCTTATTTGCTATATATGTATATACAGTATATACACACATGCACGTTACTGTTTAGTTCTGTGTATAATACTGCTCTTTATAAATAAATATTGTTATGACTAAAAGCACTTTTGCCAAGGCATACATTTTGAGAAATGTAATAAAATAACACGTAGTTAGGATGTAACAGATGTGACCTCACTGTTTTTCTGTGAGTCTCAGCGACTTGGAGTCGGTGTTACTGATTTGTACAGTAGCATTAGCAGTGACTTACTGATAAAAAGCAGTACTTAAAATGCTAGGTTTGGGTCTAGAGCCCCAAACTTTCATTAAATTCACTCAGTGGTGCTTAACATTAGAGATGTGTAAACTTTCCACAAACGTTTGCACGGTCACACGACCAATGTGCAGATGGCATTAGCCATGTGACTTTTATATTTTTTTTAAACAATCTTTTAAAACATTGACTACATTTTGCCCTTTTTGTTGAATTTCAAACCAAAAATGTAATGTATTTAGTATTTTAGCAACACGATATAAAATTGCAAATTTGCATTTGCTCAAAAATGTTGCGAATCAAACTAAGGCCTCAATTATACGAAAAACGGCAGAGCTGCAAAGCGAGCCTGTGACGTCGCGCGCATGAAAAACAAATGAAACAAAACCATGAAGAGTGCATATACCAAGCGCGACGTAAGCGACGCTACGTACTGCAGAGCATTTGTCTCTTGAGGAGATTTGAGATTTAGTTTTTTTCACACTATGGCCGCATCACGTGTTTTGCACGGCCAATCACAGTGCATCAACAAACCAGGAAATGGAGAACTGTGCATGTCTCGCGGCAGTAGCGCTACAAATCTCTTCTGCATGTGCACTTGTAGCACGGCTACGACGTCGTCACCGGATCACTTTGCAGCTCTGCAGTTTTTGGTATAATTGAGGTCTTAGATATATTTGAATATCTGTAGTTAACATATAGGTCTAAGGAATATATATATATATATATATATATATATATATAGACCATACGATACCGGTTGCAACACGACATCAAGGGACAGCACGCAGGTAAGTAAATCAAAAATGTTCTATATTTGTGCACCACCTTGAGAAAGGTCCCACTGGGGGACCGAAACGTCGGTTTTTGTGTCTTCTATCAAATATAGAACATTTTTGATTTACTTACCTGCGTGCTGTCCCTTGATGTCGTGTTGCAACCGGTATCGTATGGTCTGTTATTGCTTTATGGGATAAGCACCAAAACTTATTTACTTGCATATGGTGTGCCGGCTGTGCATTGGATTCTATATATATATATATATATATATATATATATATATATATATATATATATATATATATATATATATATATATATATATATATTTATTTTAAACTCGACTCATTACAATTTTACTGTGGGAGTGCGCTATCACAGTCAGTAATATGGATCATGTTTGTAATTTCCGTAAAAAAAGGAGACAATTTATTTTAGTGCTGGTCTTTCAACCCTCTGCCCATCCTATGTAAACCGTCATTATGACCCATACTTGAACTCCGTTCTGCTTTGTCATTACACTGTAAAAGACATCACACAATCACGGGCAAGGTCACTGAAATAAATTCGGGATACCTCCAGTGATGTTTTATTCCTCAAGAGGGAGCTACTGGGAAAGGCAAATAATAAAAAGGCTCTTGCTTGCAATTCTACATAATCTGCAATGTGTAGTGCAGGGTTTCATATATTCAAGCATAAACATTTCAAACATATCCACATACAACACACATATAGTTAACTAATGCAGACATCAGATTAGACCTGAAACATGGTCTATTTAATAAACATGACTTTCCTTTAACAAACATGTTTGACAGAGAAGCCCTTTATTGACATGTTATTTTAATTGGACTTTCCAATTACGCTGCAACTCAAGTTACCAGAGGTCCCTTGTGAGTTGAGCCAAATAAAACCAAACACAAAAGCAAAACCTTCTGCCGAGCTTCCATAATATTAAGAGAAAGCAGATACAATCTGTGCTATTTTGATGGTCTTTATATGGAAAGAACTTGCATGTTTCCTGTGGCTAAATTCTACTACTGATCAAGATTCAATGGTTATAAGATACTTTTGAAAAAGGGCTAAAGCAGATTGTGTATACAGTATTGTATAGGCACGCACGCACACATATATACACAAATACACACATTTTATATATATATAATATCCACACATACATGTGTGTGTGTATATATGTATATGTATATGTATATATATATATATATATATATATATATATATATATATATATATATATATATATATATGTATATATATATACATACACATACACATACACACACATATCATACATTTTGGATTGTTTGCTTTTTAACACTTATTTTGGAGTGCTGAGTCTTCTTCATCACCTTCAGTGTGTTTCGGTGAAGTATTTCTAGATTTATTTTCTATGACCCGTGCACTCACATTCATTTTTGTGCCTGTTTCTGACCTTACACTTTGTTTGGTGCCCTAAAACAGGGGTGCGTAAACTTTCCCCCCTGCCTGCACTCACCCCCCCTCCTTACCTTGTCTCTGGCCTCTGTAACCCGGAGGCAAAGACTCAGGGGGAGAGGTTACAGTTACGGTTACAGAGACCCTGTGCTCTTCCCCACAGCAACGAAACTGATTGCCGGAGGAGAGAGCAGGGTCTCTGTAACAGAGCAGCCCATCTCCATCAACGTCGCATGACACATTGCCATGACAATGCACCGATACTTGACGCAGCAACATCAAGCCATCGCGATGTTGCCTTGGCCCCCTTAAAGCGTAGTTATGCCACTGTCTGTGCATAATAATTATATCTGTATAACTTTTGCACTTGATTGCATCAGCAAACACCATTAAAAACTTGACTTTGGGGGATTGACCTCAGTTTGCAACAACTGAGCCTAGTGGAAGGAAGCTCTGCAGTCAGTATTTTGATCACTGGAGGAATAACTCTTCTACTGTATGTTGTAGGCGATAGATCAGACTGAATAAACTCCAAAATATCCATTATGATGTGAGGTATTAGGCCTCGATTATATGAAGCAGCACTATCGTGTGATGTCACGCTGCGCTGATGCCAAGCGGCATCTTGATCAAGGAGTCTCGGCAGTGAAGGGGAGAGGTGGCAAGGAGGCGTGGTGGAGGCATGGCCATAAGCGGTCCTCCCTCTTTGGCTGAACTGCTCACCTGATGAGTAACAAATTCCTCTGTCTCCTCACAGTCGTCCGCCCTCAGCTCCACGCGGCACGCACGCCGCTACAGGTATGTTTACTTTAATTGGATTCATGCATTTTGTTTTTGAGCCGTACTACTTTGCACCATGCGATGCCCCCAGCGTTTTCGGTATCACGGCCTGAGGCAGTACATCTGCAATACCTTATGATCAGGAATGCAAAATACATTAACTCAAGCCCTATAACATCTCTCTCTCTTCTTCTCATACTTCTTGGTCTATTCTTAAAAATATCAATCACTGTTAGGCCGCGTCTGTTCATTAATAGAGCAGCAAGTGTAGCCACGGCTCCAGAAAATGCTTGAGTTTTTGTAATGTAGTCTGAGTAGCACCTAGAGACCCTATACATAATTAGGAATGGTTCTCAAACTAAGAACACCCGTTAATCGGACTCTTAGTTGAACATTAAAATAAAACAGGAACCATATTGAGCTCAATTAAATAAATTAGGCATAAACACATCTCAGCTCAGCCCATTGGGATGTTAAATGAATGTGCTAACGCAAAGTGTTTTATGCCTATTTCTGGTCTACTCTAAATGGGGTCATCCAATAGGATGCCGCAACATCCTGCCTCTGATAATTTTGGAGCATCCTAGAGGCCCACTGGGGGTTGGGAGGCCATTTTGATTTCACTAAAGCTGGGAGCGGAAACACTGGCAAATAAACTAGTAAGTATCTTGGGACCAACGAGGGAGTGAAGGGGGTAAAAATAGCGTGCTTCAGCTCTGGAGGACCACCCAGTTCAAAATATGAAAAAAAAATCCAAATGAAAAAAAGAATAAGTAAGAGAAATTGCTACTTTAACCAATTCTGTCTCCCATGACATATAGTAACTACTATGTCTCGAGATCTGGCATGCCAAGTGCCCCCTTATGTAGTAGCTATGTCATAGACAGTCATAGACAGTACTTTGCTTGGGGGGTTGCATTGTGAGTGTGGCAACTGTTAATCTTTGTAGCATCATAACAAACAAAGAAAGGATGAAACTTTTTTGGATATTAATTTAAAAAAAATCTTACAGGAAACTCGCTAAACAACAAGCAACATGTACAGCTGCGGGATGTGCTGACCAACGGCCAAAATACTGAAGTCCTGAGACCTGGGTTTTAATGTTATCTGTAAGGCACTGGTTGATATAATGCTGGGGAAGGGTATGTTGCTACTGTAGATGTCATGAATAGAGAAATAGAACATAGGTTAATCAATATTTATGGTCCCCAGAGAACAACAGAAAGGAAAGATCTGTTTCAGTTGTGAAACCATATTTATATACTACAAACATTGTAGTATTTGGAGGGGATTTTAATTGTGTCTTATATGCTCAGGGACTGCATATAGTATGATTTATGTTTTTTTGAACAGGTTCACTCAGGTTGGTTTGATAGATGTTTTTAAAATACAGGACCTTGCTAAGACAAATTACACATACTGTATATAAAAGTTGACAGAGCCAAACTGATTAAATCTCTGTTAAAAAAACAAAGTTGCATAATGTTGTAGATACACCTGCAGAGTGTTCAGATCACGTGCATGTTCTCCTTGCTGTAACATTGAATCTAGAAGAGTCCATATTTTTATGATCTGGACATTGGAAATGTAATGCTAGTGTTTTAAATGGAGTATAGCTTTGTAAGACTATAGCTTTGTTTAAAAAGTCTCTGGGAGAGGGAGTGGCTCAGTGAGTAAAGACATTGACTGGCACTGTGTTTGGGGAAGCTGGTTCAATTCCCGGTGTTGGCTCCCTGTGACCTTGGGCAAGTCACATTATCTCCCTGTGCCACAGGCACCAAAATAAAAACATAGATTATAAGCTCTACGGGGCAGGCACTTTGTCTGCAAAATATTTCTGTAGAGCGCTACATTAAACTAGCAGCGCTATACAAGAACAAACAATTATTAGTATTATATTATTAAAAGCAAAGACAGACATTAAAGAGTGTGCTATGGTGGGAGGGATCCAAAGAATAAATAAAAGGTTGTTTTTTTTAAGGAAGAGAGAATCTAATTTCACAACACAAAGTATTAATAAATATCATACAGTACAGTAACAAAACTGTAACTAGTTTTCCCTGTAATACAGAGCGGGAGGAGGTTAAGTCACAATACAGCACTGAAATGAAAATACACGAGAGAGAGCTGCCGTTCAATCATCTCTCCTTCTTAACTCGTGACGGAGAAGGTGGATCATTAAGGACATTACATTTCAGACTTTTGTGAACAATATAAGGCAAGAAAGCAGAAATTAGTTTTATATGCACTTTGGGATGAAAATCAAGAGGTAATTACAGAACCTAAATAAATACTTCATGTCAAAAAAGGAAGAAGACATTTTTGCATCCTATTTTTATTTATCTAAGTTTTTTCAACAACAGAGAAAGTTGTACTGTAGTCACGTTCAATATTTTTCTTTCTTTCAAATGTTATGAGGCAATAGATTACATTTAGTGAATAAAAATGTCACATGCATATTTAGGAACGAGGAAGTCATAACATAATGAACCCAGAGTTCATGGTTTCCATTTTATGGGTGCTTTTAATAGTAAGGCAGTATGGAGTTTTACGCGACACAACCCATGTGTTACAAACTATCAGTGATGTGGAATGGAAACCCTGCTATGTTTGGGTTACGGGAGATGTAACATCACTCTACACCATAATTGACCACATGTTGGGTTGCCAAGCCATACATAACATATTGGAGACAGATACCAATATAACATCAGCCCTTAAGGCCTTCTTACTGGATAGTATCCAATATATATCTACTCACAATTATTTTAGTTTTGATTTACAGTACTTTTTGCAGGTGTGCAGTACAGCCATGGGGACCAGGTTTGCAGTGAGTTATGCCAACTTGTTTATGGGCAGTTGGGAAGATGATTTAATCTGGAATAACTGCCCTCTCGGTGCAAACCTGGTGCTATGGCACCGCTACAAGCTACTGCTTGACAAATTCATTACATATCTTAATAGCAATAACATAAATCTTCATTTCACGTGTCATCATGACACAAAACATATTGATTTTTTAGATCTTAATATTAGTATTATGGATAACACTATTCACACCAAAACTTTTTTCAAATCTGTGCAGGCCAACAACTATCCGATGGCAGATAGCCATCATAATCCTCAGTAGATCAGTAATATACCAAAAGGGCAGTTCGTTCGCCTGATGCGCAACTGTTCAGATAATGAGAAATTTGTGGTTCAGGCCAACGAATTGAAAGACAACTTAATTAATAGAAAATATTCTGTTAGCCAGCTAGAGCACACCTTGTTACAAGTAGAACAGATGGATAGACATTATTAGAATATAAAAATAAAAAACAATCAGCTGAGTCCAGAAATCAAATTTCATTTATTACGCAATATAATCAAATGGCTCCAAAAATAAGACAAAAAATTAATAAACATTGGCCAATTCTTCTCCAAGATGATATGCTTGCACAGATTCTTTCACCTAAACCCACTATTATTTTTAGGAAAGATGCTAATCTCAAATCCAAATTGGCACCCAGTTGCCCTTTGAAGCATCAAAAATTGTCTTCATCTAATACCATCAAGGGTTTCTTTGCTTGTGCCACATGTACAGCATGTGCATACAGTGCGAGCAAAAAAAACTTTATGTCTAATGTTACATCTAAAATGTATCAGTTCAAATAGTTTATTAATTGCCATTCTACATTTGTGATCTACATCTTGCAATGCCCTTGTGGCTTGCAATATGTGGGGAGAACTGGTAGATCTTTTGAAAGAAGAATATACGAGCACGTATATAATATCCGAAAGGGTATAGTGTCTCTCACCATTTTTTAACACACCATAACCGGGATCCAGCTGGTCTGGTTTGTCATGCAATAGAGATTGCCTCATTAAACTGGAGAGGAGGGAATAAACTTAACCAGATCAGTAGGCGTGAAGCCTACTGGATCTATGAATTAAAAACTCTGTCTCCTAATGGGTTAAATATTGACTTTGATCTGGGAGTGTTTCTTGGAAATTAACCACCCAGATTATGATGGTGTCTCTCTCGCCTTTGCCCTGTCTGTGGGAGTAGTCACTGATACCGTCTGTCAAATAAGGTGATGAGTTCCCAAAATGGAAAATCATTTACTAAAAGGAGCAAAGTTGAGACTAAGAAAATATGCAATATACCATCATCTAGAAAGATTAATATATCCTCAGTCCTTTGCATACCTCCACATTACAATCTGTAGGTTTAAGCATATGTAGCGGTCATGTAAAATGGCTACAGTCATCTCTCCTGCTGACAGTAAGGCCTGGTAAGTTGTGGGCATGCCAGCAGTAATTATGGAGGTTTGCCCTCACACCCTGGTGGGGTGCCCTGTGTATGGATGGGAGTGGTCACATGCTCTAACTCCATGGTTAGTGATGTCAGAGGTGTGTCAGCTTCCAGAGTGTACATAAGGCACAGCACTGTGTCTAAAAGTTAGTTCTATCTGAGTCCAGTTCTAGTAGTCTTGGGAGTTCTATTCAGTCTGGTTCAAGTGCAAGTCCTGAGATGGTTATGTTATAGTAACTGAAGAGAAGACTGTGTCCAGGGACCTGGCACAGGGCAGAGATCCCTGCGGGGATAGGGAATCCCTATTTAAGGAGAACCATACCTTTTAAAGGGAAGCACTGACTGAATATGAGTGGCTAGAAAATCTACTGCGAGGGGCAGCTAGCCCACTCAGGCAATAAAGATGTTCTCAATCCAAAACCCTCTCGTGTACATGTGTGGAGTGAATGTACAGAGAGGAGCACCACAGAGGAGTTCCTCGTCAGGACCATCCCCAAGTGACCGAAGGGACCCTGATGAGGTGGAGGCGCTGCACTGGAACTAGGTAGGACTCAGCACACTACCTCAGCTGCCTGTCTGGACGGGTCCTCCCCACACACCATCATGCGGGAGACTCAGGAGTCCTGTTGCCAACAGGTGCACCACCAGACACTACCACACTGTAATGGGGACCGGTTAGACCACAGGGGCCAGTGTGAGATTGGGTGGGTCAGGCCGGGCCAGAAATACCGTTACATTTGGAGGCGAGCTGCTGAGATCAGATCTGTCAACAGGACAGGCTCTAGCTAGGCACACTGGGAAACAGGGAGAGCGTCTGCTGCCACTCTGTGCTGCGTAGGGACGGACCTAGGGGTGGTCAGGGGCTGACGGGGTATTGTCGGTTCGCAGGGACGACCTAGGGGCCTGAAAGGAGTGAGGGGTCTGGAGCCGGGCTATAGCTGACCGAGTCACTTTGAGGTAGTGCTAGTCGGTAGGACGCCAGAAGGGATAGCCTGTTAACGTGGTCAGGAATCCTGGAGAGGGTCTGCGCTAGGCTGACCAAGAGAGGTAGACGCCCCAAGTACTGCATGGCAGAGCCAGAGTACTCTAGCCCATTCCAGACACTTACCATAGGGAGCACAGACTGGGAGGAAGGAGTTACAGCAGACACTGAGAGAGTGAGCCTAGCCTGAGGTAGTGCAACATGAGTCCAGCCTAGATCAGGTACACATGTGGTGGTGCATCTGAGCAATCTTTATTGTACTGGTGTGGTGGCTGCCCCGCAGAGCGGAGCCCCATGTACGATAATTGGTACGAGAGTGTGACAACCCAAGGAATGGAGGATCCGCGTGGTGCGGAGAGCCCAAAATGGCGACCAGAGGCTGATGGGGAAGGCACCCGTGGCGTGCGCCCCACTGAAGAGCAAACTGTCGCTGAGCTGTCTTTAACTAATCTGCTCTGGAGTGCAGCGAAGGCTATGGCTGCCCCGTTTTTGTCCTGTCTGGGACACCGAGGTGCCACCCTTGAAGAGTGTGAGGACATTGTGATAACTGGGGGGGAACCCAGAGAGGAAAGCAAACAAACTGACATTTCGGGCTTAAAAGCTATCCAAAATGGCGGTTCCCGCTTGCTAGGGAGACCGCGTGGGCCAGTCGCAGAGAAATTGGCTGATCCAGGACTTGCAAAAAGCTGGCCGGGAATGGCGCGAACAGCAGAGCCCCGCCCTGATGGGGGGTATGGCGCGAAAGCTATGGCTGCGCCTTCATGGACAGTGACTCACTCAGCCCCTGTGCTGAGTCAACCGCTTAGTCTATGGGACCCTCCCCTGATTTCCACCAGGGGGAGTGACTTTCAATTATGGCCTGTGGGAATGCACCCACTGGGCCCAGGGACTGATATCCAGACGGCGCCACTACAAGAAGTAGTTCCGGCCGCGGAGGTAACGTGCAAAAAGGAGGGATATTTTGCACGGAAAGCAGCTGCCAGGAGAAGGCGGGAACTAGCCGCGGCCCAAGAATCCCACTCTGATGAGGAAATTGGCGCGAAAACGCAGACCGCGCCCACCAGGACTGAGAAAGGCGCGGCCTTAATTAAGGGGCATACTATTCCCCTGTGGGATCCGCCCATACTTGCAACCCCTGGGGGCGGGTTCCAGCTATGCCAGCGGAAGGAGGAGCCGAAGCAGGAAGTGGCTGGCCCAGAAGCTTCTACCGGTCAGTTGCGAGGAACCACTGACCTGGAGAGACCCATACTGAAAGTGGTCCCTACCAAAAGAATGGCCTGCTCCTCCACAGTGGGAACTATGGTATCCACCCAGCCCTACTCGGTACCCGGCGGGGTACTGGTAGTCAGGGTGGCTAACACCGAGATGGTGGTCGGGCTCTGCCTACAATGCGGGCTGCCCGGAGGCATTGTTAACACGGCGGCACGCTGCCCACAATGCGGGACACTATACTTATGGCCAATGCCGACGTTCATTCCGATCCAATCTGCTGACCCCCCGGGGGATATGGCTAGGCGCTCCGCCGAGTCCCCTGGTGCACTGTGGATCAATCGTGCAAGTCCCGGAGAAAGGGGACTGGAGTCGATTAAATCGGCTGGGTCAGTGGCAACCGAGACGGTCGGGTCACCCCCCGACCGCACTGAGAAAAGACTATCGCCCCGATCGGTGACCCCTAAGTCAGGGAAGGGGGATTACTCGGATGAGGATCTCCGCGAGCTAGCGGAGATGAAATCGAGGCCCAGGACAGAACCGGGGAGGACGACACCCCGTAGCGTGAGTAGCAGCCTGGAAAGCAGGGCGTCCCCCGCAGATCGGCGAGCCGAGAGACGGAGTCCCTCCGCCTCAGGACGCGGTGGCGACGGGCGAGAGACGCCTACACCCCTGCGGAATGGTAAGAAAAAGCCATTCACTTACCTTGCTCCGGTAGATGGTGTAGCGGAAACAAGGCCGTGCCAGGCCCAAGACGCACGTGCGGAGGAGATACCACTTCCGGTGGAGACGACAGCGGAGCTTCCGGATGTCGTCATCGAGGAAGAGATCCCGCATGGGGGTCCAACCCAAGATGGCCGCGCTTCCGATTCCGGGGAGGACATCACTTCCGGTGGCGACGGCGGAACAGACGGGAAAGACGCAGCGACGCTTCGGCGATCGGGGGAAGGTCCCCGATCACCTCAAAGGCCCAGGAGTTGGATGAGCGATCCGATGACTGAGGAGGGTGAGATATCCTCATTGGACCAGTCTACGGACAGCCGAGAACGGGTCGTAACCCCATGGGGTCCAATCGCTTGCCCTTATGTCCCATCCCACGCCCTAGATAAAACCCCTGCCCCTGTCACCTGTTCCACGGGATCCCCACCTAGCCTGGAACTTGTGGACATACCTTTGGGGGGGGAGGAGAGACGGACTGGGGCACGACAGCGCAGTTGCGCCACGGAGGGCATTTCTCGGGGAGGGGGAGAATTAGGCAAGGCCGCGGTAGGCCGGTGGTTGCCTCCGGTGAACCCCGAACCAGTGAAAAAGGCCCTGGGATCATCACGGTGGTCTGTACCACGATCGGCACGGACATCGGGGGTATTCTCTGGGGGGGATGAAAGCGATTCAGGGGAGTCACATAGGTTTAAGGAACACCGTTGGTGGGCACCCCTCTTTGAAGGTTATGCGGCCTGGATGGATCGTACGCGATTCCTTATTAGAAGGGAGGATGTAGTTGACTTTTGGTGGGCCAAGGGAGAATTCACCCCTGAACAGCGAGACAGAGAGCTGCAGGAACGGTGGTATAAGATAGAGCACAGGGAGATAGAGCCCATGGGTCCCGACACAATGTCCGATCCTGTGGATCCTGACGAACCCCTGTCATGGATGCTACCTGGGAGGGCAGGTAGGGCTGACCTAATTAGGATCAGTAGAGCGGAACGGGCAATAATGGCGCGATACAAGTCTTCCCACGGGTTGGAGTACCCATATGTCCCTGAACCCCTCATGGAGGAGATAGAAGAGAACAGGGAAAGGTGGCTTAGGGAAACCATCGAGATGTACCTAGTCAATAAGGGGAGTGAAGTTACTGGAAGGAGGGCAGAGGACAGAATAGATCACCTGATGCGAGTGTGGAGTATAGGGAGGAATATACACAAACACAGGGTGACCTATAGGCCCGAGAGGGGACTGCCTAGGCACTATCATGTTACGGTCCTGGACATGGGTGGTAGAGAGGTTAAGAAACCTGACCCGAGCCACTATTATTAGGAGGTACTAAGGCATTTTGCGGGCTCGTGGCTGCTGGTCGGGGCGGGCTTGGCGAGATGTCACTGTGGTCATTTTTTTTTGTATAATGGATAATCTGTGATGTTAACAATTATGTGTTATGTGTTACAGTGCTTCCTGGAAGAAAGTATTTAAATTTAGGTCCCAGCGAGGACGATGGGATTCACCAGGGGGAGAATGTAGCGGTCATGTAAAATGGCTACAGTCATCTCTCCTGCTGACAGTAAGGCCTGGTAAGTTGTGGGCATGCCAGCAGTAATTATGGAGGTTTGCCCTCACACCCTGGTGGGGTGCCCTGTGTATGGATGGGAGTGGTCACATGCTCTGACTCCATGGTTAGTGATGTCAGAGGTGTGTCAGCTTCCAGAGTGTACATAAGGCACAGCACTGTGTCTAAAAGTTAGTTCTATCTGAGTCCAGTTCTAGTAGTCTTGGGAGTTCTATTCAGTCTGGTTCAAGTGCAAGTCCTGAGATGGTTATGTTATAGTAACTGAAGAGAAGACTGTGTCCAGGGACCTGGCACAGGGCAGAGATCCCTGCGGGGATAGGGAATCCCTATTTAAGGAGAACCATACCTTTTATAGGGAAGCACTGACTGAATATGAGTGGCTAGAAAATCTACTGCGAGGGGCAGCTAGCCCACTCAGGCAATAAAGATGTTCTCAATCCAAAACCCTCTCGTGTACATGTGTGGAGTGAATGTACAGAGAGGAGCACCACAGAGGAGTTCCTCGTCAGGACCATCCCCAAGTGACCGAAGGGACCCTGATGAGGTGGAGGCTCTGCACTGGATCTAGGTAGGACTCAGCACACTACCTCAGCTGCCTGTCTGGACGGGTCCTCCCCACACACCATCATGCGGGAGACTCAGGAGTCCTGTTGCCAACAGGTGCACCACCAGACACTACCACACTGTAATGGGGACCGGTTAGACCACAGGGGCCAGTGTGAGATTGGGTGGGTCAGGCCGGGCCAGAAATACCGTTACACATATATTCTTTATATATATATTATTTTTATAAATGAAGTCCCCTTCTATACATGAGAAACATCCAGATAGCTAACTGCCTCTGAATATATCTCACTATCCAATTATGATTGATTAATTTCTTTTACAGCTATTATATCATAATTGATATAATATATATATATATATATATACAACCTGTGTAATACACAGGTAACTATCATCTTGGAGAACAGGGTATTATAGGTTTTGATATACTGATATAGCCCATTGTTTCATTATTATAGTTGTATTGCTGTGTTTTGTTGTTTTGTACAGTATATGTGTTTTGTTTCTCTGTTGCTGTTACACATGCTGAGATTAACATAACACAACCAATGGCAGAAAGGGGGGCGATAGACAGCACTCTGACTAAGAAAATAAGAAAGGTTGCAGGGTCCACGGAACAGGAGGGGACCCTTATTCCCCTCACAAGTACTAACAAACCTAAGGCAGTACCAGCACTCTCTGTCTCACAGCTGAAGTATTCCAGTGTAGTGAAAATGAACAATTTTAATGACACTAGCAATAAACTGAAATGATAGCAACAATAGCCAATGTGCCAATGAGAAAATTAATGTCACCATGGGAAAAGTCATAACATAAGGGGTAAAGGGGAAATAAGGAGAAGGGGAAAACAAACACATGAAACAAAATAAAAAAATCACAGATGGAAAAAGGAAAGCAAACTAGGGGGGCAACGTTTCGAGGGGTGGCCTCTTCATCTGGCCCATTCCCCTGGTCCCAAAGGGTCCAAGAGGTACTTCCCTAAGCCTTCCCTCCCCACTGTTAACTGTTTAGATATCTGATATCTGCATACGAACTTTGTCCTGTTTATAGCTTATGACCTATAGCTTTTTTCAGCAGAGTGTGGGAATATCTGGTAGTGGGGAGGGAAGGCTTAGGAAAGTACCTCTGGGACCCTTTCGGACCAGGGGAATGGGCCAGATGAAGAGGCCACCCCTCGAAACGTCGCCCCCCTAGTTTGCTTTCCTTTTTCCATATTGTGTTTTTTTCCTTTTGTTTCATGTGTTTGTTTTCCCCTTCTCCTTATTTCCCCTTTACCCCTTATGTTATGACTTTTCCCATGGTGACATTAATTTTCTCATTGGCACATTGGCTATTGTTGCTATAATTTCAGTTTATTGCTAGTGTCATTAAATTTGTTCATTTTCACTACACTGGTATTCTTCAGTATCTTTAGCTGTGAGACAGAGAGTGCTGGTACTGCCTTAGGTTTGATAACACAACCAATGTTCTAGCACTCTCAAATTTAAGCAAAACCGTAAACCAAAGTAAATGCCAAACTGATAATTTTTAATGCAAGCACATGACAATACTAAACTTGGAGAAATGTCACACAAGCAGGTAATGTGTCAGTGGACCCTAAAAATTAATGTAGGGAAAACAGGGACAGGGGGTGCACAAAACAAAAAATAGGATGGGAGATGGGGAAAAAAAGGAAGGTAGGGGGCCCCTTAGTCTTGTCCCGTCTTAGCTGTTGTTATTGTTATGTTGTTTATGCAGCAGTACACACTATGATTGTCCCTTATGTTTAATTCCACATGTCTTGAGGAAACTTCTTCGTGGATTATTCAAATGGATCCGGGTGTTCCAGATTGGAGTTCTGTAATAAGGTTTTCATATTACCTTATATTTGCATTTATTGCACTTTTTGTGGCGCCGGTTTGTATTTTTTATATATATGTTTCCCTGATCTTGTCCAGTCAGTTTTTTATCAGGCAGCCTTGCTTATATGTATAAGTACTCTGCACACTTATATTGTTTGTAAGCAGTAGCGCTTTCAACACTTTACTCTTTGTTGTAAGGCAGTATGGAGTGATTCTTTTAAAGAGTCGCTGTCGCCTACTTTGCTTCAAATGGTTTTAAGGTGGTAATATTTAAAAGAATGACACAAAATCTAGGGTGCTTACCAACCTTTATTATACAAATACCTAAACTAGAAATAGAGACATTTTCAGGGACAAAATGTGTTATATTAGAATAGAAAAAAATATGTTAAAAAGCCCGCAGTTAAAATGAGAGCAACCATGAAGAGGTATTTGAGCAACTGGTACACCCCAAATTACCATCCAAGATCAGAGATGTTTCATGACTTTTGTTTAATGGTCAACTTACAGTAGTCAGGCAAAACTTCAAATATAGACACAGTGACGACATGAACGGTGTAAGGTAGACCTGAACAAGTGTAGTTAAAACCGTGGAAACATTTTTTCAAGCGTGTGCATTCTCCATAGCATAGAAACTGATTAAATTATTAGGCTAATAGTGTATCATTCATGGGTTTTTAGAACATCTTTGAAACATTTCAGCTTTCATTAGACGCAGTAGTGTGGTGGTAACAGAATATCGAGATAAAGGAATCAGAGATGTTGGATAAATGTATATGACTTCATGGATTTTTTCTTGTTATAAATAATTTGGTATTCATTGCTTTATCTTTTGTGTTGTTTTGAACATCTCAAATACTTGTAATATACATTTGTTTAATCTTTATTGGCTTTATGTTAAAGACAGTGTAAGTGTAAAGAAAGCACATGATTGATAAACATTTCCCTATTCAGAGGCCGCTAAGAAATGCAATTTATAATTCATTGTCAAAGAAACAAAACCAGCAAAACAACCCATTGCTATTAGCATGGTTAGATTTATTGGAAGATTGAACCAGGAAGAAACCAATCACATTATATTTGATGAGCCTAAATATCACATTGCACTGTATATGTGACTGCATAGGATTATACCACAAGCCATACTTTAATGTTTATACAGTTACATTATATTATTGTATTATATTTTTGACATATATACTCTGAAGAGCTTGCTCTTTATAAAGTGAAGTACATTTTATTTGAGGAAGAAAACTAGACTGTTAAATGCTTTAGAAAAAGGTTGCCTTTTGTCCGGCGATGCACGATCGCACCATTCAATACTAACATAAGTCTTTACGAGCAAATCTTTTGCATATTTTAGCGGAATGCGTCAGAATTCCATTTGTAGCTATTGCGGAGCAGGAACATTCCAACATTCTCTCATGTTCCGGTACTGAATAACGGTTTGTCACATCCTATTGAAATGCTACAGCTCATTCTGTGAGGCCAACTTATGTAAGACCTTTGCTGCCAGGCAAGCCAATAATACAGGCTCTTCAACAGTAGGCCCGTGAAGGGCCTTGATGTGGCCCTTCATCTGTCTGCCCATGCTAATTTCATTCTAGTTGCTTAGGCAGTAAAGCGCAATTTTTTTACACTGAAACTCACTTGTAGGTTAAAATAATGTAAATATATGGAATATGTTATACATGTTTCCAACATGTTCAAGTATATAATATATACTGTAAGTCTTTAAATATATCTAAAATGACATTACAATAGGCTTGTTGTCCTTTATTTTTTGCTATAACGTGATGCATTGCAGACCCGCTGGCAGTGAGTGGGTTAACCCTTCCCTTGGCAGAACACATTCAAATCGGAATACAATTAATCTCTTTCCACATTCCTTGCAAATAGGCATAAAGTGTGTCTGGTGGTATACGTCAAAGACAGAGAAGACTTTTTCCCTGCTCGCCAATAAAAGGCTAAAAGATAATGAGAGCATTGAGTGCTGTACCCCAGCGTAATGACATGCGGGAGAGGTGGTCAGTCACAGAATGTCACAAGAGATGCCATTCCAATCTTTATATACAACAGACCTTGTTCTTCGTGATCAAGAAAAGCAGAAGTTGCCTTTGGAAAAGAAAGCAAAATTTGGCTTGGCAAGAGGTGATTCGGGCTGAGGGCAGCTTGAGATGGTTGTGGCGGGTACAGTTAGAAGCTTGGACACTGTGAGCCAGATTGTGAAGAGGACAAGGCACAATATTGTTACTCAACCATAGATGTGCTGTTGTCATCTGCACTGGTGTGAGCCCAGTATGTGGAGCATAACTCTGCTACTGTATGTGGGGTTATCCACTTATCCAGCCTCAGTCTGTTCCATAATGCGTCTGTGCTGCCTTTGTGAATGACACTGTACAGCTAACCTGGAATCTGTGATTGCTTCTTAACTTCATAGCCAAATACAGGGAAAGAGACTTTCATCCGAGGTATACAAAATCCATATTGTAAATCTGACAAGCGTGTGCGTATCAGGATAGCAATGTGTTGCAAGTCCACGTGGCAACACAGCAATAGCAGTGCAGTCACAGACATTTGCTGCAAACTGAAACCCACACTGCACTGTCGCCGTAAAATGTAATCTATAAAGGATCTACTATCATTGGTATTATGTATCAAACATTCTGAGATAGGGTTTCAAAGGTATGTATATATTTATATCTTTATTTATATAGCGCCAAAAGTGTACTCAGCGCTTCACAAAGAATACAGTACAGGGAATTATAATAATACAATAAGCCCAGCAAGGTCAGACAATAGGAAAGGAAATCCCTGCCCCGAAGAGCTTACAATCTAAGTGGTATGATGGGAAACACAGAGACAGCAGGTGAAGGAATACATGCAGTGGATGGCAGTGCAGGTCCAGAATGGTTGGTAGGAGTGACTGGGTGTGGGACAATAGCCATGAGTGCAGGCTATTGGGATGCTTGATTTGTGAGGTGAGTTTTAAGGTTAGTTAGTATTAAATTAGTTGGGTTAACACCATTAGCAGTAAAAATGCAATCTGTTTCTATTTTTTCAACATTATAGATTGGTAAATTAATGAGAACGAAATCAGGATGAAGGTCTGTAAGGGGCGAAACCTTGGAATCTTTAAGTATGTGTAAATAAATGATGAGATTTTGATACTTGACGTTTGGTGTCAGGAAACCTCCCTACTCATGCTATGTGATATTGACAGGAGCCTCCTTGTCTTTTCTGGAGCACCCAGTAATCTCTTTTATGTTGTTTATGCTGGTGTGCCAGACCTACCTTTTTCTATTACTGCATTGAATGCATGTGTAGCCTAATTGTGGACACGACAGTGTCAGTACTGAAACTTGTTCAGGATTCAGACCTGGGTGCGATGCGGAATCACTATACTCCAACTTAACCATTTGAAGGTTTAATACAATAATAACAACAGTTCTCTCACATCCACACACACTCTGCAGTTCCGCACTCGTACAGCCTGCAAAGGGGGGTGGGGTAGAAACGAGAAGGTGGGAGTTGTGTGACTTTTTACTATGACTTGTGTGTTTTACGAAATGTTTTAAGGATTTTGTGAAGGCCAAAGCTAATGCTCTAGCTGTATCAGAGCCCCAATGAGCCTGTGTACATACAGATGTAGTAAGACTTCCTGTGCGCGTTACAGCTGCTGCTCCACGGTCCCATACTCGCAGCCCTGGTGAATTAACTCTGCGGGGGCCTGATCCAGATGCATGGATCCCCGCAGCACGATCGCGGCAGACACTGTCCCCAGCTTCGCAGACTATTACTTTTTCAGCCACGGTACTGGAGACAGTACTTCTTACTACATCTATACATGTAGCCATTGTTATTCCATCCGTTAACGTGTATTAAGGCACTAAATTTAGCCATTTGATGTGCAAATTGCACCATTTTTCATCTCATTGCCATATTTAATTTAGAGGATACATAAATTGCAAATCGCAAGATAACACATTTCTCCCACCAGCGGTAATGTGTTATTGTGCCATAATGGGTGCACTAACGCTGGCTAACTATATATGCATTATTGTCTGTTATAGCCCTATAATGGGCGTCAATCTCTTTCCCCCTGTGGGCCCCTGATATCCTAGTCTGACACTGTTAATTATGAAAGCATATTAAAGAAAGGTACAAATCACTGTATAGAGCTTAGAAAAATGAATTGGAAGATAGTAATATTATTTTTTTTCCCAAAGATCTTTAAGGATTGAATATATATATATTTAAAAACACACCCTCTCCTCCTTCTCTGCCACTCCTCTCACCTAACACGTACCATTCTGTACACAACCCTGAATTCACTATAGTAACAAAAACAATGCCCAGACTTGTTTATATCAACACACTTGTTTACCAAATACAGTTTAATCTGCTTGATCGTGTACAGGCACAAAATAGCTGTATGGAAAAATATTTCCAGTGTTATTAAGAGAATGATCGTGGCCTTTTTACTGCATTAAACAGTGCAACATGGTTAGAAATCGTAAATCTGAATGTTTTCCATAGATGGAAAATGAGTCAGTGCAGCTAACCCCAGATAAATATCCCTATAATTCTTTATTGGAACAGGATGTCTCTGATCAAAAGAAAGATCTGGTTTCTCTACAGGGAAATGATGGGATAAAAGAGAGGTGACAGAAGAAATGACTGTCATGTATTGTGACAATTACAGCGTTACATGCAATACATCCAACCAAAATGTAAGTTTATCTTTAAGTAAGCTCCACTTCAAATTTTCATGAAAAATAAATCTCATAAAAGATAGTGGTAGCATCTCTTTCATATTAAGATACATTGATTATCCTACAGTACAGGCATACCCCACTTTAAGGACACTCACTTTAAGTACACTCGCGAGTAAGTACATCTCGCTCAATAGGCAAATGGCAGCTCACGCATGCGCCTGTCAGCGCGCCCTGAACAGCAATACCGGCTCCCTACCTGTACCAAAGCTGTGCGCAAGCGGGGAGACTATAGAGCCTGTTACAAATGCGTTATTTACATCAGTTATACACGTATATGACGATTGCAGTACAGTACATGCATTAATATGTGGGGAAAAGGTAGTGCTTCACTTTAAGTACATTTTCGCTTTACATACATGCTCTGGACCCATTGCGTACGTTAATGCGGGGTATGCCTGTATAATTATTTACTATATTGGCTGGAAATTTACATTTTCAACCCTAATACTAGAGAATCCATCCCTAAAAAATAGATAAAGCCATTTGAACCTATTTTAAAAAAAAGGGATATCCTATTTAAAAAAAAAAAAAAAAAAATCAAAGAGAAATCAGCATCCGTCTAAAAATGTATTCCCTTGTCTTTTAAAAAAAAAGAACTGAAACTGTAGGTGTGTGAATAGAGAAGTTGTCTGCACCACTAAGTGCAATAAAGTCTGACCACCACATGCAGTAGCTGGTAACCCAAGATGGATGTGGACCAAGTGTTCCTTAATTCATACTTCATTCAGGTCAGCATTATGGGATCTGTGTATCAATGCAAAACTGCTGCGGTTGTGGGGTCAGAACTGCACCATAAACAATCCTAATGAAACAAATAGAATGTGTTCTTCGTGGTAAATATGGAGCAGTTCAACGTTCTAGAAGCCGTTTTGGTCCAGGAGAAGTGTAGATATGTTGTAACATTGCAGGTCAACGACATTTTACAGGACGAACATGAGTGTTCTTCATACCAGTAGATTAAATGGTAGCTTTTACAACCGCATAGGGTACACATAAATATAGTGCAATATTTCCCCCCCACCCCCCCAAATTGCACTTGTTTTGATTAATTTATTGCTGGATCTTTTTATATTTTTCTTATCTGACTGATATTTCATTTAAAACAAAAACATTTTTGTAAGACATTTATAAGACCATTCTTTAAGTGCATTCTATAAGCCTATTTCTCTTTTGATTGTTTGAGTAAGTAAATGGTGCTAAGCCATAGGACCGGTTCAAGCGCACGGGCGTTAAATGTAACCAACTTTGCCAAAATGTCTATATACAAAGGGCTAGGTGACATTAAGTTTTAATGCTTGGCAATTTTTTTAGGCAAAGCATGTCGATTTATGCGAAAATTCCTTCAAAATCAATGGCAAATGGCATCAGGTTCGCGAAGTTAACAAAATTGTATGCAAGTGAGATTAATATCGTTACCAATATATGAATAAATATTTCTTCATTCATACAGCAGTTACTCCAAAAAGATATCATCCCACACCTATTTCTTATTAATGCCACATCTTAACACAGCTATATCGACCTTTGGTGGATCTAGCCCCTTAATAGGGGGCTACTTTAAAAAAAATGAATCTACAGTTATGATTTATTTGAAAGATTACACGGTTTTGGTGATTTTAAACAATTATCACTGACCTACCTGTGATTTTCTAAAGACTAGAATCTCCTGGATTAATCAGGACATTATGAGTGCTGAGGTTTAATACTGTGCTCGTGAACGTAAAACCAGCAGTCATGATTTTGGGACACTTCCCATCTCAGGATACATTTAAAAATAGAACTAAAATAAATACATACAAAAAAAACCACACAGTACTGTATCAGTATTTGTCTAGTGTCAAACTTTAAAAATTACGTTTCATTCGTTTTTTTTACAGAGTACAATGTCTTTGACTAATAATTAAGGATAAGCAGTGACTAGTGACTGCATAATAGGACAAATAGGAGAAGGACTTACTGACTAATAAAAGGGAAGTCTATAAATTTGACAAAGGTTGAACTTGATTGACATATGTCACTTTTCATCATCATCTACTACAGTATGTGACTATGTAACAGCGGCTGGAGTGTTTAATAAGTAAGGACTTCTGATAGTTGCCCTGCTCTGCAATTAGGGGGATAGCTTCCTTTTTTTGCCAAAGAAACCTGTTTTTCAATGCATTGCAGGCGACTCAGGCAGCGAAACGGTTAAGTCAACATGGAGGGTTTTGCAAGAATAAGAGGCAAGAGGGTATTCTAAAACACACTTTGTATACTGAAATGTTTCCAGCATATACAATATCAATCAGGAGTTGTGTCATCAGCAGCAGACCAAGTAAACAAGCAGTTGTTGGTGTAATCTATGCAAGATAAGAGTATGACATGGAACTTAACAGTATAATATTTTCCCCTTGAATGTTTGCTCTTCTTGGCGAAGCTCTGAGATATTAGACCACATCATCGTAAGAGTTCTATCTGCGTAAGCCACGGTTTTTACTAATTGATTTTAAAATAAATATTTGCCGTTTCATGAAGCACTTCTATTTGGGAAGTAGTGTTTAAAGGTGTAGTCCCTGTTAGTTGCAAAAAAACCACTAACAACTTAACAATGTAGTAGTCTTCCTTAAACAAATGCAATCATGCTTAAAGTAAAAAAAAATCCTGTTTTGATTTCTTTGGCGATTAGGAAGAATTGTCTTTTTCGTCTGGGCCTTTGAATGGGGGAGTGTGGGGTTCATCTCCGGAGAAACCCTGCATCTCACCCATGTAAAACCGACGGATTGCTCTTTTAAAAGTCAATGCGTAGGTGACATTACCCGATATTCAGGTCACATATATCTTTTATATATTATTATTATTGTTTATTTGTGAAGTGCCAACATATTCCGCAGCGCAGTACAATGGGGTACAGAGGTATGTATATTACATAAACATGATCTGTCGTCTAAATCAGGGGGGCGCAAACTTTTTTCCCTGTGCCCCCCTGCCGGCGGTCACCTCACCCCCACTTACCTCGGCTCCGGCATCATGACGTCACGTTGCCATAGCAACGTGATGTCACATGACCCGCGTTGCCATGGCGACGCGTGTGGAGCCAAGGTAAGTAAAGGATTACAGAGGCCCTGCAGCTCCCCTGGCACTTAATTTAAGTGCCTTCGGGAAGCGCGCGGGGCCTCTGTAAACCCCGCGCCCCCCCCCCCCCGCCCCCCAGTTTGCGCACCGCTGGTCTAAATTGACAAAAATAGAAAAGTATCTGTCAACTAAATTTAGCATAGGTTGAACTTGATGGACATATGTCTTTTTTCAACCTCGTACTATGTACCTATAAACAGTAACATACAGGTGAAGAGGTCATAAAGGCATTGTTCGTGAGAGTTTACAATCTACTGCCTCTTTGTATCTGTTTGTGCATGAAAAGTGATTCATTTCTGGCAACATTTTGAGCAATTTGGGTATTAATGAAAATTTGTCAAAAAAACTTTAGAGAAATTAGCAAAATGTTTAACAAATAAAAACATCACTGTGAGCACATTCACATATCTCAGACAGGTCTGCCACACTGCTTTCCCCCATTATCGCTTAGCACAGAATGCTTCCACTGCAGCATGGGATTCTGGGAAATGACATCCAAATGAGCACACACTCACCGTGTCACAAAAATGTCTGCATACCACATTTGAAGACATTGACACATCTCTATTCTTGTATTGCTCATTCTAACCAGTTTAAAGGACCGGGCCTTCCTAGGGCCACTTCTTTTTATGAAGCAGGGGGTTCTGAACCGTGTTAGCTTGCACACCGGGGAAGTACCTCCATCGGTGCTGCTGGTTATTTCCTAGTGCCTAAATCTGCCGTGGCACGCAGGCCAATAGGGATAGTTAAAGCTCTATTTTGTTTCACCTGCAGGGGATGGTACCGGGGGCACTTTTGGGGGTACGTATCTTTGGGAGCAGGGGGTCTCCAGTGCTGAAATTACCACGGTTCAGCTGAGAGGACCCCTGCTTCCCACCTATAATAAAAATGAAATAAGAACTGAGTAGGCAGAACTGCCCCTTTATCTACACAGGAGCCCTTCGCCGACATGCTTGTATAAAATAAAGATGTTTTTGCCAATGTGTGTTTGGGATTTTATTTTTATTGTTTCTACAGCAAATCCCTTTCTTTTTATTTATCTTGTTACAATCCAAATTTCCGCTTTGTCTGCATTTTGTTCTGACAGAAACTTTTTCTTCTAAATTCTAAAAGTAATGAAAATAAGATCGGTATGATTAGGTATTTATTTTATGGCTGTTAATGAGTAAAGTCAAATAATAATAATAATAATAATAATAATAAAAATAAAAAAAACAGTGTATATATCGCTGAGTGATTTTAAAGCACCAATCCCAGCTGCTTTTTGTTTTAGTTCTTTTAAAGCAGCAATACTACACCCCCCTTTGTCTCCTTAATTTTTCTTATTTTAAAAAGTGAAGCATGTGACAATGTATAATTCTACATTCTTACCTAAGCTGGCAATCGTTTGATGCTGCTGTTATAAATCTGTCGGCATCCTGATTGTGTGACTAACATACAGTAATGGCTGCTTTAGTCAGTTTAACTCAGCAGCTACAATGTATCCTGATATTACAAAGGCAACATTATCTATTGTTACAGTTTATAGCTTCACCTGCTGGAAACATTGGCAACAAATGACAGCAATCCGGAAAGTGTTATTACAAAGATCTTGCACTACTTGGGAAGTGTGCTAAAACTTACTATAGAAATCAAAGGATTATATATATATATATATAGGCAGTATTACCTAATACTACAGAACTGATTTATATATAGATTAAAACTAAACATAAGATTTCTTTAAACCTTACCTCAAATGTATCTTTCCTGAAGCTGAACAGGGACCCCCTGGTTACACAGATATATGTAGTTTTTATGAGCCGGTTTTCACACAAAGGATAACTATAAATATGGCCGCCATGGTCACCAATAGAAAGCTGCCCAATGATGGCAGTTTCCTATTGGCCCACTGCATTGATCCCCAGGGGTAAAGGTGGGCATATTGTTTCCCCAGAGAAAAATAAGAACAAAAGATGTGTAGCTGAGACTGCTGCTTTACAATCCCTCATGTTTATGGGTCTCCTTTGGGTAATTGGTACATTTTTGGCCCAAATTTGACACCTGTAATTATTTTGTATTTATTTGTTACAGTTAGACTTGGGAGGGGTTTGATTTCCTCTGGCTGCTCCCTTTATGGGATGTAACTGTATGATCAGCAAGTGCTAGCTCACCTCCCATTAATGTTATTGGCTCTCTGATAAGCACACAGTGGGATAAGGGTGAAGAAAAGTCTTGATTGACAAATACTAAATACTTCCCCATTCAGGGAGGCCTAAGAAATTCAACGGGCTGACTATGTGAGATTGTACACTTACTAGTGTTCCCATTTTGAGTGAATAGATTTTGAGAGACTACTGATTTTACTCTTTTCAATGAATACTGGTTAGTTTAGGGCAGGCAATCTGTGGCTCCCGAGCCGCATGTGACTCTTTCCACACCAACATGCCGCTCTCCTCCGCCCGCAGTTTGCTGCTCCCCAGCTGCTGCCTCTCTCCCTCACTGTCCTGCCGGTGGCTGCGGGGGGCCCCGACCGGCGGTAGTCAGGCCTCTTGTTGCCGCCGGGCATCTCCCCAGCTGCTGCCCTGTCCCACACCGGGCCTCTCTAATGCAACTTCCAGCGCACGTCGATGTCGCAGATAGGCCCGGTGTAGGACAGTGCAGGAGGCCGGACAGAAGCTGGGGAGATGCCTGGTGGCAACAAGAGGCCTGACCAGCTCCGGCCAGCCACCCCCTTCCGCCCCCCCCCCAACCCACAAACACAGCCAACCGGCAGGACAGTGAGTGAGAGAGGCAGGATCAAGGTAAGTGTATGTGTATATGTATATACAGTGGTCGACAAATCACCAAAAAATCTACTCGCTGAACACAAAAATCTACTCGCCACCTAGTAACACACGTGTGCTGCTTGGGCCAATAGGAGCTCGCCACGATGTTAAATCCACTCGCCCGGGGCGTGCAAATGTATAGGTTTGTCGAACACTGTGTATATATATATATATATATATATATATATATATATATATACACAAATCATGAATATCTGGCACTCCTGTAGTGATATAATGACCTGGTGCTTATGTCATAAAAAAATAATAAAGCATACATTACCAGCAAAGGTAAGGAGACAACAGCACTCAGAAGGTATAAGCAGCTATAAACTGTATTAAAGAAACTTGCACATAGATCCAACGTTTCGGTCCGCTGAACGGGACCTTCCTCAGGGGGGCATATATATATGCTCATTTGCATGTCATTTCCCAGAATCCCTTGCTGCAGTGGAAGTGCTGTATGCTGGCTGATAATGGGGAAAGGCAGGGTTGCAGACCTGCCTGAGACATGCAGATGAGCATACAGTTGTATTTGCATATTTGCTTTCCTGTGGAGGGTTTTTGTCACTTTTTTTACTCACCATAACTTAACTCAGTATTATGGTTTAGCCTATCCCATAGCCTCTCTTGCATTCCCAGTAAAATCAACCCCACACTGATGAGACCCATCAAGGTCGAAACAGCTGTCTGTGGGTGGTTTTCTGGGTATGCACCTTAACCCTGGCTGTGCTTAAAGCTGTGACCATGCAGCAAGCTTAAGCCTATAGGGAACCATGTTAAAAATGGTTTTTGAGGCAAAAGGTGACACTGTGCTCATTTGCATGTCATTTCCCAGAATCCCTTGCTGCAGTGGAAGTGCTGTATGCTGGGTGATAATGGGGAAAGGCGGGGTTGCAGACCTGCCTAAGACATGCAGATGAGCATACAGTTGTATTTGCATATATATATATATATATATATATATATATATATATATATATATATATATATATATATATATATACAGTGTTCGACAAACCTATACATTTGCTCGCCCCGGGCGAGTGGATTTTTACCCCCGGGCGAGTAAATATTGGCCCAAGCAGCACACGTTTGGTACTAGGTGGCGAGTAGATTTTTTTGTGTGGCGAGTAGATTTTTTGGTGATTTGTCAACCACTGTATGTATATATATATATATATATATATATATATATATATATATATGTAGAAGATTGACCTATGCGCAAATAAGACAGGGAAGAGAAACACAAAAAGGAATCATAGGGCAGTATATCTGGTTATAATCAGACTATATAAAGGTAAGGGATGCGCTTACACAGGTAAGTTGATTCAAAGCATTTAGTCCTCTATGGGACTCACGAGCACAGCTACTGCAGCTCTTCTCCTGGCCATCTTCCTAGTATTTGTCCACGGGACCTCAGCAGCGGCTGCAGCCTTCACGGATGGTCTTTTGAAACCATTTGTCTCTGTGGATGGATCTCACAAGGGGGGGGGGGGTGGGAAGGGAATACAAGGAGGAACAAATTTGTTTTCCCTTCCCACCCCCCCTTGTGAGATCCATCCACAGAGACAAGTGGTTTCAAAAGACCATCCGTGAAGGCTGCAGCCGCTGCTGAGGTCCCGTGGACAAATACTAGGAAGATCCAGAGGCCAAGGAGAAGAGCTGCAGTAGCTGTGCTCGTGAGTCCCATAGAGGACTAAATGCTTTGAATCAACTTACCTGTGTAAGCGCATCCCTTACCTTTATATAGTCTGATTATAACCAGATATACTGCCCTATGATTCCTTTTTGTGTTTCTCTTCCCTGTCTTATTTGCGCCTAGGTCAATCTTCTACAAATCTTCAAGGCGGCGATTGTGGAGCCGCAGACCTAATCTGGCTGAAGTTTGTAGGGATAGTTGTATTCCAGGGTATGTACCTCATTTAAAGATTGTATTGGCCTAACAGGTGGTGTGTATATTATCCTCCGCTTAAACACATTGTATAGATCTGCGCTGTATGTTTCTTGTCTGTATATATATATATATATATATATATATATATATATATATATATATATATATATATATATATATAATCCAATGCACAGCCGTCACACCATTTGCAAGTAAATAAGTTTTGGTGCTTATCCCATAAAGCAATAACAGACCATACGATACCGGTTGCAACACAACATCAAGGGACAGCACGCAGGTAAGTAAATCATAAATTTTCTATATTTGTCTTCTATCAAATATAGAAAAATTATGATTTACTTACCTGCGTGCTGTCCCTTGATGTCGTGTTGCAACTGGTATCGTATGGTCTATATATATATATATTTTTATATATATATATATATATATAAATACAGCCCTCGACAAATCCGCGTGCCCGGTTGCAACAGGCGACTGGATTTTGCCCGCTGGCGATCCGTCATGGCCGCCCAAGCAGAGCATGTGGTTCTCTATCAATTCCCCTGCTCGCGCCGAAAAAAAAAAATCCACATACCTGATTGGTCTGCCGCGTGTTGGCATGCTGCCAGGATTTGTTTGGGGGCACACAGCCAGGCTCTATATGAGCTCGTGCAGTGTAACCCGCCCTTCATTTTCGATCCTGCACGGAGCAAGTAAGTAGTGCCCCTTGCCTCCCATGCCCCCTCCCCCCCCTTACCTCCGATCCCCCCTTACCTCCCATGCCTCCCATGCACCCATCTTACCTCCCATGCCCCCCCTTGCCTCCAATGCCTCCCTTACCCCCCATGCTGCCCCCATGCCTCCCCCTTACCTCCCATGCCTCCCATGCACCCATCTTACTTCCCATACCCCCCTTGCCTCCAATGCCTCCCTTACCCCCCATGCTGCCCCCATGCCTCCCCCTTACCTCCGATTCCCCCTTACCTCCCATGCCCCCCCCTTACCTCCTATGCCTCCCATGCCCCCCTTACCTCCCATGCCTCCCATGCCCCCTCTTACCTCCCATGTCCCCCCTTACCTCCCATGCTGCCCCCTGCCTCCCATGCACCCCCTTATCTACCATTCCCCCCTTACCTCCCATGCCTCCCTTACCTCCCATGCTGCCCCCATGCCTCCCTTACCTCCCATGCTGCCCCCTTACCTCCCATGCCCCCCCTTACCTCCCATTGCCCTGCCTTACCTCCCATGAAGGGTGGGCATGCAGTTCATTGTAGCACTGGAGTATAAAGCAATAAAGCAATTAGTACTTTGGTTTAGCCCAATAATTAATCTTACCCTTACTTTGTATTGCAATAAATGATTTAAAGGTACATCACATGATACCTAAAGCAGCATTTATTTCTCAGTGCCAAGACACTAAACCCGCTAGAATCCCCATTCTAATTCACTTATACTTTGCAAGCTTCTCCGCTACTGTTTTGTGTGTGGGAGAGTGTGTGTGTGTGTGTGTGTGTGTGAGTGTGTGTGCGTGGAAGAGTGTGTGGGAGTGTGTGTGTGGTGGGGGGAGTGTGTGTGGGGGGGAGGGAGAGTGTGTGTGCGCATGCAAGAGGGAGGGTGAGGGGGGTGATAGGGGAGAGGTGGGCGATGGTTGGGGTTCACCCGAATTGCAAAATATCATTCTTGTGTTCCCTAACCAAAAAAACGTTGAAAACCGCTGCTCTAACTGATTCCGTTCTGAGCTCACAAGGACTCACATGTGGTACTTCACATAACTCCTTTTGAAAACCCCATAATAGGCTTCTATAAATTCAAACAAGTAGCCAGCGGTCTACACATAATAATGTAATGAGGCTTTAAAACAATTTCTAACCTGCTTTGTTCCAGATCTGACTAGAAAGCTTCAAACAGGATACCTCGGAATCCCCCCTAACTCAGAAAACAGGTAGGGAGCACCTGCAATCGTGTGTATTTGCTGAGAGTAACGCTTTAATCTTCTCTTGGGATTGTTAACAATCACTTATATTCGCAAACCTGAATCCATTTGGTCAATGTGAAAAAGCACAAGAGTTTCCCATTAATCAAGAATCAGCTTCACTGCGGATCAGCGCACACACACACACACACACACACACACACACACACACACACACACACACACACGCACCTCCCTAAATTAGATTTATTAACATTAGTAAAGAGGCGTCAAATAGAGGAGATATGATAAATAGGTAAACATAGGAAGGGAGCCTGGGAGTAATCTGATTGCCAATTCTTTGAGTCAGGAAGGAATTAATTTTTCCCCTTATGAGATATCATTGGATAATGTGTCACTGGGGTTTTTTTTTGCCTTCTTATAGATCAGTATTCTGTAAGTAGAATATAGGATAAGGTATGTCGACTAAATTTGTCATTGGTTAAACTTGATGTATGCATGTCATTTTCAAATCTCATCTACTATGTACTATGTAACAAGGACTAATTGTAGTAAAGTATAAATGTAATACAATAAATAAACTGTTATGTCAAAAACAAATGTTATTAGTTCTTACTAGGATTTTTTTTTAAAGTGGGGGCGGGGCTAGGGGCGAGTAGATTTTTGGGTTCGGCGAGTAGATTTTTGGGTGATTTGTCAAGCCCTGTTATATATATATATATTAATATATATATTTGGTGGGGTAGTGTGTGTGTATTTGGGGTGGGGGGTAGTTTGTGTGTTTTTGGGGAGGGTAGTGTGTGTGTGTGTATGTATTTGGGGGGTAGTGTGTGTGTATTTTGGGGGGAAGGGTCTGTGTCTATATTTGGGGGGTAGTGTATGTTTGAGTATTTGGGGGGTATTCTGCAGGTGTGTATTTGGGGGAGGTGGGGTGCGTGTGTATTTGGGGGGGTAGTGTGTGTGTGTGTGAGTGTATTTGGGGGGTAGTGTGTGCGTGTGTATTGCGGGGTAGTGTATGTGGTGTATTTGGGGGTAGTTTATGTGTATTTGGGGGGGTAGTATATTTTGGGGGAGTGTATGAGTATTTGGGGGGGTAGTGTATTTGCAGCGGAGGGGTGTATGTATATATGTATGTATGTATGTATGCATTGTGTATTTGTAAATGACAAACTGTTTTGCACAGAAAAACAATGGAAAAAAAACTAAATAAGGGGACTTATAATTGTGAGGTGCATTTTATTCCCCCACATACTTTTTCCTTTCCATAATTCTGATTAAAGTAACTTTGTTGTATATAAATGCTTATACAGTATATACCTATTAGTGTGTGTACAGTATATGTATGTGTTTGTGGGGGTTTATCAATATGTTTTGATTCAGAATTGCACCACTTTTGCCTTGAAATACAGACCCCCATATCTACTCTTCTCCACAAATTGGAGCAGTGCATCTAGATCAGTGGTTCCCATCCTCTTTTTGGTTAAGGAACTCCAAGTGTTATTCTGAGGAACCCACAACAATCGCTAATAGCGAAACTGAGATCAGATCCATTGTAAATTGTTCTCCAATTGGTACAATTTTCAAATGACCAGAAAATTGCAGGGATCCGTTTAGGGATGCCCGGGGAACCTAAGGCTTCCAAGGAACCCTGGTTGAAAATCACTGATCTAGATACACTTTTACAGTATCTACGTGAATACGTAGACCCAGGTTCATCTAGCGGTGAAGTTGTTAGAGATGTTGGAGTCTGGAAGGAATGTAATATTTCCCCTCATGTGATATCGTTGGATGATATTTCACTGAGGTTTTTTGTTTCCTTTCCTGTGGATCAATATACTGTAAATACAAATATAGGAAACAGTATCTGTCGTCTAAATTTAGCATACTATAGGTTGAACATGATGGACGTACAGTATGTCGTTTTTCAACCTCATCTACTATGTAACTATGCAACTATGTAACTATATCAACCAGTGAGGATGACACCAAATCAGTAAGATTTGCTGAAAAGCAGTGAGCGTTGATGGATCTGCTTTTCTACAACAACTCATTGCAGGACCATCTGCTGGCAAAGAGGATAAAAAAAAAAAAAAGGATCACGTTTCTTTCTTCACAGTTTATAGTAAATGTGTTTCCCGTACTGTACATAACAGGGCATCACAGAGGTTGGCCATCCCATCCGCATCAACGCACTTTTCCTCCAGGCACTTTACAGTACATCTCCCCCACCCCCCCTTCTATTTTCCTCCCTCTCCCCCCTCCTCCCTGACATCTTCGCGTGATCAGAGCACAGCTATCTTCTTAACATGTAGGCGGGAGCTGGCACTAAGCCATGTTAATACTGCTGTAATCCAGCCTCTCATTTCTTTTTTTTCTCTCTCTCTCTTTTTTTTATTCTTTATTTCTTCTTCTTCTTTTTTTTTTTTTTTACACAGTGCCCTTCTCTCTGAACAGTGGAATCCCATTTAGAAACACCAGAGGGAAAACAGACCCCTGGCTGACCAAACCCTCCCTGTCACGCAAACCCAGCCCTCTGTCAATCTTTTCTTCTGCCTGACAGAGCCCTGGCACTGGTTCAAACCATTGCGTGCGAGCAACGAAGCCACATTACCCGACCAGGAATTTCATAATAACAACAGCTGTTAAATATTGATGACTCCTGGCAAGCTCTCAATGCACTTGGTGAAGGTTAAGCCCGTGTGTAATGGAATCTAATTCCTCATTATATATTGTATCGGCTATCCGGAACTTGCTTTTTTAGGCATCCGAAATTCAAAAGCAACAATCAAAAAGAAAGAAAGAAAAAAAAAATAAACTAATTGAGGACTGGATCTGGAAAGGGTTAAGGGTGTGGAAGGAGAAAGATAAATAAGCTATTGAAAAAAAAGGTAGAGGGGGAGAGAGTAAAGGACGTTTTTATCCTATAAACTTTTATTTGAAAGAAAAAGAAAGCTGAAAGAGAAGATAATAAAAATAACCAGTTTGTCTACATTCCTCTTCTCTTGCATCTAAATTTAACAAGTGGAGCTTTCTAGTAGTATTTATTCAGCTGCCGAAAACAAGTTTGATGCTTTGATTGGGGTTTTCTCTTCAGTTCTTCCCTGTCGGGGGCTCCTGTTTATTATGCTGTGTATACACCTTCCCTGTGCTGAACAAAGTTTTAGTCCAATTCATTTGAATGTAGCTGGACTCATATCCAGCACTGGGATGTGGCTTTGCAGCATATTGGGTAGGGTTCCTAGAGAGGTATACCGTATAAACATGGACATATGGGGTTAAAATAAGGCTTGGGCTTTCATAAGCAGGAGGAATGGGGGACATGAAGTGAGGATAGGAGACTGGAACCTGTGCAACCACTGAAACGTTATATCAACAGTCAAATAGACATTTAATGTGCTTTTATTATTACAGAAGTGGTGCACAATGTTTCGGGGAGAATCCTTCATCAGTTCTCATGCATGTAATGCGGGAAAGCAGAATGAGAGATAAGCCATGGTCTGGTACCGTTGAGGTTTGCCAGAATTAATGACAGAGTTGTCTTGTTGCAGAACATCTCAGCTTCTAAAGCAGTTGGGAGTTCTGTGTCATTTTACTGTACTGTATGTTAGTCTAAAGTAGATATTCCCAATAGTGATGTTCAATTATCAGGCTGAGGAAAATCTCAATACATTTTCCTGCTGATGCAACCACTTATTCCTAGTTGCTGCTCATTTAAACTCCGTTGGCACAAGCAGAGCTGCTTGCTACTATTAGTGAATCTGTCCACAACTGGGGAGTGTGTTAATGTTTTCGAACCAGTAGATATGGAGTTTTATATTGCAACTGTGAGTAAAATATGCTTTTCTATTGTAGTCAGGACTACTAACTCTCTGAAATGTAAGTTCTGCTCAGAAGTGTCCAGCAAATACAAATACCTCTTGTGAACACATTTACACGTCTCAGATAGGTCTGCAACCCTGCTTTTCCCATAATCCCTTAGCATACAATGCTCCAACTGCAGCCAGGGATTCTGAGTAATGACATGCAAATGAGCACACAGTGTGTCAAAATTCCCAACATGCTTTAGTCAGCATTCAAACCCAAGGAGACATAAAAGCCTAATAATTTCTGCCATTGTGCCGAACAGTCTTATTTAATATTTTATTAAATCCTCCACATATTCTAGTTGGTATTGTATTGTATGTCTTTATTTATATAGCGCCATTAATGTACATAGCGCTTCACAGTAGTAATACATGTGTAATCAAATAATTAACAGATAATATAAATAACAGGTCATGTGAATAAGTGCTTCAGACATAAAAGTAACATTAAGGAAGAGGAGTCCCTGCCCCGAGGAGCTTACAGTCTAATTGTTAGGTAGGTAGAACGTACAGAGACAGTAGGAGGGAGTTCTGGTAAGTGCGTCTGCAGGGGGCCAAGCTTTATGTATCATGTGTTCAGAATAATGGTAAAAGAAGATTGTGAATGCAAGCTTGTGTAACATAGCCTCCCGGCAGTTACATCTGTTTCTGGGCCTTTCCTCTGTCAGTCCTGTTAGTGCAGGCAGTGGAAAGGTTAAATCCTTTATTAGGCCTGTACGTGTATTTCAGCCTTGAATGTTGTATCAATATTCGAGGGCGGGCCTGGCAACTCTGAGGCTGTCAATCTAAGGGGTGGCTATTGGTTGGAACGCCCCCTGCTGTGTGTGGGCCAATCTGTATCCGGCTCTTGCTTGTAATGAGTCAGAGTTAGAGACACTTCCCAAGGATGTTCAAATTGGGACATGCCTCCTAAAATCAGTTAGTCAGTTAGAGAGGATCTCAAGAAGAAGTCAGACAGGCAAAGAAAGTCTCTCCCTTCTCCTCCCATGCCTGGGATTGTTAAGGGGAGGGAAATCTACTAATTAGACAGGGATCTGTTCTAAGAGACATGTATGCAGTTATGGAAGTACAGGACTGTGTATTCTCTGAGCTGGAGCTGATGGCTGAATAAAGAGAGAGAAAAGACATTGCTGTGTGGATTCATGTCTCTGGGTATGAAGGAGTGTCAGTGGGGTCCATCCCCTGAAGATCAACAGGAGATCCTCACTGGCTGGAGGCACTGCACCATCAGAAGATACCAAGATCAAGGTAATCTGTTCCCCCCCTGTTCCCTGTCCTGCTCTCCCCACACCACCGCGGAGCCCTCAGCCCTCCTGTTGCCAGCAGGTTGCAGCACCCAGACCGATTGAGGTAACCAGCAAGGAGCATACCCCCCATCTCATCTAGGGGGGGTGGGGGGTATGATAAAAGGGGTACACTTGCATATTTCACTTGAATCAAATTGTATTACTGTACTTGCAGAACAATTAGGTAACATACAACCATGAACAGGCAGATAACAGACTGTACAGATTACCATATTACTGATCAATCATAATTATTGCCCATGGGCCACATTCATTTCTACGTTAACTCCCATTGACTTGTATAGGGGATTAACGCTGGAACGGGTGCAATAACCTGTACCGGCACATGGTGCAACATGTCTGTGACAGGGTGAAGTCAGGTACTGATAATTATGCCTTGGAAACATACATCTGAGTCCTTCATCCAGCACTCAGAAGGCTAACCCAGTAATAATACTTGGGCAATCAGGAAGTAAGCTGAGACAGCTGATAACCAGCTTGATAAGGAGGCTACTGCTTGTAGTAGGTGGCTGAGTTAGACTACAGAGCTGTCCTGTGCAAGTTCCTATCCAGAAGGATTTCCTAAACTCTCTCTATTGACAGAGATTCCTAAACAGAGGACTTTAATATTGTTCCATAACCATTGTGATATATGTTTAGGGGTTGTGAACTGGACAAAGCCATCCAGCCTGATAGATAGGGACTGGAATGTTAAGCAACATCTCCCTTTGGGGAGTAGGTGTTATTTTTATGAGTTTTGTTTTGCCTTAAAGGGACAGTGTGCCCAAATGTTTATTTGTGGAGAAATAAAACCACTCAACATTTGGTTTACCCTGAAACTGTACGTGTGGACTATTGTCTCACCTCGCCTACAGGCCGTCCTGCCACAGGTGGTGTGAGAAGTGGGATATTACGGCACCTGTATCCAAATGGCCACACAAATTAAGAAGAAAAGAAAAATGGAGAAAATCTTTTCTCAGTTCCTGCACCAGCAAGCCCAGCTAGATGAGATGCAGGTCTGGCAAGCTGAGCGACAAGCCCAGTGAGATGTGATACAGGCTCAGCAAACTGAAAAGCTCCTCCAAATGCTGGCTCGAGGTCCAGCCTCAGTCAGACCAGAGATTCCAAATAACTCAACGGTGATGCTGCCTAAAATGAAGCCAACAGACGACCTAGAGGCATTCCACATCACTTTTGAAAGGGTAGCCACGGCCCAAGGCTGAACAGTTGATTGCTGGTAATGACTTTGGTTCCACTCCTCATAGGAGAAGCTCAGGCAGTCAACCCAGGCTCTTCCGCAGACGAGGCCATGGACTATCAGCGTCTATATAAAGGCTGCTATTCTGGATCGCCTAGGCCTCACCTCAGAGACCTACAACAGCGGTTCCGGATGGTCAAATACACAAACAGAGACAGACCCCGGATCATAGCCCACCACTTAGTAGACATATGTACAAGGTGGATACAACCAGAGAAGCATACCAAAGCAGAGATCCTTGAACAATTTGTGCTCGAGCAGTTCATACAGATACTGGCCCCTCCTCCCGCTCCTGGGTAAAAAGGCATGCAGTAACTTCCCTAGATTCAGCGGTCTGCATGGTGGAAAACTTTCTTGGGAACGACAGCCAAGAGAGTAGCTGGTATTGTCCCGCACAAACACCAACTGCTTCCAGTGATGCCAGAAGCAGGAGAGCAGACAATCGAGGGGTCTACCACCCGCCAGCTTGGGATGTCCAGTCAACTCGATCGGAAGACCACTTCCCATCTCGGAAGGGTCCTGGTACAAACTCTCGCAGAGACGCCCGTCCTGGATCTGAGGCAATTGAATCACAAAAGGGAGGATGCCACAGAACATCCTCCTCCACATCAATGATTGAGAGGCTAGACTACTAGTAGGTGTTGCTCCCTGGCTACCAGCCCCTGTTCTTATTGGCTGAAACTGACCCTACTTCGGAACATTGTTGGCCCCTACTCATGCGGAGCCTACTTCCGTTCTGGAGAAGCCCGGGGACTTGTTACGCTATTCCCCAGAGATCTTTCCTCATAGACACTGCGTCCTAAAGACACGTAAACAGAGACGTGTGGAAAAAGAGGACTGGTTAAAAAAGGCTGGGAGTCTAGGTAACCTCAGTCAGCCCAACAGACTGCAAGTCATGGCGGGAAATGACCAGGATAGTGAACAGACAAATATGGGAATTTTGCCAGACCTGGCACTTCCTGACTTACGTCTGAGGCAGAGGAAAGACTCATACCTGGCTAGACAATATGAAAAGGTGGTACGGGTCAATGATAACATAGTGAATGAACAAGGTGTAAGGGTGTTTCCACATTTCGAACTACTGAATAACAGCCTACTGTATATCGTGTGAATAAGGTTACACAAACAGGGGAGGTCATTCCACAAATATTAGTCCCTAAAGTTTTTATTAAAACAGTGTTTACCCAAGCCCATACAAGGTGGTCATCTGGACAGAGATAAGACCATGGACCGCATCTCGTCCCTGTTCTACTGGCCAGGCATACATGGTGATATCATGAAACTATGTGAGACATGTCCTGAATGCCAGTTAACTAGCTAAAATGGACAGAAGCCGACACCCTTGGTTCCTCTGTTCATTCGAGAGGATTGGTGTAGATCTGGTAGGACCTTTAGAACCCTCTGCGAAGGGACATAAGTTTATACTAGTTGTCGTAGATTATGCCACTAGATATCCTGAGGCCTTCCCTCTGAGATCAGCCACTGCTAAATAGGTGGCTCAAAGGCCGTTAGAGCTGTTCTCTCAGGTAGGACTGCCCCAGGTAATGTTAAACAACCAAGGAACAAACTTCATGGTAAAGTTAATGCAGGATGTCCTGAAGTTATTAGAGGTTAAATCCGTCCAGACCTCGGTCTACCACCCTCAGACTGATGGATAGGTAGAGAGATTTAACTGAACATTAAAAACCATGCTTAGGACGTTTGTGGACACTGAAAAGCGAGCTTGGGATGAACTCCTCCCTTGCCTATTGTTTGCGGTACGAGAAGTTCCCCAAGCCTCCACAGGTTTCTCCCCGTTTGAGCTCCTATATGGACGACAGCCCTGGGGTATTCTGAACCTACTGAAGGAATCCTGGAAGGAGGAGCCCTCCCCCTCCAAGGATACCCTTCAGTATGTAATAGACCTTAGAAACCGCTTAGACATCTTAGGTCGCGGTTTACTAACAAAAATCTTAAGTCTGCTCAAGAACATCAAGAGAGTCAGTATAACCAAAATACTCACATAATAATAATATGTTCTTGTATAGCGCTGCTAGTTTTATGTAGCGCTTTACAGATAAATTTTGCAGGAGCTTAAAATCTATGTTTTTGGTGCCTGAGGCACAGTGAGATAAAGTGACTTGCCCAAGGTAACAAGGAGATGACACCGGGAATTGAACCAGGTTCCACTGCTTCAAACTCAGTGGCAGTCAGTGTCTTTACTTACTGAGCCACTCCTTCTCCCTGGTCTTCCAACCTGGGAACCAAGTGATGCTGCTATTACTGACTTCAGAGAATAAACTCCTAGCGAAGTGCAGGGTCCTTTCCAAGTTAACCGCCGCATCGGGGAGGTGAACTATGACATTTCTCAACCAGGGTCCAGGAAGGGTAAACAAATCTACCCAGTAAACCTCCTGAAACCCTGGAAAATGATGAGATTGTTATTGATCCACCCTCTGGAAGGAGATATGAATTTGGGTTCACAGCCTCCAAAGGGTAGTACTTACAATGACCATCAGGTCCCTATGGGAGGTCAGTTAACAACAGAACAAAGGTCAGACGTACTGGAATTATGTGACCAGTTTCCAGATGTTTTTTCTGAGCTGCCAGGACAGACTGATATAGTATCCCATAGGATTGAGACGGAACCTGGCGTAAAAGTACAGTCCCGTCCCTATAGATTGCCAGAAGGCTGAAAATACTTTGCAGAGAGGGAGAGACTTGTTGAAATTGGGCATGATCAAGGAGTCCCACAGCGAATGGTGTAGCCCTATAGTGTTGGTCCCTAAACCAAATGGGAAGGTGAGGTTTTGTGTTGACCTCCGAAAAGTAAATGCTGTATCCAGATTCGAGGCATACCCATTGCCAAGGGTAGATGAATTGCTTGACTCCCTTGGTAAAGCAGAGTATATCTCCACCCTAGATCTCACAAAAGGATATTGGCACATACCTTTAGTGGAGGAATCCAAATGCAAAACTGCCTTCACCACCCCTCTCGCTTTATTTCCAATTTGTCACTATGTCGTTTGGGTTACATGGGGCTCCAGCCACATTCCAAAGATTAATGGACAAGGTGTTACGACCCAAGGTAGATGGTCTTGAGATTGCCAAAGCACCTTTGATAGTTAAAGAAGTGTCAGTTAGTGGGTCCCACTCTTCGGAGCCCAAATTTTAGGGAGCCCTTCATAATTCAGACAGATGCCTCCAAGGTAGGACTGGGAGCAGTTCTGTCCCAACAATTTGAAGGTGTTGAACACCCCATATTGTTCAGCAGCCGGAAACTGTTCCCAAGGGAAGTGAGGTATTCCATCATTGAGGAGTGCCTCACCGTAAAATGGGCAATTGAGGCCTTGAGGCATTATGTTTTGGGGGTACACTTCACCCTGGTCACTGACCACACACCCTTGAAATGGTTAAATACCATGAAGGACACAAACTTAAGGTTGACCTGGTGGTATATGGCCCTCCCGTCCTTCTCTTTTGATATCCAGCATAGGCCTGGGAAGGAGCATGAAATGCTGAATTTTTGTCGTGAGAAAGAGTGGAAGATCGGGCTTCAGCCGTGTGGGGCCCTAGCCACCCACAAACAGGGGAGGTATGTGACAGGGTCGAAGTCAGGTACTGATTATTATGCCTGGGAAACATACATCTGAGTCCTTCATCTAGCACTCAGAAGGTTAACCCAGTAAGAATACTAGGAATAACTAGTATAACTAGAATACTAGAATAATCCAGTAAGAATCAGGAAGAAAGCTGAGACAGCTATCAAGCAGCTTGATAAGGTGGCTACTGCTTGTTGTAGGTGGCTGACCCAGACTACAGAGCTGTCCTGTGCAAGTTCTTATCCAGAAGGATTTCCTAAACTCTCTCAAGGAACAGAGATTCACAAACAAAGATACAGTAAAGACTTTCATATTGTTCCATAAATATTGTGTTATATGTTTAGGGGTTGGGAATTGTAAAAAGCCAGCCAGCCCGATAGATAGGGACTGGAATGTTTAGCAAGATCTCCCTGTAGGGAGTAGGTGTTATTTTTATGAGGTTTTTTTTTGCCTTAAAGGGACAGTGTGCCCAAAATGTTTGTGTTGTGAAGAAATAAAACCACTCAACATTTGGTTTACCCTGAAACTGCACGTGTGGACTATTGTCTGACCTCGCCTACAGGCCATCCTGCCACAGTGTCCCATAGTGAGATAATAAAATAGAGCATTCCAGAGAAGGTGATAAGATTCCAAAGCACCTTACATTTATTGACATGTCAGCCAATGTTGCCATTATCTCTACCCAGTCACTGGCTGTCAGCTTGTTCAACCCATTCGCTACCAGAAATGCATTGCTCCGTCCACACCATAAGCACTGTATGTACAGGGGACTGGTGGCTATCAAAGAAGGAAAGTAAATGTCCTTGTTGATCGGGAGAAGCAACAGTAAAATGATTACACTATTTTCCTGAAAGGCTACACACCTATTTGTACAAAGATTAGGTGAGTTCTGTTAAGCAAACAGCTATTCAGCAAATGTACTGTATTAACTCCCTCTAATCCATTCCCTTACCATGTAAGTCATTAAAGCATTCACTTCTAGGACACACGTTTTATAGCCTGGTAAAGTAAATAGAGAATAACCCTAAATTAAATTCTGATATATTAATATTAAATCAATAGGAAAAAAATCTCCTCCGCATTTGTCTACATCATTGAATAAAAAGTGTCCAATATTCATTCAACATATATTTATTGAACAGCAAAAAGCAGACAATGAAACGGACAGCACAATGTTTCGGGGTATTCCCTTCGGAAGGTGCATAAAATATAAAATTATTTCAAACCTTATATACTTTTACTGTCCCCCAACAATATTAAATCAATATTTCATTCCTTGTCGACTTTGGCCCAATTAATTTATTATTAATCACATTAAAAATATTGAAAAGCTGTGCTTTTTATAATAAAAAAAATGAACACAATTTACTGCAGGTACTGTAAATGGAATATTAAAGATAGCTGGTTCAACAGGGGAGGGGAAAAAGTGATCCCATCTGAGCCAATCACGTATGAAAGCTCTGCATAAAAGGCACCACTTGTGGTGAGCAAAGAAAACTCTGATAGTGTCACAACCCTGATTTATAATTCTTTTTCAACTTCTACCACGGCTATAATTGCAGCACAATGATAAATATAGATTCACAGTACCATTTAAAACTTGGGACCACTTGATATCAAGTTTGTCTAAACGTTTAACATCACTGTGAGCATGCAGGAATCTTTATAAAAGTTTACTTTAGCTTTGCCATCTGTTTGCCAAGATCACAAGGTGGCAGTTACTGCTTCCATAAAAACCTCTCTGAGCAGCACTCCTAAGTCCTATCCAACGTGACAAGTAACCATAATTGGTACCCTGGTGCTCCACGGTGTTAGAGTCTAACACATTACAAATATGTTAGATGGACTGTTTGCATTGAATAGTGTATTTGGGTAAAATGCAGCATTCCAATAAAAGCATGGCTCATTATTACACACTACATTGGTATGATAGGTAATGTAAAGAACAGTTATGACAAGCCTTTTAGCTGGAGCAGCTGAAGTGAATAGCAGTAGAGCAAACAGAATGAGTGGTTTAGTAAATCTGTCTGTTAATTTGAACATGTACAGTATAAGAGAGAGAGAGAGAGAGAGAGAGAGAGAGAGAGAGAGAGAGAGACCTGCTCGAACCTATTGGTGTATTGGCTGACTTGAGGGGTGCTATCAGGGATATTTGCCGAATCAAACTACATACACTAAATCCCTATTGATGGACTCGAGAACCTCTAAATAAAACTTAGCATTTAATGAGTATATAAAAAGAAACGGCGCACGAAACAAATAGATGTATAGTTAAATGCTAAGTTTTATTTAGAGGTTCTCAACTGCTTCAATAGTGATCTATTGCAGGCTTTCTTAACCTTTTGTACCTTAATCACCCTTAAGGGACCAACAAGGTCCCCAATCACCCCATACCAATAATTATATATATATATATATATAATATATATATATAAAAAACGTGCCCTCTCCTTTTAGTAAATACGTGTAACGAACAGAGGGAAAGTAATGGGTGGATCCCTATCGACCACGCATTTATATGGCAGGAGATAAAGAAGCTTCCACACAATGTATCAGCCACGTGTTATTTTAACAAAATAAAAGTAATAAAATGTTACAAATAAAGAATGGAAACTAATTTTGATTTCTCGAGTTTTGAACATTTTTAATATTAAAAAAATTAAATCTGCAACAAATCCCAGCACCTTCTCAATCACCCCTTGAACCCCCTTTCAGCACCCCATGGGGGTGAAATAAGCCCTGTTTAAGAAAAACTGTGATCTAGGGTATACAGTTTGTTAATTTGAACAGTTTATGGGTTGGTGAAGTACTTTTTGTAGGCAGATTATAACATTATAGCCTATTCTTACTAAAATATGCTAACCCCCAAGGCACCTTCCAGGGTAGAAGACCTGTTACCACAAATACAAGTAAATGGGCCTTAAAGTGTCTTGGGAATAGCACTCCTTAGTAAATATGGTGCTGAATACTGGTTGCAGTGTACAAATTTAAGAGCTTTTAGACATAAAAATATGCTTTTAAAACTTTATAATTGGTATTGTACTAGCGCAGAGGAGACTCCAGAACCATAACTCCACCTAGAATGTAAATGGAGGCCTTAACTTTTCCCTCTATTTATTTTTCTCTTGGTATTTTCCTGTCCTATTATTACTGCTCTGATTTTAAAACGGTTAATATGTTTATAAATTGTAAAGCCATACATACATAGGCTCTATGTAAAAATCTAATAACAATAACAATAGTTCTGCTTAATGAAAACAACACTTCTGTACCTCAGTTAATATACCAAACACTGTACATTAGCAGTGAGACAGAATTATTGCTGGCACTAAAGGACATGTAATGGAAGAAAGCAGAAGTAAGTATCTCCCACCCCTTTTTGCCCTTGCTCCCTATGTTTTGCACTTGCACTTGTAAAATTTTCTTTGCCTATCCCCAACACCCACATTATTATACCAACTGTATTCTCTCCTGTCTAGGCACTGACCGCAGTGGCAATCCTCTTATGTAGAAAATAGCTGAAGCGCTCAAATGCAGGTGTAATGAACAAAAATAAACCAAACCCTTAGATCGGCACTGAGTCGCTCTGCGCATGCGCGATGACGCCATCAGGTTCCGTTTTTTGGCGCGAAACGGCCCACAGGTAAGCGGGAATATAATGGATGTTATTACATTGTGTTTTATCCTTGAAAAAGAACGCTGTGACATTCGAAACGCGTTGGATGGATCTTTTGTCACATTAAAGTGCCCTTTTAATCATTTTTGTTTTGGGTCCTTCCTGCTCCGCTTGTGCTGGTGCGCTTTTTGGTCTCCCTTTTCGGTCTCCCTTTTCCTGCAATCCTCTTATGGTCTGAATCTGGCCTTGGTCACACTGCATTAGTCATATAAGGGGTAGTGTGATATGTCTTGAGTGGTTTTACACCTTGGTCAACGTTTGGCCACCACTGTTCTGTGGTTTGTGTAAATTCCCTGTCACTGGGGTTAAGAAAGGTTTGGAAACATTTAGGTCAGTGGAGTTTGAAGAAAAAAACGCTGTTTCAGCTGCAGCTGTCTTTAACTCCATTAGCTTCTTGGTTGTAGTACTTTGAGCCTTCTTAATCTGTTTATTAATGTCCTGTTTTAGAGCCACCAAAATAAACCTAAAGCAGCAATTCACCATAACACTTTCATTTTTTCCATCAATAGATAGAATACAGCTCAGCATTACAGAAATGCATTGCAAGCCCATCTGGCTGCAAAGGGGTTAACATATACAAGATTTGTTTTCTTAAAAGACAATTATAACATTCCCACTCTAACTCTGTGATGTTGAACTTTTAGTTCAGTCTTGGTCTCAAAGTATCATACAGTATATATATATATATATATATATATATATATATATATATATATATATATATATATATATATATATATATATATACAGAACGGGAATACAGTGGCTGTGCAGCTAAAAAAACAAGGACTGGATCAAGATCTCATAACAGCATAGTCAGGCTACCAATGGCATTAGTGCAATTACAGTAACATGTCATTAAGTGCCATATTTATGTAGCTGTCCAATGGACTGACAATGACCACAGAGTGCTGTAACGCTCAGACAAAATGGAAACAGGTAATCAAGTGCCCAGCAGAGGAAGGGATCAGCAACGTCATTAAACTCATACATACAAGTTTACATTATACAGGTGAATATAGACATGAACAAAACATTTAAACCTAGCACGTCCAGTGCATCACATACAGGTGCCATCAATTGGCAATTATTATTATTTAGTTTTTTAATAAAATGTTATGGAAAGTTTACGATACTACTCAAATGACAGATCAGGCAGATATTGGGACTTCTCTGAGACAGGCATTGTCTAAGGAGAAGAAACATCACTACACTTAGAATACATTGTATTCAATTATTTTTTACAGAGCAGCGTGATTATTTTCACAAGAGCAGAGAAGATTTTTATCCTTGAATTGAAACGGCTGCTTTAATGAATAATACTGATCTACCACTCATGCAAACGAAGCATGCAACAGTAATTAAGCAATATTACCTGTCAGATCAGACAATTTCTGAGAGCTATTGACAGTGCACAGATTAATATTATAAATACCTACTGTATTCTGACAACTGGGGGTCAATAATACTGTAGGTAGGAGGGACAGCTCTTGAGATTATCTTTACACCCGTTAAACAACTAGAAAATACATGCATATGGAATCTATAACGTGCATGTTTTCCTGTAATGATTAATATGGAAGTGACGGCTCTGTGTGCATGGCCAATTAATATAGGTTACCACTGACAGGGGCTAGGAGAAGCTCTCCCAAAATGCTCAATTACGCGCCTATTGTTGTACAGTAAGTCATTCACCCTACATTGGATCGACAAATAATGCATTGATTGTTAGATTTGTTTACAGCCCTTGCGAACGTTTTCCCATAACTGCATTGCTATTACTTAGGTAAAAAATGGAAAGAAGTGTTTGCCAAGGCTTGAAAAAGTGTGGGCACGTGATCTACACCCTACAATGTAACAAACATTACATCTTTACATAGCATGCTAGTATTGAGCAATTCAAATTTACATCCACTAGTACAGTGTTTTCTCAAACCTCTCCTTTGGGCCCAAGGCCACAGCAGGTTTTAGGGATAACCAATACATTTGCACACAGGTGAATGACAGCTGAATGCACCTAATTTGCTTATGAATAGAATGTTGGGTTCCTTGCCCCAGAAACCTGGTCTGGCTCAGGGCCCTAAGGAAAGGTTTGAAAAACACTATAGTACAGGGCTGCTCTACTTCAGTCCTTAAGGACCACAGACAGGTCAGGTTTTAAGGATGTCCCTGCTTCAGCACAGGTGGCTCGGTCATTTGGATTGAGCCACCTGTGCTGGAGCCAGGATATACTTAAAACCTAACCTGTCGGTTGCCCTTGCAGACTGGAGTTGAGCAGCCCTTAACTAGTATCCCCCCCCCCACCCCCCCAGAGTCATATCTTTGCAGATCAGGTGCCTTTGGCTGTGAATGGGTCACTTGGCCCAAAAAGTATAAGTAGAACTAATTAGCGCCTTAGCAACTGTAATGATAGTATTACACGTTACAGCTCTGAAATGGTTATCATGGAGGCCAGCAGCGATTCTACCCGTGTCATTGCATATCCTTGATGCCCGAATATCCTGCTGCGGTTGTAAATTTCAGTGTCTCTTTTCTGGTAAAAGTATGTGATAAATAAATAATAACACGTGCTTTTTTGGTAAACAATAACTTCAAACAATTAAGGCAAAAAGGGGCTTAACAGTGGCAATCTTCCCTTGAGTTCACTGTCAGTTTTACCGTCTCTGTCAGGCCAAGGGACATTATGCTAAATGATGTAATGTCAACAGATGAAGACACAGTGAGGTGAATTTGCTGGCAGGCTGCTACAAGCTTATGTTTAGCTCGCAAATAGTAAAACATGCAATTTTATACTATTACAGCTGCAACATGCACCTGACTGTCTGAAATGTAGTAAAAGCAGACCGTGGCTTGTCAAGAGTGCAGTATTATGTTCAAGCCGGCTGACGAATGTTTCTTCTTCCGTCATTATAATATAAGCAAAACCCCAGAAATAACATTTGGACGACCGTTTGTAAGGTTAAACAGTCAAATTCGACATGCGATATACGTGGTCTCGTGGAAAACGTTCGCCCACAGCCGCGCATCATGCAAATGTTTCCCCTTTTGAGTCGCGGCTGTCACCAGCAGTTCGTCAAGCATTAAAATCAACGTGGATTGCAATTTTGTGCAAGATGCTTATTTATTTCTGAAATTCTCTACGATCTCCGGGGGTGCTCAACTCCAGTCCTCAAGGGCCACCAGGAGGCTCCCTGCTTCAGCAAAGGTTACTCAATGAGAATGACTGAGCCACTAATAGCCGTTTCCTGTGCGAAAGCAGGGATATCCTGAATACATGACCTGTTGGTGGCCCCGGAGGACAGGGGTTGAGTAGCCCTGCATTAGACTATAATCCGGGCTCGCAGACCAGATCCAGCGATATTTTGCGGAAAGTTTACTAACCTTGGCAGCATTATTAGCCCTTTGAGGCTTGGTGAAATATTTTGCAAGGAATTGAATATGCGGGGGGTGGGGGGAAAACCCCCACTTCCAATGTCATAAATGTGTTTTGCACAGTTTCGCATACAGTATATCTAATTACAGATGCAGCCCCAGGCACACGTGTTTATCGCAGTTGCTTTGTTTGAATTTCATAGATTCTGTTTCTTTGTGTGCAATGAAATGCAATGAAATGAATGAATTGTAATGTGTACAGTACTGTGCTACTGTGCTACTGTGCTACTGTGTCATTATCAGGTTTTTCAAAATCAGAACACCAAAATGCCATTTTCTGCACTCGCCTGCACTCGCGTCTACAGGAGGTACGGTTGGAAGAAATCCCGCGCCATGACATGGGTATTCCGAGGTATACACCGCGTGAAGTGTTCGAATAATGGCCGCTGCATCTGTACGACTCCCCATATATTTTCTCAGCACAAGACAGGCAAAATCGGAGCAAATCGTCTTGATACACTGGCGTTATTCCCTAAGCAATGCAAGTCCCAACATATACAAACACATTGAAATTATCATTTTTTGTTTTGTTTGTTTTTAGCGTAAATGTTTGGAGACTGGCAGGGAAAACCAAAACAGCCAAGTAAATGTAGAGCACATCTGAAGCACGGTCTTGACATCACTTAGGTATTCTAAAAGAATGTTGAATCAGAAACACGGAACATTCTTGGACTTTTCCCAATCACATAAAGAAGTGCATGTGCTCTGTAGCAACAGAGCAGTATGCCAGACCTGACAGTTAATAAGCCAGCAAGTCTGATATGTGTTTAATAGATGTCCATTAAATATCAAGGAAATCTGCTACAAGCCAAACACACTATCCAGAATAACGTTGACCAGTGCCACAGAAAAAATTCACACAAGACAGATGGCTGGACAACTTATGGGTCTGGCAAGGAAGATGGATGTGTTTCTCTCAGCCCATCCTGCTACTTTTTGTGCTTTGGCTTTAGCCTGCTTTTCAATCATACTGGGAATATCAAATGTATCTTGTAGAATACAATCAGGGAGGAGAAAATTCTATTTTTATTACCTTTAATAGAATCTAAATATTTGCTGTCTCCATAAACTGGATCCAGTAAATCTAAGGCAATCAAAGTGTTCCCAGTCACCAGAGCAGGTTAAGCCAATTCTGTACTATTCCTGTTTTTCTCGATAGGAAAAATAGGGTTTCAAATTCAAACAAGGGGGGAAATGCTCAATTATTCTAAATGAGTTAGAGGTGTTCAGTACCCATGAATCCAATCAATTGAGCTTGCGGAACAAACAGGGTATTGACATTTACTACTTTTTCCTTGCACCATTCAAATAAAGCAAAACTACATTGCATTTGGGATTTATTCATTAAACTGCGATAGTGGCGACAGATTCAAATCAATAAGAGTTTCTGTGTGATCGTGCCCATCTGCAGTGATGGACACAAATATAAAAAACTTAGGAGCCAAACAAACATTTTAGGAGCCAGAGCTCCCAGACAGGGGGATGGGAATGGTGCAGCACTCATGCCCCCCATCCTCCCTCCAGCAGCTCTATGTGCAGTGTGTGTTGCAGATACTCACACTATCTGTGACACACTCACACACACACTCACTGAGGCACACAGAGAGACAAACTGAGACTTACACACATGGACTTCTCTTCCCACCAAAATATAAGCTGCATTGGAAGCCGGCATAGTCATGGAGTGCTCCCCGCACCTGGCTCCCCCCCTGATCTCTCCCCTTACTCCCCCATGGCCAGACTTAGCGGCACAGTGCTGACTGATCTGTCATCTCTGCTACCTGCAACAGCACAACCTATCCTGCTTAAAGCCGTACAGGTTGTGTTGTTGCTAGACACAGCGATGACTGACAGCATCAGTCAGTGGCAGAGGGTGGCAGAGGGTGGCACACTGGCAGTGGGTGGAAAGCATCCTTTTGCTGGGAGAACTAACTTGCTTTCTCTGTCTTTTTCTTTTCTCTTGTAAAATTTCTAGTTCATACCAAGCTGTCACTAAACTTGTACCTGTCTCTAAATGTGTGCCTCTTTGCATCCCTAACCGGCTTGTGGTTGTAGATTCCCTACAAGAATCAGGATCATCACAATAAATCCTAAAAAGTTGGCAAACGTATGGCCAGCAGAATGTGAAACAGGGCATTAACTAGCCCCTCTTTATAAATTACTTATACTGTATATCAGAACTAAAATATATGACTCTACAACTAATAAACACTATTTTGCTATAATTTGACATGGATTTGCATTGTACCTTTATTTCTCACTGTGTCAAAGACTCAAAGGTGAAATACAAAAGATAGGAATTATTATTCAGTCTCCCAGATGCATAATTTTGTTGCAAAAACAATGCACTAGATTTATCAATGAAATTAATCACAGTCTTCTAGAAGGCGTTTTCTTTGCTAAAATTGGTGACGTTTTGTAAACTAGAACTGTGATAAACTTAAAGCACGTGAACAGGAATGAGAGGGATCACCCAAGATACTGAAGCTTAAAGTCCTTGTCCCACATAGTAACACATATTTCAATTGCAATAAAGTGAAAGGAACTAATTTTCTAACATTTGTTTCAGATTTAATAATGTATACATTCTAGCTTCAATAATCTTGCTAAAGACTGTACAATAATAAAACAATTCCACAATATATATATATATATATATATAAACTTTTTTTTTATATATATATATATTAGTTTATGTTAATTAGGAGAAACCTGCTGGATCCCACCTAAATTTGCAAAATTGTTGAAGTTATTTGGTCATAAAAAAACAATAAAAAATCAGAATATTTTATATTTCTTTTAAATTTGAGAATCGCTGAAGCATATTTTTTATATGAATATGATTGGCACTATCGCAGTTTAAAGAGGCAATCCAAGCAATATTCTACGTGTGTGTGTGTCCGTGTTTGTTTTTTTTTTTTAGATAAATCAGTTCTATAGTATTAGAAAATACTTACTAGCTTTTTTAATTTTATAATTCAACTCTTAATGCAATTTTAATGAGTTTTAAAATACTGATAATAGCAGGTTTTAGCACAATTCCCAAACAGTGCAAGATATTTGTAACACTTTCCTGTTTGTGATAATTTGTTGCCAATATTTCCATCAGTTTGAGCTGCAAACTGTAACATTAGATAATGTTACCTTAGTAATATACGAATACATTATAGCTGCTGAATTACACTGACTAAAGTGCCTGTGTGGATCCCAGTACTCTTGTTACTTACTACAAAGGAGATTTGGGGGCTGCAATAGACACTATCGCTTCTGTTCGCATACAACCTCTAACCTCACACTTCCACACCCCTTGGTTTGCCAATTC